>NC_135812.1:52488560-52792905 GCF_964213995.1 Mustelus asterias | reverse complement strand
CCCACATATTTACCCACTGTTCCCTCTAACCTACACATCCCAGGACTCTAAGGGGCAATTTTTAACCTGGCCAATCAACCTAACCCGCACATCTCTGGACTGTGGGAGGAAACCGGAGCACCCGGAGGAAACCCACGCAGACACGAGGAGAATGTGCAAACTCCACACAGACAGTGACCCGAGCCGGGAATCGAACCCGGGACCCTGGAGCTGTGAAGCAGCAGTGCTAACCACTGTGCTACCGTGCCGCCCTAAATGCTGGAAAATCTCAGCAGGTCTGGCAGCATCTGTAAGGAAAGAAAAGAGCTGACGTTTCGAGTCCAGATGACCCTTTGTCATCTGGACTCAACTTGCATGAGTACCATATTGCAAAGTGATATTTAAATTATGATGCTCCCATCCATTGACTCTGTGTACACTTCCTGCTGCCTCGGCAAAGCAGCCAGCATAATCAACAACCCCACAGACCCGGACACACACACTCCCACCTTCTTCTGTTGGGAAAAGAATACAGAAGTCCGAGATCACGTACCAACTCAAAACAGCTGTTGTCATCAGACCTCCTTTATATTAAGTTGATCTTTCCCTATCCACTAGCTGTGACTGTAACCTACATTCTGCATCCTCTCCTTTTTCCCTATATACTCTATGAACATTTTGTTTTGTCTGTGTAGCACGCAAGAAACAATACTTCTCACTGTATCCCGACATATGTGACAATAAATCAAATCAGATATTCTGGTTACAAGTGTTGAATAAACTAGGAAAATCATTTCTGTTAATGCAGCAATGGAAAACAAACCAATTTTAAAAAAGTTAAGATTCTTAAACGTTTTTAATAAAAACCAGAATTATAGCAATGCTGTTTTCAAAGAAAATATCACCATTGGTGGACTCATTGTCATATGAAGATATTAAACTTGCTAAAAGAATAGGTTTTTTTTGGAAGAGCAATGAGGTAAATTTGGCTGGAACCAATTAATCTTTCACCAGACACAACAAAGGTGGACATGACAGCACAGGGACACAGGAGTATTGGAAATAAAGTAAAAACTCTTCCTCAATGATAGAATAAATAGTCACTAATAAGTAGAGGAGAGAAGCTAAAACTATAGAAACATGGGAGGACATGTATGTCTGAAATTACAGCATACAAGAAAACGGATTTGTGTCGATAAAAGGTACTTGGACTTTTTCCTAGTGCTACAATCTTAGCAGTCAGTGGGAGTGGGACCTCATTTCATCATGGCTATTCAAATTTATTGTCGGCATGTCTACTTACTCATTGGCCTACTAAACTTGTTGAACCAGTCCAGTGAGTTGGTGTCCTGAGGCAGAAAGTATGTGAAGTGAACATGCTGATGCACCCAAGTGCAGTTGCTATGTTCCTTCACCAGAATGCAGATTCATCATGAGGCCAAGGACCATATAACCATTATATTCTTAATCTGAGTAACTTCTAAATATTCATTTGAACTCTTCTTAAAGACTAAATTCCCAATTTACTCTATTTATTTGAATTATCCGTTATTTTGAATCCTCCAGCGCACCAAACAATAGTTTAATACGTTGTGTGCATGTCACCCACAAGAGCAAAACCACATAGTTTCAGAGAAATGCAATGGAAGTCGCCTGCAGGGCGGCATGGTGGCAGAGTGGTTTGCACTGCTGCCTCACAGTGCCAAGGATCCGGGTTCGATTCTTGCCTTGGGTCACTGTGTGTGGAGTTTGCACATTCTCCCCATGTCTGTGTGGGTTTCCTCCAGATGCTCCGGTTTTCTCCCACAGCCCAAAGATGTGCAGGTTAGGTGCATTGGCCACGCTAAATTCTCCCTCAGTGTACCCAAACAGGCGCCGGAATGTGGTGACTGGGGGATTTTCACAGTAACTTCATTGCAGTGTTAATGTAAGCTTACTTGTGACTAATAAATAAATAAACTTTGCTGTAACCGATTTGGTGGCAGTGATACACCTTTTGCAGATGGCTGTGCTAAGCTATGTTTTTGCTGCCAGTTACAGTGGCATGCACAATGACCTGGGATTCTTTGGAGTTCAGAAACAGGTTAGAAAATTACAGCTCAGAAACAGGCCTTTTGGCCCTTCTTGTCTGTGCCGAACCATTTTATGCCTAGTCCCACTGACCTGCACTTGGACCATATCCCTCCACACCCCTCTCATCCATGAACACGTCCAAGTTTTTCTTAAATGTTAAAAGCATTTGCCACTTTATCCGGCACCTCGATCAAATCTCCCCTCAATCTTCTACGCTCCAAGGAATAAAGTCCCAACCTATTCAATCTCTCTCTGTAACTCAGCTTCTCAAGTCCCGGCAACATCCTTGTGAACTTTCTCTGCACTCTTTCAATCTTATTTACATCCTTCCTGTAACTAGGTGACCAAAACTGTACACAATACTCCAAATTCGGCCTCACCAATGCCTTACATAACCTTACCATAACACTCCAACTTTTATACTCGATACTCCGATTTATAAAGGCCAATGTACCAAAGGCACTCTTTACGACCCTATCCACCTGTGACGTCACTTTTAGGGAAGTCTGTACCTGTATTCCCAGATCCCTCTGTTCAACTGCACTCTTCAGAGACCTACCATTTACCCTGTACGTTCTTCTTTGGTTTGTCCTTCCAAAGTGCAATATCTCACACTTGTCTGCGTTAAATTCCATTTGCCATTTTTCAGCCCGTTTTTCTAGTTGGTCCAAATCCCTCTGCAAGCTTTGAAAACCTTCCTCACTGTCCACTACACCTCCAATCTTTGTATCATCAGCAAACTTGCTGATCCAATTTACCACATTATCATCCAGATCATTGATATAGATGACAAACAACAACGGACCCAACACCGATCCCTGCGGCACATCACTAGTCACAGGCCTCCACTCAGAGAAGCAATCCTCCACAACCACTCTCTGGCTTCTTCCATTGAGCCAGTGTCTTATCCAATTTACTACCTCCCCATGTATACCTAGCGACTGAACCTTCCTAACTAACCTCCCATGAGGGACCTTGTCAAAGGCCTTGCTGAAATCCAGGTAGACAACATCCACCGCCTTCCCTTCATCCACTTTCCTGGTAACCTCCTCGAAAAACTCTAATAGATTGGTCAAACATGACCTACCACGCACAAAGCCATGTTGACTCTCCCTAATAAGTCCCTGTCTAGATCCTATCCCTTATCACACCTTCCAATAACTGTTGGAAGGTTGTTTTTCATTCTTTGGATAGAGTAAGCACAAGGATACGCAACTCTGTATTTTTCTGTCATGTACCTGACACTAGTTGCTTGAAATGGAAAACATTTTATCTGCCGGCATTTAATTGTCCTTGATGATAAAATGGCCATAAGGTTTAGAATGCAAGATATTCTGATTCAGAGAAATTGTAGACCAGTGTGCATTTTGTAAAGGAATAGCCAAGTTGAAATGTGAGAATGTAAGTCAGGGTATCACAATCATCAAAGGACTATGATTTTTATCATCTTGGTGTGCCTGACCTCGCAAATTTAAGAATAAATATTGCAAGTAACTTGGGCAAACAAGTGGGGATATGATGATAGCACGCATTGCTACTATGATTTTGCCTGCTCTAACCCTGGCTGCTCTGCACAGCCTTATGTAACAACAGAGGATGCTTTCCTGGGACTAGAAACTGCTGTGAAAGCCACTTGCGGTGGTGGTTTTAGCAGTGAATAATTTAACAAGGGAGTGGCTTATCTCCTTTTGTTCCGAAGATGTTTTATGCCTTGGTTGTAATTTACAGGCCCCAAGTTGTGAATAGCTTTCACACCATTATTTTCCACTTAAAACACTGGCAGTTATTTGTTTCACCTACATGTTGCAGAATGTCCTACGCTAAGTGTTTTCTTGCAATCTTGTGTTATATCAATTGCACCAGATCTAAATTCAGCACTTTAAATAATCTCTGCAGACACAGATGTTAATGATCAACAAAGGCTTGTGTTCAGCAGTTTTGAGAAAATATTCAGTCTTTTGTGATGCATAGTCCATGATGGAAGCATTTCACATATATTCATATTTGCTGGTGTTTTAATGGAGTCAACACAAGCAACATTTGTGTGATAAAAGGTGATCTTTTTTCCGCTTCATTTGTATCATACCCAATATCATAGAAATCATAGAAATCATAGAAACCCTACAGTACAGAAAGAGGCCATTCGGCCCATCGAGTCTGCACCGACCACAATCCCACCCAGGCCCTATCCCCGTATCCCTACATATTTTACCCATTAATCCCTCTAATCTACGCATCCCAGGACACTAAGGGGCAATTTTTAGTATGGCCAATCAACCTAACCCGCACATCTTTGGACTGTGGGAGGAAACCGGAGCACCCGGAGGAAACCCACGCAGACACGAGGAGAATGTGCAAACTCCACACAGACAGTGACCCAAGCCGGGAATCGAACCCAGGTCCCTGGAGCTGTGAAGCAGCAGTGCTAACCACTGTGCTACCGTGCCGCGGTTCTGTTCTGTATGTCCTTTGTCTTATGCTGTGTCAATTTGTGCTGGTAATTTTGTACAAATTTGTAACTCAAATATTAGATGATTGTGTGACAGTTTTGAGTATGCAGTAGTTCTTCATAGTGAACTCATTCGCATAGTTAACCTATCTTCATGTGACGCTGCAGTTGCTGTGTGGAAGTTGCATTGCACATTCAACAAGTACCAGTAGGTATCTGGGCAGTTTTGGACTTGCAATATTGTTTGTGCATATTCTGGTTTAAAGTCAGTTTATGCACTCTTACAAATTATGCCTCCATCCAACTAAGAATTTAATTGAATGTTCTCGAGCTGCCTCAGATTAGCTGTCTTAACGCATACCAATTTCAAAGTTTGCATATGACACAAAACTTGCAAGTATTGTAA
Organism: Mustelus asterias; assembly: GCF_964213995.1. Lineage (NCBI taxonomy): Eukaryota > Metazoa > Chordata > Chondrichthyes > Carcharhiniformes > Triakidae > Mustelus > Mustelus asterias. The sequence continues at coordinate 52,787,998 of NC_135812.1, read as the reverse complement.
ACTGTGGAGAGAGGACAATGCAGAACTTCAAAAGAAAAGAGAAGTTGATGGAATGGACAGATAGATGGTAGGACTTTTCAAAGAGAACTGGGGGATTGCTGTGCACTCTTTCACAGAGACATGGCTCACTTCTGCTTCACCAGACTGTGCCCGACAACCAGAGGGCTTCTCAATCCACCAAGTGGACTGTAGAGTGGCCTCAGGCAAGGCGAAGGGAGGTGGGCTCTGCCTCCTAATCAGCACCTTGTGATGCCTGGATGTAGCAGTGCTGGCGAGTTTCTGCTCCCCGGACCCAAAATACCTGACACTAAAATGCCAGCCCGACTACCTTCCTCGGGAGTTCACCTCTGTTATCCTGACAGCAGTTGATATTGCACCCCACGCGGGCGTGAAGACAGCGCTGGGCGAAATATGCAGCACTACAAGTAGCCTTGAGATGAAACATTCCAAGGCCGTGTTCATCGTGGTTGGGGACTTCAATCAGGATATGGAGATGCCGGCGTTGGACTGGGGTGAACACAGTAAGAAGTCTCTCAACACCAGGTTGAAGTCAAACAGGTTTATTTGGTAGCACAAGCCACTACCTTTCGGAGCGCTGCTCCTTCGTCAGGTAAGTGGGAGTTCTGTTCACAAACAGGGTATATAAAGACACAACCACAATTTACAAAATAATGGTTGGAATGTGAGTCTTTACAGGTAATCAAGTCTTAAAGGTACAGACAATGTGGGTGGAGAGAGGCTCCACTTCTCCAGCTTCCACCCTAAACACGTTAAAGAAGCCATTCGCTACGGACAAGCCCTCTGTATACACAGGATCTGCTCAGATGAGGAGGATCGCAACAGACACCTCCAGACGCTGAAAGATGCCCTCACAAGAACAGGATATGGCGCTCAACTGATCGATCGACAGTTCTGATGTGCCACAGTGAAAAACTGCACCGACCTCCTCGGAAGACAAACACGGGACACGGTGGACAGAGTACCCTTTGTCGTCCAGTACTTGCCCGGAGCGGAGAAGCTACGACATCTTCTCCACAGCCTTCAACATGTCATTGATGAAGACGAACATCTCGCCAAGGCCATCCCCACACTCCCACTTCTTGCCTTCAAACAACTGCACAACCTCAAACAGACCATTGTCCGCAGCAAACTACCCAGCCTTCAGGAGAACAGTGACCACGACACCACACAACCCTGCCACAGCAACCTCTGAAAGACGTGCCGGATCATCGACACGGATGCCATCATCTCACGTGAGAACACCATCTACCAGGTACACAATACATATACTTGCAACTCGGCCAACGTTGTCTACCTGATACGCTGCAGGAAAGGATGTCCCGAGGCATGGTACATTGGGGAGACCATGCAGACGCTACGACAACGGATGAATGAACAGCGCTCGACAATCACCAGGCAAGAGTGTTCTCCTCTTGGTGGGGAACACTTCAGCGGTCACAGGCATTCGGCCTCTGATCTTCGGGTAAGCGTTCTCCAAGACAGCCTTCATGACACACGACAACGCAGAGTCACTGAGCAGAGACTGATAGCCAAGTTCTGCGCATGTGAGGACGGCCTCAACCGGGACCTTGGGTTCATGTCACACTATCTGTAACCCCCACAACTTGCCGGGGTTTGCAACATCTCACTAACTGTCCTGGCTGGAGACAATGCACACCTCTTCAACCTGTGCTTAACCCTCTCTCCACTCACATTGTCTGTACCTTTAAGACTTGATTCCCTGTAAAGACTCGCATTCCAACCATTATTTTGTAAATTGAGTTTGTGTCTTTATATGCCCTGTTTATGAACAGAACTCCCACTCACCTGATGAAGGAGCAGCGGTCCGAAAGCTTGTGGCTTGTGCTACCAAATAAACCTGTTGAACTTTAACCTGGTGTTGTGAGGCTTCTTACTACACAAACATCAAACATGCCTACTGCTCTGTCGCCTGCCCTCACTTTGGAAAATCTGACCACAAGGCTGTGCTCCTGTTCCCAGCTTAGAAGCAAAAACTGAAATCGGAGAATCCATCAAAGGAAGTTGGTCTGAGGAATCGGATTATCTCCTACCGGACTGCTTAGAGTCAGTAGACTGGTCAGTGTTTAAAACTCTGCAACCAGCCTGATTGAGTATGCCACTATAGTAACTGACTTCATTAGTAAGTGTATAGGAGACTGTGTACCAAAGAAACAAATTTGCATTTTTCCCAACCGGAAACCATGGACGAACAAGAGTATCCACTGCTTGCTGAAGTCCAGGACTGAGGCGTTCCAGTCAGGCGACCCTGATCTGCACAAGAAAGCCAGTTATGACCTAAGGAGATCCATCAAAGATGCCAAAGGACAGGACTGGGCCAAGCTAGAGTTCCAGCCAAACCACATGGCCCCTGCTGACGAGGCCTGCAAGACATAACAGGATTCAAGAATGAAAGCATGTAAAATCGCTGACACCAATGCACCCCTCCCCAATGAGCTCAATGCATTCTGTGTCTGTTTTGAGCAAGAGGTCAGCGAGAGCACGCCCTCCACCCCAGAAGCCTTGGACATACCTGTATCCGAGGTCACCATTGCAGACATCCGAGCAGCCAACTGGCCCAGATGGAGTACCCGGACGGGCACTTGGATCCTGCGCAGATCGGCTGCCGGGGGTATTCGCAGGCATCTTCAACCTCTCTTCACACAGATCTGAGGTCCCTATCTGCTTCAAGAAGACAACCATCATCCCTGTATCAAAGAGAAACCAGGCAGCGTGCCTTAATGACTATCGTCCGGTGGCTCTGACATCCATCATTATGAAGTGTTTTGAAATGTTAGTCGTGGTGCAAATCTATTCCGGCCTCCCAGTTCGCCTACTGCCGCAACAGGTCAATAGCAGATGCCGCTGCCTCCCTGGCCCTGCACTCAACCCTGGAACACCGAGATGCCAAAGACACCTATGTCAGGCTCCAAATTTATTGACTCCAGCTCAGCCCTCCCCACCATTATTCCTATGAAACTCATCTCCGAACTCCGTGGCCTGAGGCTCAACTCCTCCCTCTGCAACTGGACCCTGAACTTCCTAACTCACAGACCGCAATCAGTAAGGATAGGCAACAACACCTCCGCCGCGATCATCCTCAACACCGGTGCTCCACAAGGCTATGTCCGAAGCCCCTTACTATACTACTTATACACCTATGACTGTCTGGCCAAATTCCCCTCCAATTTGATTTTCAAGTTTGCTGATGACATAGTCGGTCGGATCTCAAACACTGACAAAAAAGAGAGAGAGAATCTGGTGAACTGGTATGATGACGATAATCTTTCCCTCAATGTCAACAAAATGAAGAAGATAGCCATCGATTTCAGGAAGCATAGTGGAGGGCATGCCCCTGTCCATTTAAACGGGGATGAAATAGAAATGGTCAAGAGCTTCAGGTTTTTAGCTGTCCAGATCAACAACCTGTCCTGGTCCCCCCCCCATGCCGACACTATAGTTAAGCCCACCAACGCCTCTACTTTCTCAGAAGACTAAGGGAACTTGGCATGTCTGTTAGGACTCTCAACAACTTTTACACATGCATCATAGAAAGCATAATTTCTGGTTATATCACAGCTTGGTGTGACTCCTGCTCTATCCAAGACCGCAAGATACTACATAAGGTCGTGAGTGAAGCCTGGTCCATCACTCATAAGAACATAAGAACATAAGAAATAGGAGCAGGAGTAGGCCATCTAGCCCCTCGAGCCTGCCCCGCCATTCAATAAGATCATGGCTGATCTGACGTGGATCAGTACCACTTACCTGCCTGATCCCCATAACCCTTAATTCCCTTACCGATCAGGAATCCATCCATCCGCGCTTTAAACATATTCAGCGAGGTAGCCTCCACCACCTCAGTGGGCAGAGAATTCCAGAGATTCACCACCCTCTGGGAGAAGAAGTTCCTCCTCAACTCTGTCTTAAACCGACCCCCCTTTATTTTGAGGCTGTGTCCTCTAGTTTTAACTTCCTTACTAAGTGGAAAGAATCTCTCCGCCTCCACCCTATCCAGCCCCCGCATTATCTTATAAGTCTCCATAAGATCCCCACTCATCCTTCTAAACTCCAACGAGTACAAACCCAATCTCCTCAGCCTCTCCTCATAATCCAAACCCCTCATCTCCGGTATCAACCTGGTGAACCTTCTCTGCAGTCCCTCCAATGCCAATATATCCTTCCTCATATAAGGGGACCAATACTGCACACAGTATTCCAGCTGCGGCCTCACCAATGCCCTGTACAGGTGCATCAAGACATCCCTGCTCTTATATTCTATCCCCCTCGCAATATAGGCCAACATCCCATTTGCCTTCTTGATCACCTGTTGTACCTGCAGACTGGGCTTTTGCGTCTCATGCACAAGGACCCCCAGGTCCCTTTGCACGGTAGCATGTTTTAATTTGTTTCCATTGAGATAGTAATCCCATTTGTTATTATTTCCTCCAAAGTGTATAACCTCGCATTTCTCAACGTTATACTCCATTTGCCATATCCTCGCCCACTCACTCAGCCTGTCCAAATCTCTCTGCAGATCTTCTCCGTCCTCCACACGATTCACTTTTCCACTTATCTTTGTGTCGTCTGCAAACTTCGTTACCCTACACTCCGTCCCCTCCTCCAGATCATCTATATAAATGGTAAACAGTTGCGGCCCGAGTACCGATCCCTGCGGCACGCCACTAGTTACCTTCCTCCAACCGGAAAAACACCCATTTATTCCGACTCTTTGCTTCCTGTCGGATAGCCAGTCCCCAATCCACTTTAACACACTACCCCCAACTCCGTGTGCCCTAATCTTCTTCAGCAGCCTTTTATGGGGCACCTTATCAAACGCCTTTTGGAAATCCAAAAACACTGCATCCACCGGTTCTCCTCCATCAACCGCCCTCGTCACATCTTCATAAAAATCCAACATGTTCGTCAAGCACGACTTTCCCCTCATGAATCCATGCTGCGTCTGATTGATCGAACCATTTCTATCCAGATGCCCTGCTATCTCCTCTTTAATAATGGATTCCAGCATTTTCCCTACTACAGACGTTAAGCTGACCGGCCTATAGTTACCCGCCTTTTGTCTCCTTCCTTTTTTAAACACTCAAACCAGACTCCCACCGTTTGACACTGTCGACACTTCCTGCTGCCTCGGGAAAGCAGCCAGCATCATCAAGGACCCCACGCACCCTGGACATATTCTTTTCCACCTTCTTCCTTCGGGAAAAAGATACAAAAGTCTGAGGACACATGCCAACCGACTTGAGAACAGCTTCTTCGCTGCTGCCATCGGACTTTTGAATGGACTAACCTCACATTAAGTTGATCTTTCTCTGCACCCTAGCTATGAATGTAGCACTACATTCTGCACTCTCCTTTCCTCCTTTATGTACGGTATGCTTTGTTTGTATAGCATGCAAGAAACAATACTTTTCATTGTATACTAATACATGTAACAATAAATCAAATCAAGGAAGAACTTGGAGAGGCAATATGAAATAAGGAGTAAAATTCTTAATGGGGTACAGGAGCAGAGGGACCTGGGTGTTCATGTGCAGAGATCATTAAAGGGGGCAGGATGGGTGGAGAGATCAGTTAACAAATCATGCAGTATCCTGCCCTTTATTAACAAAGTACAAGAGCAAGGAGGTTCAGCTGAACCTAAATGAAACATTCATTAGACCTCAGCTGGAGTATTGTGTACAGTTCTGGGTGCCACACTCGGAAGGATGTGAACATATTTGAGAGAGCGCACAAGAGCTATTCAAGAATGGTTCCAAGGATGAGAAGCTTCAGTTATGAGGATAGATGGGAGAGGTTGGGACTCTTCTCCTTGGAAGACGTGTCCTCAGACTTTTGCATCTTTTTCCCGAAGGAAGAAGGTGGAAGAGAATATGTCCAGGGTGCATGGGGCCCTTGATGATGCTGGCTGCTTTCCCGAGGCAGCAGGAAGTGTAGATAGTGTCTCAGGGTTTTGAGTGATGGACCAAGCTCCACTCATGACCTTATGTTGTTTCTTGTGGCCTTGGATAGAGCAGGAGCCATACCAAGCTGTGATATAACCAGAAATTATGCTTTCTATGGTGCATGTGTAAAAGTTGTTGAGAGTAGACATGCCAAGTTTCCTTAGTCTTCTGAGAAAGTAGAGGCATTGGTGGGCTTAACTATAGTGTCGGCATGGGGGGATCAGGACAGGTTGTTGATCTGGGCACCTCAAAACTTGTAGCTCTTGACCATTTCAGAAAATGTTGAAAATCTTAGGTCTGATAGCATCTGTGGAGTGAGAACAGAGCTGATATTGAGTCTGGGTGACCCTTCATCAGAGCTGAAGACACGTGAAAATGTGATGAGATTTCTACTGCTGTGGTGGGGGTGGCGTCGCTGGATCGAGGTCCAAGGAGACGAGGGAGAGATTGACAAAAATGTCATGGACAAAGGAAATGTAAATGGAGGTGATCATGACGAAGAAGGGTGCTGATAGTGGCACATTAATGGATCCAAATGAAGTTAAGCAGTGTGTCTCAGGGCATCCTGAAACAGGTAACAAATGGCCCCTAGTGGCATAGGGTTAGAGGAGGGGAGAATAGTGGCTCGAGAAAATAGATGGAAAGCAAGATAATATAAATAGTGGGGCATTGAAAAATGAATCACTGGAAGAAATGAAAATAGATTATAAATGAAATCAAATTTTAAAAAGTAAATATTCTGAAGCGAACAGTCCCTGTGGAATGCTGACATGGTGAGTGAGGGAAAGATATGTTTGGTGGCATCATGCTGGAGTATGGTCCACTTTTCCATGACACCACACGTCTTTGCCATGGCACCTTCCAGAGCAATCGCAGAAGGTGCCTCTTTGACCTCCTCCCTGTTCAAGGACCTCAACACACTTTTCAGCTGAAGCAGCGCTTCACAAGCACCTCCTTTTATCCTGGTCTATTGCATTTGCTGCTCCCAGTGTGTTGTACTTAATTCCAGCCTTGAGTGACTGTGTGGAGTTCGCACGTTCTCCCCGTGTTTCCTCCAGATGCTTTGGTTTCAGATAGACTAAACACAGACTGAGATAGAAGCCAAATACTGCGGCTGCTAGAATCTGAAACAGAAACAGAAAATGCTGAAGCTCCTATGAAGGATCAACCAGATTTGAAACCTTCACTCTATTCTCTCTCCACAGATGCTGTCAGACCTGCTGAGATTTTCTTGCATTTTCTGTTTTTGTTGCTGAACTCAGGCTGGTTGACCACGACAGCATCTTTGGATTGGGCGCTTTGCAGCCTTCCGGAAAGGATGGGTTACACCTTAACTGGAAGGGCACAGATATCCTGGCTGGGAGTTTTGCTAGAGTGTTTCGGCAGGGTTTAAACGAGTGTGGCAGGGGGGTGGGGATCAAAACAGTAGGTCAGTAAGTACTGAGGCTGGGGTCGAGCTGGGGGCCAGGGCAAGGATAGATGAGACGAAGAGCATTCTGGAGCAGGATGACCTGAGTGGGCCTGGAGGTCTGGAGTGCATCTGCTTCAATGCGAGGAGCGTAACGGGTGAGACAGACGAACTTAGGGCCTTAATGCTTAAGCGGAATTTGGATGTGGTTGCGTTGACGGAGACATGGTTAAAAGAAGGGCAGGACTGGCAGCTGAATATTCCGGGGTATAAGTGTTTTAGGCGAGACAGAGGAGGGGCTAAAAAAGGTGAGGGAGTCGCGGTATTAGTTAGGGAGCATATTACAGCGGTGCAGAGGGTGGACAATTTAGAGGCATCATGTAATGAGTCGCTGTGGGTGGAGCTCAGAAACAGGAAAGGTGCAATCACTATGCTGGGGGTATACTACAGGCCACCTAACAGCCCACGGGAAGTAGAGGAACGGATATGTCAAGAGATTCTGGATATGTGCAGAAAAAATAGGGTTGTTGTAGTGGGAGACTTCAATTTCCCTGGTACAGACTGGAAAGTGCTTGGGGCTGGGGGTCTGGACGGGGAGGAATTTGTAAAATGCATACCGGAAGGTTCTTTGGAACAGTATGTAGATAGCCCAACTAGACAGGGGGCTATACTGGATCTAGTTCTGGGAAATGAGCCCGGTCAGATCGTCAAAGTTTTGGGAGGGGAACATGTAGCAAATAGCGACCACAACTCTGTTAACTTTAGGATAGCAATGGACAAGGACAAGTGTTGTCCTAAGTGTAGGGTGCTAAATTGGGGGAAGGCTAACTACAGCCGGATTAGGCAGGAATTGGTGGCCGTTGATTGGGAGAAGCTGTTAGAGGGTAAGTCCACGTCTGGCATGTGGGAGTCTTTTAAGGAACAGTTGATAAGGCTGCAGGACAGGCATGTGCCTGTAAAAAGGAAGGATAGGAAAGGTAGGATTCGAGAGCTGTGGATAACCAGGGAAATTGGGATCTGATCAAAAAGAAAAGAGAGGCGTACGTTAGGTCCAGGCAACTGAAAACAGATGGAGCTCTGGAAGAATACAGAGAGAGTAGGAAAGAACTCAAACGGGGAGTTAGAAGGGCAAAAAGAGGTCACGAAATGTTTTTGGCAGACAGAATTAAGGAGAATCCTAAGGCATTTTATTCATATGTTAGGAACAAAAGAGTTGTCAGGGAAAAAGTCGGACCTCTCAGGGACAAAGGAGGGGAATTATGCTTGGAACCCAAGGGAATAAGGGAGATCCTGAATGAATACTTTGCATCGGTATTCACAAAGGAGAGGGACTTGTTGACTGGGAGTGCCTCAGAGGGAGGTGTTGACCCATTAGAGAGAATCTCCATTACAAGGGAGGAAGTGTTAGGTTTTTTAGGTAACATTAAAACTGACAAATCCCCAGGGCCTGATGGCATCTATCCTAGACTGCTCAGGGAGACAAGAGATGCTGTAAGGAGAGCAAATGGCAGTGTGAAAGGACAGGCAGAGCAGGGTTCCCCTGTGGCCATAACCCCCCACAACAGGTATACTGAATTGGATACTGTTGTGGGAGATGCTTTACCTGGGACAAGCTGCGACAGCCGGAACTCTGATACTGAGTCTAGTTCTACAGCGCAAAAGGGTGGGATGAAGGAGAGGAGAGCAGTAGTGATAGGGGACTCAATGGTCAGAGGTACGGACAGGAGGTTCTGTGGTCGGGACAGAGACTCCCGCATGGTTTGTTGCCTCCCAGGTGCCAAGGTCAGCGATGTCTCTGATCGCGTGCACAGCGTTCTAAAGTGGGAAGGTGATCAGCCAGATGTCGTGGTACACATCGGTACCAATGATGTGGGAAGGAAGAGTGAGGAGGTCCTAAAGAGTGAGTACAAAGAGCTTGGAAGGAAGTTAAAAAGCAGGACCCCGAGGGTAATAATCTCAGGATTGCTACCTGAGCCACATGCCAGTGAGGGCAGGAGTAGGATGCATGGGCGGATGAACACGTGGCTGAGGAACAGGTGCAGGGGGCAGGGTTTCCAATTTTTGGATCATTGGGACCTCTTCTGGGGCAGGTGGGACCTGTACAAGAGAGACGGGTTACACCTAAACTACAAGGGGACCAATATACTTGCAGGGAGATTTGCTAGTGTTATTGGGGAGCGTTTAAACTAGATTTGCAGGGGGATGGGAACCAGAGTACCAGAGCAGATAGTGGAGCAGCGGTAAAAAGACAGGTTAGTTCAAGCAAAATCACAAATGGAAGGGTAGAGTGTGGTGGAAATAATATTTTGAGGTGTGACTATTTCAATGCCAGGAGTATCGTGGGGAAGGCAGATGACCTGAAGGCGTGGATAGACGCATGGAAATATGACATTATAGCCATTAGTGAAACTTGGCTACAGGAGGGGCAGGACTGGCAGCTCAATGTTCCAGGGTTCCAATGTTTCAGGCGGGATAGAGGAAGAGGGATAAAAGGTGGGGGGGGGTGGCATTGTTGGTCAGGGAAAATGTTACAGCGGTACTCAGGCAGGATAGATTAGGGAGCTTGTCCACAGAGGCCCTATGGGTGGAGCTGAGAAACAAGAAAGGTATGACCACGTTAATGGGGTTGTATTATAGACCACCCAATAGTCAGCGAGCATTGGAGGAGCAAATCAGCGGAGAGATAGCTGACAACTGCAAGAAACACAAAGTTGTGATAGGAGGGGATTTTAATTTTCCACATATAGATTGGGACTCGCATACTGTTAAAGGTTTAGACGGGGTAGAGTTTGTAAAATGTGTTCAGGAGAATTTTCTACATCAGTATATAGAGGTGCCGACTAGAGAGGATGCGATATTGGATCTCCTATTGGGAAATGAGTTAGGGCAGGTGATGGATGTGAGTGTGAGGGAACACTTTGGATCCAGTGATCATAATGCCATTAGTTTCAACCTGATCATGGATAAGGATAGATCTGGTCCTCAGGTTGAAGTTCTGAACTGGAAAAAGGCCAAATTTGATGAAATGAGAAGGGATCTGGGAAGTGTGGATTGGCACAGGCTGTTCTCTGGTAAGGATGTAAATGGAAAGTGGGAGGCCTTCAAAGGAGAAATTTTGAGAGTGCAGAGTTTGTATGTTCCTGTCAGGAATAAAGGCAAAGTAAATAGGAATAAGGAACCTTGGTTCTCGAGGGAGATTGTAACACTGATTAAGAGGAAGAGAGAGTTGTATGAAATGTACAGGCAGCAAGGAACAGATCAGATGCTCGAGGAGTATAAAAAGTGCAAGAAGCTACTTAAGAGGGACATCAGGAGGGCTAAAAGAAGACATGAGGTTGCTTTGGCAGACAGAGTGAAGGAAAATCCAAAGAGCTTCTATAGGTATGTTAGGAACAAAAGGATAGTGAGGGATAAAATTGGAACTCTTGAAGACCAGAGTGGTAGACTGTGTATGGAACCAAAAGAGATGGGGGAGATACTAAATGGTTTTTTTGCATCCGTATTTACTGAGGAAACGGGCATGGAGTCTACGGAAATAGGGCAAACGGGTAGGGAGGTCATGGAACCTTTACAGATTAAAGGGGAGGAGGTGCTCGCTGTCTTGAGTCAAATCAGAGTGGATGAATCCCCAGGACCAGACAGGGTATTCCCACGGACCTTGAGGGAAGCTAGTGTTGAACTTGCAGGGGCCCTGGCAGACATATTTAAAATGTCACGGGGGAGGTGCCGGATGATTGGAGGGTGGCTCATGTTGTTCCTTTGTTTAAAAAAGGTTCCAAAAGAAATCCGGGTAATTATAGGCCAGAAAGTTTGACGTAGGTGGTGGGCAAGTTATTCGAAGGCGTGATAAGGGATAGAATCTACAAATATTTGGATAGACAGGGACTTATTAGGGAGAGTTAACATGGCTTTGTGCGTGGTAGGTCATGTTTGACCAATCTATTAGAGTTTTTTGAGGAGGTTACCAGGAAAGTGGATGAAGGGAAGGCGGTGGATGTTGTCTACCTGGATTTCAGCAAGGCCTTTGACAAAGTCCCTCATGGGAGGTTAGTTAGGAAGGTTCAGTCGCTAGGTATACATGGGGAGGTAGTAAATTGGATTAGACACTGGCTCAATGGAAGAAGCCGGAGAGTGGTTGTGGAGGATTGCTTCTCTGAGTGGAGGCCTGTGACTAGTGATGTGCCGCAGGGATCGGTGTTGGGTCCATTGTTGTTTGTCATCTATATCAATGATCTGGATGATAATGTGGTAAATTGGATCAGCAAGTTTGCTGATGATACAAAGATTGGAGGTGTAGTGGACGGTGAGGAAGGTTTTCAAAGCTTGCAGAGGGATTTGGACCAACTAGAAAAATGGGCTGAAAAATGGCAAATGGAATTTAACGCAGACAAGTGTGAGATATTGCACTTTGGAAGGACAGACCAAAGTAGAACGTACAGGGTAAATGGTAGGACTCTGAAGAGTGCAGTTGAACAGAGGGATCTGGGAATACAGGTACAGAATTCCCTAAAAGTGACGTCACAGGTGGATAGGGTCGTAAAGAGTGCCTTTGGTACATTGGCCTTTATAAATCGGAGTATCGAGTATAAAAGTTGGAGTGTTATGGTAAGGTTGTATAATGATGTGGAGATGCCGGCGTTGGACTGGGGTAAACACAGTAAGAAGTTTAACAACACCAGGTTAAAGTCCAACAGGTTTATTTGGTAGCAAAAGCCACACAAGCTTTCGAAGCTCTAAGCCCCTTCTTCAGGTGAGTGGGAATTCTGTTCACAAACAGAGTTTATAAAGACACAGACTCAATTTACATGAATAATGGTTGGAATGCGAATACTTACAACGAATCAAGTCTTTAAGAAACAAAACAATGGGAGTGGAGAGAGCATCAAGACAGGCTAAAAAGATGTGTATTGTCTCCAGACAAGACAGCCAGTGAAACTCTGCAGGTCCATGCAACTGTGGGCGTTACAAATAGTGTGACATGAACCCAATATCCCGGTTGAGGCCGTCCGCGTGTGTGCGGAACTTGGCTATCAGTTTCTGCTCAGCGACTCTGCGCTGTCGTGTGTCGCGAAGGCCGCCTTGGAGTGGACCATAATATCTTCACCTTCAACAACCAGTTCTTCATCCAGACACACGGAACAGCCATGGGGACCAAATTTGCACCTCAATATGCCAACATCTTCATGCACAGGTTCGAACAAGACTTCTTCACCGCACAGGACCTTCAACCGATGCTATACACTAGATACATCGATGACATTTTCTTCCTTTGGACTCATGGTGAACAATCACTGAAACAACTCTATGATGACATCAACAAGTTCCATCCCACCATCAGGCTCACCATAGACTACTCTCCGGAATCGGTTGCATTCTTGGACACGCGCATCTCCATTAAGGACGGTCACCTCAGCACCTCACTGTACCGCAAGCCCACGGATAACCTCACGATGCTCCACTTCTCCAGCTTCCACCCTAAACACGTTAAAGAAGCCATCCCCTACATACAAGCCCTCCGTATACACAGGATCTGCTCGGATGAGGAGGATCGCAACAGACACCTCCAGACGCTGAAAGGTGCCCTCATAAGAACAGGATATGGCGCTAGACTCATTGATCAACAGTTCCAACGCGCCACAGCGAAAAACCGCACCGATCTCCTCAGAAGACAAACACGGGACACAGTGGACAGAGTACCCTTCGTTGTCCAGTACTTCCCCGGAGCGGAGAAGCTACGGCATCTCCTCCGGAGCCTTCAACATGTCATTGATGAAGACGAACATCTCGCCAAGGCCATCCCCACACCCCCACTTCTTGCCTTCAAACAACCGCACAACCTCAAACAGACCATTGTCCGCAGCAAACTACCCAGCCTTCAGGAGAACAGTGACCAAGACACCACACAACCCTGCCACAGCAACCTCTGCAAGACGTGCCGGATCATCGACACAGATGCCATCATCTCACGTGAGAACACCATCCACCAGGTACACGGTACATACTCTTGCAACTCGGCCAACGTTGTCTACCTGATACGCTGCAAGAAAGGATGTCCCGAGGCATGGTACGTACATTGGGGAAACTATGCAGACGCTGCGACAACGGATGAATGAACACCGCTCGACAATCACCAGGCAAGACTGTTCTCTTCCTGTTGGGGAGCACTTCAGCGGTCACGGGCATTCGGCCTCTGATATTCGGGTAAGCGTTCTCCAAGGCGGCCTTCGCGACACACGACAGCGCAGAGTCGCTGAGCAGAAACTGATAGCCAAGTTCCGCACACACGCGGACGGCCTCAACCGGGATATTGGGTTCATGTCACACTATTTGTAACGCCCACAGTTGCGTGGACCTGCAGAGTTTCACTGACTGTCTTGTCTGGAGACAATACACATCTTTTTAGCCTGTCTTGATGCTCTCTCCACTCCCATTGTTTTGTTTCTTAAAGACTTGATTAGTTGTAAGTATTCGCATTCCAACCATTATTCATGTAAATTGAGTCTGTGTCTTTATAAACTCTGTTTGTGAACAGAATTCCCACTCACCTGAAGAAGGGGCTTAGAGCTTCGAAAGCTTGTGTGGCTTTTGCTACCAAATAAACCTGTTGGACTTTAACCTGGTGTTGTTAAACTTCTTACAAGGTTGTATAAGGCATTGGTGAGGCCAAATTTGGAGTATTGTGTACAGTTTTGGTCACCTAGTTACAGGAAGGATGTAAATCAGGTTGAAAGAGTGCAGAGAAGGCTCACAAGGATGTTGCCGGGACTTGAGAAACTGAGTTACAGAGAGAGATTGAATAGGTTGGGACTTTATTCCCTGGAGCGTAGAAGATTGAGGGGAGATTTGATAGAGGTGTATAAGATTTTGATGGGTACAGATAGAGTGAATGCAAGCAGGCTTTTTCCGCTGAGGCTCGGGGAGAAAAAAGACCAGAGGGCATGGGTTAAGGGTGAAAGGAGAAAAGTTTAAAGGGAATATTAGGGGGGGCTTCTTCACGCAGAGAGTGGTGGGAGTGTGGAATGAGCTGCCGGATAAAGTGGTAAATGCTTTTAACACTTTTAACATTTTAACACTTTTAACATTTTAACCCTTTTAACATTTAAGAAAAACTTGGGCGGGTTCATGGATGAGAGGGGTGTGGAGGGATATGGTCTAAGTGCAGGTCAGTGGGACTAGGCAAAAAATGGTTCAGCACAGACAAGAAGGGCCAAAAGGCCTGTTTCTGAGCTGTAATTTTCTATGGTTCTATGCAATTGTTGGGCCTCTGACGGAAATCTTTGTCTCTTCATTGGACACAGGTGTGAGGTCCCTGAGGATTGGAGGACAGTGAACGTGGTACCGTTATTTAAGAAGGGGAGCAGGGATAACCGGGTAATTATAGGCCAGTGAGCTTGACGTCCGTGGGAGGGAAGTTGTTGGATGGATTCTTAGAGACAGGATGTATGCACATTTAGAACGGAACAATCTCATTAGTGACAGACAGCATGGTGTTGTAAGAGGGAGGTTGTGCCGTACAAATTTGGTGGAGTTTTTTGAGGAAGTGACAAAAATGTCCAAGTCCAAAGATGTGCGGGCTAGGTTGATTGGCCATTCTAAATTGCCCCTTAGTGTCCCGGGATGCATAGGTTAGAAGGATTAGTGGGTAAATATATGGGGATAGCGCCCGGGTGGGATTGTGGTTGGTGCAGACTCGATGGGCCGAATGGCCTCTTTCTGCGCTGTAGGATTCTATGAAGGAAGGGCCGTGGATGTTGTCTATATGGATTTCAGTAAGGCATTTGACAAGGTCCCTCATGGCAGGTTGGTTAAGAAGGTTAAGGCTCATGGGATACAAGGAGAGGTGGCTGGATGGGTAGAAAACTGGCTTGGCCACAGGAGACAGAGGGTAACAGTCGAAGGGTCTTTTTCCGGCTGGTGGTCTGTGACCAGTGGTGTTCCGCAGGGCTCTGTACTGGGACCTCTGCTATTTCTGATGTATATAAATGATTTGGAAGAAGGTGTAACTGGTGTTATCAGCAAATTTGCGGATGACACGAAAATGGCTGGACTTGAGGATAGCGATGAACATTGTCGGACAATACAGCAGGATATAGATAGGCTGGAAAATTGGGCGGAGAAATGGCAGATGGAATTTAATCCAGATAAATGCAAAGTGATGCATTTTGGAAGAACTAATGTAGGGGGGAGTTATACAATAAATGGCAGAGCCATAATGAGTATAGAAAAACAGAGGGACCTCAGTGTGCAAGTCCTCAAATCCTTGAAGGTGGCAGCACAGGTGGAGAAGGTGGTGAAGAAGGCATATGGTATGCTTGCCTTTATAGGACGGGGTATAGAGTATAAAAGCTGGAGTCTGATGTTGCAGCCGTATAAAACGCTGGTTAGGCCACATTTGGAGTACTGCGTCCAGTTCTGGTCGCCACACTACCAGAAGGACGTGGAGGCTTTAGAGAGAGTGCAGAGAAGGTTTACCAGGATGTTGCCTGGTATGGAGGGTCTTAGCTATGAGGAGAGATTGGGTAAACTGGACTTGTTCTCCCTGGAAAGACGGAGAATGAGGGGAGACCTAATAGAGGTGTACAAAATTATGAAGGGTATAGATAGGGTGAACAGTGGGAAGCTTTTTCCCAGGTCAGAGGTGACGATCACGAGGGGTCACGGGTTCAACGTGAGAGGGGCGAGGTATAACTCAGAAGGACGTATTTTACACAGAGAGTGGTGGGGGCCTGGAATGCGCTGCCAAGTAGGGTGGTGGAGGCAGACACGCAGGTATCGTTTAAGACTTACATGGATAGTCACATGAGCAGTCTGGGAATGGAGGGATACAAATGAATGGTCCAGTTGGACCAATGAGCAGCACAGGCTTGGAGGGCCGAAGGGCCTGTTTCCTGTGCTGTACTGTTCTTGGTTCTTGGTTTTTGTTCTTTGAACCTTGTGTTCAATAACTTCAAACCGTGAACTCTCTCCTCCACCGTCTGCCTATTTCCATCAGTTATTTCTTTTTAAAATGTATTTAGTTTAAAATTTATTTTTATTTCTTCCATTGAGACATTTTTCAATACCCTTTTTTTTTATCCTGCTTTCCATCTATTTCTCTTATCACTGCCTCCCCTCCCCACTGTCGCCCTTCCCCTCCCTGGTAATTTGGTTTTATCGAGGGCTAAGAAAAGATTATAGCTGATGCTATAGTTAAGAAAACCCACCAATGCCTCGACTTTCTCAGGAGGCTAAGAAATTTTTACACATGATCATGGAAAGCATTCTTTCCGGATGTATCTCGGCTTGTTATGGCTCCTGCTCTCTGACCAAGACTGCAAAAACCTATGAAGAGTTGTGAATGAAGTCCAGTCCATCAAGCAAACCAGCCTCCCATCTGTTGACTCTGTCTACATTTCCCACTGCCTCGGAAAAGCAGTCAGCATAATCAAGGACCCTACGCACCCCAACATACGGCACGGTAGCTCAGTGGTTAGCACTGCTGCTTCACAGCTCCAGGGTCCCGGGTTCGATTCCCGGCTCGGGTCACTGTCTGTGTGGAGTTTGCACATTCTCCTCGTGTCTGCGTGGGTTTCCTCCGGGTGCTCCGGTTTCCTCCCACAGTCCAAAGATGTGCGGGTTAGGTTGATTGGCCAGGTTAAAAATTGCCCCTTAGAGTCCTGAGATGCGTAGGTTAGAGGGATTAGCGGATTAATGTGTGGGGGTAGGGCCTGGGTGGGATTGTGGGTCGGTGCAGACTCGATGGGCTGAATGGCCTCCTTCTGCACTGTAGGGTTTCTATGATACTCACTTCCACCTTCCATCAGGGAAAAGATAACAAAAGTCTGAGATCATCTTCTAACTGACTCAAGACCAGCCTTTTCCCTGCTGCCATCAGACTTCTGAATACGCTGATCTTTCTCCACACCCTATCTGTAACTGCAACACTATATTCTGCACTCCTTTCCTTCTCCCCTTTGTACTCTATAAATGCTATGTTTTGTCTGTATAGCGTGCAAGAAACAATACTTTTCACTCAATCCCAATATATGTGATGATAAATCAAATTTGATAGAGATGTTATGGCTGGGTAGAGTGGGCAGCGCAAAACTGTTCCCACTCATGAAATGAACAAAAGTGATTTGCAAAAGAAGTGTGACGTGAGAAAAACCTTCACGTGAGTGGTTGGGGTCTGGAATGCACTATCTGGAAGTATGCTGTAAGCAGGTTCAATCGAGGCATTCAAGAGGACAGATGATTATTAAAATAGCGGGGTAAGGCAAAAAGCAGGGGAATGGCACGAAGTTGTGGTGCTCATTTGGAGAGCCAGTTCAGGCATGATGGGCCAAATGGTGGCCTCCTGCATGGCAACGATTCTGTGAATAGTGAAATGAGGCCCTATTTGCCTTTTTAGGTGCAGGTAAGGGACGCTATTTGAAGAAGAGCAGCGAAGTGCTCCATGTGCTGACCTAAAGCTAAATTAGATTATTTGGTATTTTATCACATTACAGTTTCTGGCATTTTGCTGTGCATACATTTCTTTATTTACTTAAGTCACTACACTTCGAATCCCCACGGTGCAGAAGGAGGCCATTTGGCCCATCGGGTCTGCATTGACTCTCTGACAGAGTATCTTACTCAGGCCTCCTTCCCCGACCCTATCCCCATAACCCCACTCATTTACCATGGCTAGTCCATCTAACCTTCATATCTTCAGACACTGAGGGACAATTTAGCATGGCCAATCCTAACCGACACATCTTTGGAGGAAATTGGAGAACTCGGGGCGGCACGGTAGCACAGTGGTTAGCACTGCTGCTTCACAGCTCCAGGGATCTGGGTTCGATTCCCGGCTTGGGTCACTGTCTGTGTGGAGTTTGCACATTCTTCCTGTGTCTGCGTGGGTTTCCTCCGGGTGCTCCGGTTTCCTCCCACAGTCCAAAGATGTGCGGGTTAGGTTAATTGGCCATGCTAAATTGCCCCTTAGTGTCCCGGGATGCATAGGTTAGAGGGACTAGCGAGTAAATATGTGGGGATATGGGGATAGGGCCTGGGTGGGATTGTGGTCGGTGCAGACTCGATGGGCTGAATGGCCTCTTTCTGCACTGTAGGGTTTCTATGATTGATCGGAGGAAACCCACGCAGACACAGGGAGAATGTGCTAACTCCACACAGTCACCCAAGGCTGGAACCCGGGTCGCTGGGGTTGAGGCAGCAGTGCTAACCACTCTGCCACCTTGTTTTCTTTCAAAGTAATAGTAACAATCTAATTAAAATATGAATATTGCTAACAGTATTACGGACAGTATAGTTAGAGCATAGATACTGTTCTCTGCAATGTGGGTCCTGAAGACTGTGTTGCTTGTCTGGTGCCATGGTTGGGGGGGAGCTTGAGTGGGAGGGGAAAAATCCAGTTGTTGTGGTCCATTTGGGTATCAGCACATAGGTAGGACTAAGAAAGCGGTTCTGCTGAAGGAGTATGAGCAGCTAGGGACTAAAACTACAAGGCAGAACCACCAAGGCAATAATCTCTGGATTACTACTTGAGCCATGAGCAATTTGGCATAGAGTAAATAAGATCAGAGTTGAATGTGTGGCTTAAGAAGTGGTATTCAATTTATAGCAATAGGGAAAAAGCAGGTATGACATGATAGCCATTACAGAGGTGAGGTTACAATGTAACCAGGGCTGGGAACTGAATGTTGAAGCAATGTTGAGAAATATAGGCAGCAAGGAAAAGGAGATGGGGTAGCTCTGTTAATAAAGCATATGAGATCAGTACAGCACTGAGAAATGATCTTGGTTCATAACATTACAAGGTAGAATCAGTTGGGTGGAAGTAAGAAATAGCAAGGGAAAGAAGTCACTGGTGAGTAGTCTGTCAGCCCCCCAACAATATCTATACTGTAGGATGAAGTAAAAAGCAAGAAATAATGGATTGGATCAAAAGAGACAGTATTCAAAGCACCATTATATACCACAAAAAATACATTTGACTTATTTTTTGAATATGAAACACCAACTGTCCTCTCAATCAAGTGGAGAGAATCTGCTTCCACATTTATTGTTAAGTTAAGACTTGAGGTTCGCTACACGCCCCACAAAATTTGGGTCTCCAGTTGTTAGCTCCTTAATATTAACAGTACTGAAGCATAGTAGACAAAAGTATTTATTGTACTTATAGCACCATTAATATAGTGAAATGCCCTAAACCCATTAGCAAGTGTTACCAAACAAAAATTAACTGTGTCGCATAAGGTGATATTAGGATTGATGACCAAAATCTTGACCACAGAATTCAAAGGAAGACCTGACAGAAAAGATGAGAAATGGCACTGATGATTCCAAGTCTCTTGAAGTATGAAACTAGACATAAATACTTGATAGTTTTCAGAACAGAATGCAGCATAACTTGTGTCTACTTCCTATCTACTAACAGTTTCCTAGCAGGTTCTCTTTACACCCTTTTGAGTAAAATACATGGACAAATTAAACAAATTCAATTGAGGTGATAGCCCCCAAGGGGCACTGTAACAAAAAAAACTCCAACAGAAACTTGTCTAACTAAATCAAAATGTGGTTTTGGGGGCCAATGAAGCACTGTAGCTCCCTGGTACCCACTGGTTATGGATGCCCTCAAGCAAACCAGTGAACAGAGTATCCTCTCTTCAGGGACCTAATGTAGAAGAGAGGCATACAATTGGGTTGGATGAGCCACTCGACTACCTGCTGTCTGGTCCTATGTATGGCTATCTTGACCAGACTTGATAGTCTATTGAATGCCCAGTTACCTAATTAACCAACTCCTAGGATCCCGACAGTGCAAAAGGAGGCCATACAGCCCATCAGGACCCTCCAACAGAATCTTACCCAAGCTTTATCCCCGTAACTCCATGTATGTATCCAATAATCTCCCTAACCCGCACATCTTGGGACACAAAGGGACAAGTTACATGGCCAATCCATCTAACATAAAGTTAAAAGTTTATTTATTAGTCACAAGTTGGGTTACATTAACACTGCAACGAGCCCAGTGAAAATCCCCTAGTCGCCACACTTTGTCCCTCAGTGCACCTGAACAGGTGTCAATCTAGCATGACCAATGCACCTAACCAGCGCGTCTTTGGACTCTGGGAGGAAACCGGAGCACTCAGAGGAAACCCACGCAGACAGGAAGAACATGCAGACTCCGCACAGGTAGTGACCTGAGCCGGGAATCGAACCTGGGACCTTGGCGCTGTGAGGCAGCAGTGCTAACCACTGTGCCACCATGTTGTCCCTGCACATCTTTGGACTGTTCGAGGAAACCACAGGAAATCCACGCAGACACTGGGAGAATGTGCAAATTCCACACAGTGACCCAAGGCCAGAATTGAACCTGGGTCCTTGGCGCTGTGAGACAGCAATACTAGCCACTAAAAAAAATCCAGTTCAACCAATTGATAGTTCCAAAGGGGCACTAAATAAGGAATAAGATTCAAGGAACCATACCAAATTAAATCATGGTTTTGGGGGCCGATAAAGCACTTTAGCCCCTGTGGTGCTCAATTGTGGAAGGTCTCAAGCTGACCAGTGGGCACCATGTGCTCCCTTTCCAAGGACACGTGGATGCAGTCATGGAAGAGGGGCAGACAGTTGGGCTGGACAACCCACTTGACAGCCCATTGTCTGGACTTGTTGATGGCCCCCATGGCCTGGCTCTCCCTATACCCTATGGGTGTTGCTGGCTAAGCTAGCATTTATTACCCATCCTTTGAGAAGGTGGTGGTGAGCTGCCGCCTTGAACTGCTGCAGTTCCTGTCGTGTAGGTACACCCACAGTGCTGTTGGGAAGGAGTTCTAGGATGTTGACCCAGTGATAGTGAAGGAATGACATATTTCTGAGTCAGTTCGGTGAGTGACTTGGAGGGGAACATCTAGCTGGTGGTGTTCCCAGTTATCTGCTGCCCATGTTCTTCTGGATGGTAACAGTTGTTGGTTTGCAAGATGCTGTCTGAGGAACCTTGGTGAGTTGCTGCAGTGCATCTTGGGATGGTACACATTTCTGCTACTGTGTGTTTGGTGGTGGTGGGAGTGTTTGTGGAATGGTTGCCAATGAAATGAGCAACTGAACAAAGCAGATTAAAGTGATAGCCATTTAAAGGGCACTGTAAGGCTCTTTGTAAATGCCCTAAGCACTTAATTAAACAATCTCCTTCACTGACATATCCAAACAACATAATTAACATACTATTAGCATACAGTGCATTGGGAAACATAACAGAACTGGAACCAACACATTCTCTTCAATGTTTCTATCCCATCTTATTATCCTTAAACTTTTGCTATGACTGTAAAATCACAGAATTGTTACAGCACAGAAGGAGGCCATTTGGGCCTTCGTGTCTGTACCAGCATTTCAAAGGAGCATTATGACTTTGTGCCTTTTCCCGTACCTCTGCACATTGTTTCTATTCAAATCATCATCTAATGCCCTCTTGAATGACTCAATTGAATCTGCCTCCAAGAGTCTTCCAGACAGAGCATACGGACCCCAACCACTCGCTGTGTGAAAAAGTTTTTCCTCGCATCACATTTGGTTCATAGAATCATAGAAACCCTGCAGTGCAGAGGGAGGCCATTCGGCCCATCGAGTCTGCACCGACCTCAATCCCACCCAGGCCCTACATATTTCCCCGCTAATCCCTCTAACCTCCGCATCTCAGGACTCTTAAGGGCCAATTTTTAACCTAACCCGCACATCTTTGGACTGTGGGAGGAAACCGGAGCACCCGGAGGAAACCCACGCAGACACGAGGAGAAAGTGCAAACTCCACACAGACCGTGACCCAAGCCGGGAATCGAACCCAGGTCCCTGGAGCTGTGAAGCAGCAGCGCGAACCACTGTGCTACCGTGCCGCCCTCTTTTTCAAATCACTTTCAATCTGTGCCTTTGTTCTTGATCCTTGTAATAAGAACACAAGAACAAGGAGCAGGAGTTGACCATCTGGCCCCTCGAGCCTGCTCCACCATTCAATAAGATCATGGCTGATCTTTTCATGGACTCAGCTCCACTTACCTGCCCGCTCACCATAATCCTTAATTCCTTCACTGTTCAAAACTTTATCTATCCTTGACTTAAAAACATTCAATGAGGTAGCCTCAACTGCTTCACCGGGCAGGGAATTCCACAGATTCACAACCCTTTGGGTGAAGAAGTTCCTCCTCAAGTCAGTCCTAAATCTGCTTCCCCTTATTTTGAGGCTATGCCCCCAAGTTTTAGTTTCACCAGCCAGTGGAAACAACTTCCCTGCTTCTTTCTTATCTATTCCCTTCATAATCTTATACGTTTGTATAAGATCTCCCCTCATTCTTCTGAATTCCAATGAGTTTAGCCCCAGTCTACTCAGTCTCTCCTCATAAGCCAACCCTCTCAACTCCGGAATCAACCTAGTGAATCTCCTCAGCACCCCCTCCAGTGCCAGTATATCCTTTCTCAAGTAAGTAGACCAAAACTGTACACAGTTCTCGAGGTGTGGCCTCACCAGCAACTTAGTCAGCTGCAACATAACCTTGCTGTTTTTAAACTCCATCCCTCTAGCAATGAATGACAAAATTACCTGCTGCACTTGCAAACCAACTTTTTGCGATTCTTGCACAAAGACACCCAGGTCCCTCTGCACAGCAGCATGCTGCAATTTTTTACCATTTAAATAATAGTCCATTTTGCTGTTATTCCTACCAAAATGGATGACCTCACATTTACCAACATTGTACTCCATCTGCGAGACGCTTGGCCACTCACTTGGACTATCTATATCCCTTTGCAGACTTTCAGTGTCCTCTGCACAGTTTGCTCTGCCACTCATCTTAGTGTCAACTGCGAATTTTGACAACTACACTTGGTCCCCAACTCCAAATCATCTATGTAAATCGTAAACAATTGTGGTCCCAAGACTGATCCCTGAGGCACACCACTCGTCACTGATCGCCAACCAGAAAAGTACACATTTACTCTTTGCTTTCTGTTAATTAACCAATCCTCTACCCATACTAATTCATTACCCTTAACACCATGCACCTTTGTCTTCTGCAGCAGTGTTTGGTGTGGCTCCTTGTCAAATGCCTTCTGGAAATCCAGATACACCACATCCACAGGTTCTCCATTGTCCACTGCGCGTGTAATGTTCTCAAAGAATTCCACCAAATTAGACAAACATGACCTGCCCTTCATGAACCCATGCTGCATCTTACCAATGGGACAATTTATATCCAGATGTCTCGCTATTTCTTCCTTGATAGATTCAAGTATTTTCTCTACTACAGAAGTTAAGCTAACCGGCCCATAATTACCCGCCTTTTGTCTACTACCTCTTTTAAACAGTGGCGTCACATTTGCTGTTTTCCAATCTGCGGGAAGCACCTCAGAGTCCAACGAATTTTGGTAAATTACCACTAGTGCATTTGCTATTTCTCCCGCCATCACTTTTAGTACCCTGGGATGCATTTCATCAGGACCAGGAGACTTGTCTACCTTCAGCCACATTAGCTTGCCACTACCTCTTTCATGATAATAGTTTCTTGGTCCTCCAATAGCCTTGTCATCAATTTTTGGCATGTTGTTTGTGTTTTGTGAGTGGGAACAATATCTTCCTATCTATGGAAGGTTAGGAAGGTTCAGTCGCTAGGTATACATGGGGAGGTAGTAAATTGGATAAGACACTGGCTCAATGGAAGAAGCCAGAGAGTGGTTGTGGAGGATTGCTTCTCTGAGTGGAGGCCTGTGACGAGTGATGTGCCGCAGGGATCGGTGTTGGGTCCATTGTTGTTTGTCATCTATATCAATGATCTGGATGATAATGTGGTAAATTGGATCAGCAAGTTTGCTGATGATACAAAGATTGGAGGTGTAGTGGACGGTGAGGAAGGTTTTCAAAGCTTGCAGAGGGATTTGGACCAACTAGAAAAATGGGCTGAAAAATGGCAAATGGAATTTAACGCAGACAAGTGTGAGATATTGCACTTTGGAAGGACAAATCAAAGTAGAACGTACAGGGTAAATGGTAGGACTCTGAAGAGTGCAGTTGAACAGAGGGATCTGGGAATACAGGTACAGAATTCCCTAAAAGTGACGTCACAGGTGGATAGGGTCGTAAAGAGTGCCTTTGGTACATTGGCCTTTATAAATCGGAGTATCGAGTATAAAAGTTGGAGTGTTATGGTAAGGTTATATAAGGCATTGGTGAGGCCGAATTTGGAGTATTGTGTACAGTTTTGGTCACCTAGTTACAGGAAGGATGTAAATAAGATTGAAAGAGTGCAGAGAAGGTTCACAAGGATGTTGCCGGGACTTGAGAAGCTGAGTTACAGAGAGAGAGATTGAATAGGTTGGGACTTTATTCCCTGGAGCGGGAAGATTTGATAGATTTGAGGGGAGATTTGATAGAGGTGTATAAGATTTTGATGGGGAGAGATAGAGTGAATGCAAGCAGGCTTTTTCCGCTGAGGCTAGGGGAGAAAAAAACCAGAGGGCATGGGTTAAGGGTGAAAGGAGAAAAGTTTAAAGGGAATATTAGGGGGGGCTTCTTCACGCAGAGAGTGGTGGGAGTGTGGAATGAGCTGCCGGATAAAGTGGTAACATTTAAGAAAAACTTGGACGGGTTCATGGATGAGAGGGGTGTGGAGGGATATGGTCCAAGTGCAGGTCAGTGGGACTAGGCATAAAATGGTTCGGCATAGACAAGAAGGGCCAAAAGGCCTGTTTCTGAGCTGTAATTTTCTATGGTTCTATGGTTCTATTCTGTCCAGCCCCCTCATGTTTTTGAACATCTCTATCAAATCTCCTCTTAGCCTTCTTACCTCCAAGGAGAATATTCCTAATCTCTTCAATCTATCCTCATAATGCAAGTTTCTCAGTCCTGGAATCATTCTCGTAAACCTTTTCTGCACTCTTTCCAATGAGTTCTCATCCTTCCTATAATGTAGCCCCCAAACTATACACAATATTACAGCTGAGGTCTAACTAGTACAAATTCAACTTAACTCCTTGTTCTTGTACTCTCCACCCTTATTAATGAAATGATATGAGAGGATGTGAGCTCGCCACATTTTCTTCTTGTTGGATATCCACTTTTGAATTGAAGTTACTGTTGTAATGTCACAATATTTTTCAGTCTTAAGAACATAAGAACTAGGAGCAGGAGTAGGCCAACTGGCCCCTCAAGCCTGTTGCGTCATTCAATAAGATTATGGCTGATCTTTTTGTGGACTGATCTCTACTCGCCCGCCCGCTCGCCATAACCCTTAATTCCTTTACTGTTCAAAAATGTATCTCTCCTTGTCTTAAAAACATTCAATGAAGTAGCCTCAACTGTTTCACTGGGTGGTGAATTCGACAGATTCACAACCCTTTGTGTGAAGAAGTTCCTCCTCAACTCAGTCCTAAATCTGCTTCTTCTTATTTTGAGGCTATACCCGCTAGTTCTAGTTTCACCCACCAATGGAAACAACTCCCCTGCTTCTATCTTATCTATTCCCTTCATAATCTTATATGTTTCTATAAGATCTCCCCTCATTCTTCTGAATTCCAATGAGTATAGCCCCGGTCTACTCAGTCTCTCCTCATAAGCCAACCCTCTCAACTCCGGAATCAACCTAGTGAATCTCCTCTGCAACCTCTCCAGTACCAGTGTATCCTTTCTCAAGTAAGGAGACCAAAACTATACACAGTACTCCAGGTGTGGCCTCACCAGCACCTTATACAGCTGCAACATAACCTCACTGTTTTTAAACTCCATCCCTCTAGCAATAAAGGACAAAGTTCCATTTGCCTTCTTAATTATCTGCTGCACCTGCAAACCAACTCCTTGAGATTCTTGCACAAGGACACCCAGGTCCCTCTGCACAGCAGGATGCTGCAATTTTTTACCATTTAAATAATAGTCCATTTTGCTGTTATTCCTACCAAAATGCATGACCTCGCATTTATCAACATTGTACTCCATCTGCCAGACCGTCGCCCACTCACTTGGACTATCTATGTCCCTTTGCAGACTTTCAACGTCCTCTGCATACTTTGCTCTGCCACCCTCTTAGTGTCATCTGCGAATTTTGACACACTACATTTGGTCCCGAACTCCAAATCATCTATGTAAATTGTAAACAATTGCAGTTCCAACACTGATCCCTGAGGCACACCACGAGTCACTGATCGCCAACCAGAAAAATACACATTTACCCTCACTCTCTGCTTTCTGTTAGTTAACCAATCCTCTCACCACCTAATACATTACCCATAACACCGTGCACCTTTATTTTATGTAGCAGTCTTTGGTGCGGCACCTTGTCAAATGCCTTCTGGAAATCCAGATACGCCACATTCACAGGTTCCCCATTGTCCACTGCACATGTAATGTTCTCAAAGAATCCCACCAAATTAGTCAAACATGACCTTCCCTTCATGAACCCATGCTGCGTCTTACCAATGGGATAATTTTTATCCAGATGTCTTGCTATTTCTTCCTTGATGATAGATTCAAGCATTTTCCCCACTACAGAAGTTAAGCTAACTGGCCTATAGTTACCCGCCTTTTGTCTACCTCCTTTTTTAGACAGTGGCGTCACATTTGCTGTTTTCCAATCTGCAGGAATCACCCCAGAGTCCAGTGAATTTTAGTAAGTTACCACTAGTGCATTTGCTTTTTCTCCCGCCATCTCTTTTAGCCCTGGGATGCATTCCATCAGGACCAGGAGACTTGTCTACTTTTAGCCCCATTAACTTGTCCAACACTACCTCTTTCGTGATAATAGTTTCTCGGTTCTCACCTGCCATAGCCTTCCTGTCATCAATTTTTGGCACGTTATTTGTGTCTTCCACTGTGAAGACCGACACAAAATACCTGTTCAATGCCTCAGCCATTTTCTCATTTCCAGTTATTACATTCCCTTTCTCATCCTCTAAAGGACCAATGTTTACTTTCGCCACTCTTTTTCGTTTTATATATTTGTAAAGACTTTTGCAATCTGTTTTTATATTGAGCTGGTTTACTCTCATAATGCATCTTACTTTTCTTTATAGCTTTTTTCGTGGCTTTCTGCTGTCCTTTAAAGTTTTCCCAATCCTCTAGATTCCCACTAATCTTTGCCACTATGTATGCATTTTCTTTCAATTTGATCTCCTCCTTTATTTCCTTAGATATCCATGGCTGAGTATCTCTTTTTCTACAGTCCTTCCTTATTTCGACAGTCCTTTCCTATCCCTGATGTTGAGGGATAAATGTTGATCAGGACACAATACCTTGCTCCATTTTGAACATTGTGTGGGGTCTTTTGCACCCACTGAGGGACAGACTGTGCCTTGGTTTAATATACCATCCAACATCTCATTTGGCAGTACAACATTCCCTAAATACTGCAGTGAAATTCCGAGGTGTTGTGCTCAAGTCCCTGGAGTTGGAACCCATGATATTCTGGCTCAGGCAAGAGTGCCACCCACTGAGCCACAGCTGACATCCTATCAGATTTTCCCTCCCAATAGATTCTAGGTTTCTTCCAGACAGCATGCGAAGGCTTTCAAATATGTCACCATCAAAGAAGTTTATTCATCCCTTTATGTCTCAAGTCCAGGTGGGTCCCAAAAGAGTCAGAGATCCATGCATATACTGTAGCTGTTTGCCTTTCAGCCTTGTCTTTCTCTATCATGGACGCTTTGGACCATAATTTCCTCAACTAATTTGGTTACTATTGGTTTCTGAAACTCCACATCAAGTACATTTCATAGAATCATAGAAACCCTACAGTACAGAAAGAGGCCATTCGGCCCATTGAGTCTGCACCGACCACAATCCCACCCAGGCCCATATCCCTACATATTTACCCACTAATCCCTCTAACCTACGCATCTCAGGACACGAAGGGCAATTTTTTTTTTAGCATGGCCAATCAACCTAACCCGCACATCTTTGGACTGTGGGAGGAAACCGGAGCACCCGGAGGAAACCCATGCAGACACGAGGAGAATGTGCAAACTCCACACAGACAGTGACCCAAGCTGGGAATCAAACCCAGGTCCCTGGAGCTGTGAAGCAGCAGCGCTAACCACTGTGCTGCCGTGCTGCCCCTTTGCAGGAGTGAAGAACAGGGTAATCAGATGCGAGTGTATCGGGTTAAAACCCAGAGGTTGTGAGTTCAAATCCCAGCTTTGCAAATTGTGAAATTGAACTCTGTCAGTCTGAAATTGAATTACAAATTGAAATGATCGTCTCTGATTTGATGGAACTGACCACAGTCCTGACAGATGGCCAAGTTGTTGCATTCAGTTCAAAACAGAGGTCTTGTGAAAGTTATAGATGAAATTTTTCTCCATTCAAGATTTCCAGGTGGTTTCTGGAGAAATCGAGGGTGCTGGGACCTGTGCATGTAAGGAATATTTTCTCTCTTTTTATCAGAAGCAGTGCCCTTTAGAATTTCTGGGTATATGTCCCAATAAAATGTGATCCTTTTAGTCAGGCTTGACAAACAACATTCCCCTTCAATTAGTTAAAATGGGAACCAAATCCCTAACTCCAGGATGATTGACTGAATGAGGTTTAGGTGATAAAATACAAACTCCACGAAGGGCTGACTTGTGAAATAGTTTTGCTGTCAGCTTTGAAATGGGTACTTCATAGGGCCTTTTCATGAACCCATGGATCCTAAAAAATTCAAATATTTCACCGAGAAATTAAAAGGTATTTAAACCATTAAAATGTTTTCCGAAGAATTTTCCCCCTCAATAGAGGGGATTGATTTTCCTCCCGAAGAAAGTAAATTGTTTGGAGCTCAGATAAACGCACTCTGGACCTCCTTTGTGGTAGGATTAAGATGCATCATCCCAAAGTGTATTCATGTTTCAGAAGCTTGAGTTCTGCCTGACCTTAATTTCAATCAATGTTACAATAGCAAGAGACTATTGGGGCCGTAATGTCTTGGGGAACTTTTACCAAGTATTTGAGTTTGCAACTTACAAGCTATCTTTGTGGTAATTTTCAAAGCAGGTTGACTAATTTGTGTCGATCTGTTCTGACAAAGGGTCCGTGACTAGAAACATTAACTGTGTTTTTCTCTTGATGGATGCTGGCAGATCTACTATGTTTTTCCAGCTTCCTCTGTTCTTATCCCATCATATGAAGCCCACTTTCACCAAGAGCTCCTCTGAAGAGCGTGATATCTTTCTTTGTAATTGTTGTATTCTGTATTTTGAACACATTTCTTCATTACTTTACCACTTTACCACTTTACCCCATTGTTCCTGAAGGTGGTGACTCAAGTTGGGCTGTGGTATTACAGGAAGAGATAACCCACAGCTATCTCACTATATGACCATTCCTGATGTGCGTTTAAGGGTGGATGTTATCCTTTGTCTTTGTGCTTCTGATTTTTTTTTTCTTCCTGATGTCCTTTCTTCCTTCTCATCAGTCATTTTGTTTCTCTTTACTTTCTCTTGCTACTTTGATTTTTCTTCTCCATACCACCCACTGTTTATATCTCCCCTTAATCTTTCTTTTTCTCACCTCCTACTGTTCTCTGTTTATTTCTGTTGTTCGGAAATCAACCTGCAGTGTGGGCAGCCTCCTGGAGGGAGAGAGTGATCAGTCCAGATGTTGCTTAATATTACAAGTTCCACTTTTGATTTGTGCTGAGCAACAACACTTTTTCACAAAGAAGAAGTCGAAGAAAGCAATTTTTGCCAAATATCGCACCATACAAAACTTACGGAGTGCCGCAAATGTGCCCAAGATCAGAGAGTTGCTAATGGCTGCACTTTGGCATAACCAACAATGTTTCTAGAAATCTCCCCCATTGTGTATGTTGAAATCAGCCAGGAAACAGCAGTGGGAGGGAGTATCTTTGGATGTGGAAGAATGTATTGGAAGATATGACTCAGGCTTCTCCTCCCCCACTCCCAATTTTTTCTTTGCCCATACCATAAATACACATGTTTCTGTGTATTACTTCCTCCTGAAATGTATTTTGCATGTTTATGTTTGCTCAGTCTGTTGAACTTCAAACTGTGGCTTGATGGACAGGATGTGTGGAGAGTGCTGCTTTGTGGTGCAAATTGCAGATAGAAGATTGGAAGGAATATTTCACCTTTTCACTACTTGGGGTTTTTTTGCCTTCTGTTAGAAACAGCAGTAAGAAGTCTCTCAACACCAGCTTAAAGTCCAATAGGTTTATTTGGTAACAAAAGCCACTAGCTTTCGGAGCGTTGCCTCTTTGTCAGGTGAGTGGGAGTTCTATTCACAAACAGGGCATATAAAGACACAAACTCAATTTACAAAATAATGGCTGGAATGCGAGTCTTTACAGGTAATCAAGTCCTAAAGGTACAGACAATGTGAGTGGAGAGAGCATTAAGCTTGAGAGCGTTAAAGAGATGTGTATTGTCTCCAGCCAGGACAGTTAGTGAGATTTTGCAAGTCCAGGCAAGTCGTGGGGATTACAGATAGTGTGACATGAACCCAAGATCCCGGTTGAGGCCATCCTCGTGTGCGGAACTTGGCTATCAGTCTCTGCTCAGCAACTCTGCGTTGTCATGTGACGTGAAGGCCGCCTTGGAGAACGCTTACCCGAAAATCAGAGGCCGAATGTCCGTGACTGCTGAAGTGTTCCCCAACAGGAAGAGAACACTCTTGCCTGGTGATCTTGGGTTCATGCCACACTGTGTCTAGTTCTACAGCACAAAAGGGTGGGAAGAAGAAGAGGAGAGCAGATGTGATAGGGGACTCAATGGTTAGAGGTACGGACAGGGGGTTCTGTGGTCGGGACAGAGACTCCCGCATGGTTTGTTGCCTCCCGGGTGCCAAGGTCAGGGATGTCTCTGATCACGTGCACAGCGTTCTAAAGTGGGAAGGTGATCAGCCAGATGTCGTGGTACACATCGGTACCAATGACGTAAGAAGGAAGAGTGAGGAGGTCCTGAAGACTGAGTATAGAGAGTTTGGAAGGAAGTTAAAAAGCAGGACCCCGAGGGTAGTAATCTCAGGATTGCTACCTGTACCACGTGCCAGTGAGGGTAGGAGTAGGATGCTTGGGTGGATGAACATGTGGCTGAGAAACTGGTGTAGGGAGCAGGGTTTCCAATTCTTGGATCATTGGGACCTCTTCTGGGGCAAGTGGGACCTGTACAAGAGAGATGGGTTACACCTAAACTACAAGGGGACCAATATACTTGCAGGGAGGTTTGCTCGTGTTATTGGGGAGCATTTAAACTAGATTTGCAGGGGAATGGGAACCAGAGTGCCAGAGCAGATAGTGGAGCAGGGGTGAAAAGACAGGTTAGGTCAAGCAAAATCACAAATGGAAGGGTTGAGTGTGGTGGAAATAATCTTTTGAGGTGTGTCTATTTCAATGCCAGGAGTATTGTGGGGAAGGCAGATGACCTGAAGGCACGGATAGACACATGGAAATATGACATTATAGCCATTAGTGAAACTTGGTTACAGGAGGGGCAGGACTGGCAGCTCAATGTTCCAGGGTTCCAATGTTTCAGGCGGGATAGAGGCAGAGGGATAAAAGGTGGGGGGGTTACATTGTTGGTCAGGGAAAATGTTACAGCGGTACTCAAGCAGGATAGATTAGGGAGCTTGTCGACAGAGGCCCTATGGGTGGAGTTGAGAAACAGGAAAGGTATGACCACATTAATGGGGTTATAATATAGACCATCCAATAGTCAGCGAGAATTGGAGGAGCAAATCAGTGGAGAGATAGCTGACAACTGCAAGAAACACAAAGTTGTGATAGTAGGGAATTTTAATTTTCCACATATAGATTGGGACTCGCATACTGTTAAAGGTTTAGATGGGGTAGAGTTTGTAAAATGTGTTCAGGAGAATTTTCTACATCAGTATATAGAGGTGCCGACTAGAGAGGATGCGATATTGGATCTCCTATTGGGAAATGAGTTAGGGCAGGTGATGGATGTGAGTGTGAGGGAACATTTTGGATCCAGTGATCATAATGCCATTAGTTTCAACCTGATCATGGATGGATAAGGATAGATCTGGTCCTCGGGTTGAAGTTCTGAACTGGAAAAAGGCCAAATTTGATGAAATGAGAAGGGATCTGGGAAGTGTGGATTGGCACAGGCTGTTCTCTGGTAAGGATGTAAGTGGAAAGTGGGAGGCCTTCAAAGGAGAAATTTTGAGAGTGCAGAGTTTGTTGTATGTTCCTGTCAGGATTAAAGGCAAAGTAAATAGGAATAAGGAACCTTGGTTCTCGAGGGAGATTGTAACACTGATTAAGAGGAAGAGAGAGTTGTATGAAATGTACAGGCAGCAAGGAACAGATCAGATGCTCGAGGAGTATAAAAAGTGCAAGAAGCTACTTAAGAGGGACATCAGGAGGGCTAAAAGAAGACATGAGGTTGCTTTGGCAGACAGAGTGAAGGAAAATCCAAAGAGCTTCTATAGGTATGTTAGGAGCAAAAGGATAGTGAGGGATAAAATTGGTCCTCTTGAAGACCAGAGTGGTAGACTGTGTATGGAACCAAAAGAGATGGGGGAGATACTAAGTGGGTTCTTTGCATCCGTATTTACTGAGGAAACAGGCATGGAGTCTACGGAAATAGGGCAAACGGGTAGGGAGGTCATGGAACCTTTACAGATTAAAGGGAAGGAGATGCTCGCTGTCTTGAGGCAAATCAGAGTGGATAAATCACCTGGACCAGACAGGGTATTCCCACAGACCTTGAGGGAAGCTAGTGTTGAACTTGCAGGGGCCCTGGCAGACATATTTAAAATGTCAGTATTCATGGGGGAGGTGCTGGATGATTGGAGGGTGGCTCATGTTGTTCCAAAAGAAATCCGGGAAATTATAGGCCAGTAAGTTTGACGTCGGTGGTGGGCAAGTTATTGGAAGGCATGATAAGGGATAGGATCTCCAAATATTTGGATAGACAGGGACTTATTAGGGAGAGTCAACATGGCTTTTTGCGTGGTAGGTCATGTTTGACCAATCTATTAGAGTTTTTCGAGGAGGTTACCAGGAACGTGGATGAAGGGAAGGCGGTGGATGTTGTCTACCTGGATTTCAGGAAGGCCTTTGACAAGGTCCCTCATCGGAGGTTAGTTAGGAAGGTTAATTTGCTACGTATACATGGGGAGGTCGTAAATTGGATTAGGCACTGGCTCAGTGGAAGAAGCCAGAGTGTGGTTGTGGAGGATTGCTTCTCTGAGTGGAGGCCTGTGACTAGTGGTGTGCACAGTAAGAAGTTTAACAACACCAGGTTAAAGTCCAACAGGTTTATTTGGTAGCAAAAGCCACACAAGCTTTCGGAGCTGCAAGCCCCTTCTTCAGGTGAGTGGGAATTCTGTTCACAAACAGAGTTTATAAAGACACAGACTCAATTTACATGAATAATGGTTGGAATGCGAATACTTACAACGAATCAAGTCTTTAAGAAACAAAACAATGGGAGTGGAGAGAGCATCAAGACAGGCTAAAAAGATGTGTATTGTCTCCAGACAAGACAGCCAGTGAAACTCTGCAGGTCCACGCAACTGTGGGCGTTACAAATAATGTGACATGAACCCAATATCCCGGTTGAGGCCGTCCGCGTGTGTGCGGAACTTGGCTATCAGTTTCTGCTCAGCGACTCTGCGCTGTCGTGTGTCGCGAAGGCCGCCTTGGAGAACGCTTACCCGAATATCAGAGGCCGAATGCCCGTGACCGCTGAAGTGCTCCCCAACAGGAAGAGAACAGTCTTGCCTGGTGATTGTCGAGCGGTGTTCATTCATCCGTTGTCGCAGCGTCTGCATAGTTTCCCCAATGTACGTACCATGCCTCGGGACATCCTTTCTTGCAGCGTATCAGGTAGACGACGTTGGCCGAGTTGCAAGAGTATGTACCGTGTACCTGGTGGATGGTGTTCTCACGTGAGATGATGGCATCTGTGTCGATGATCCGGCACGTCTTGCAGAGGTTGCTGTGGCAGGGTTGTGTGGTGTCATGGTCACTGTTCTCCTGAAGGCTGGGTAGTTTGCTGCGGACAATGGTCTGTTTGAGGTTGTGCGGTTGTTTGAAGGCAAGAAGTGGGGGTGTGGGGATGGCCTTGGCGAGATGTTCGTCTTCATCAATGACATGTTGAAGGCTCCGGAGGAGATGCCGTAGCTTCTCCGCTCCGGGGAAGTACTGGACAACGAAGGGTACTCTGTCCACTGTGTCCCGTGTTTGTCTTCTGAGGAGGTCGGTGCGGTTTTTCGCTGTGGCGCGTTGGAACTGTTGATCAATGAGTCTAGCGCCATATCCTGTTCTTATGAGGGCACCTTTCAGCGTCTGGAGGTGTCTGTTGCGATCCTCCTCATCCGAGCAGATCCTGTGTATACGGAGGGCTTGTATGTAGGGGATGGCTTCTTTAACGTGTTTAGGGTGGAAGCTGGAGAAGTGGAGCATCGTGAGGTTATCCGTGGGCTTGCGGTACAGTGAGGTGCTGAGGTGACCGTCCTTAATGGAGATGCGCGTGTCCAAGAATGCAACCGATTCCGGAGAGTAGTCTATGGTGAGCCTGATGGTGGGATGGAACTTGTTGATGTCATCATAGAGTTGTTTCAGTGATTGTTCACCATGAGTCCAAAGGAAGAAAATGTCATCGATGTATCTAGTGTATAGCATCGGTTGAAGGTCCCGTGCGGTGAAGAAGTCTTGTTCGAACCTGTGCATGAAGATGTTGGCATATTGAGGTGCAAATTTGGTCCCCATGGCTGTTCCGTGTGTCTGGATGAAGAACTGGTTGTTGAAGGTGAAGATATTGTGGTCCAGGATGAAGCGGATGAGATGTAAAGTTGCATCTGGAAACTGGCAGTTGGCGCTGAGCACTGAGGCCGTTGCAGCAATGCCATCGTCATGGGGGATGCTGGTGCAGAGTGCCGAGACATCCATTGTGACGAGGAGCGCTCCTGGTTCAACTGCTCCATGTGTGCCGAGTTTCTGTAGGAAGTCCGTCGTGTCGCGACAAAAGCTGGGGGTTCTTTGTACAGTGGGTTTCAGGATGCCCTCGACATAGCCGGAGAGGTTCTCGCACAGGGTCCCATTGCCCGATACGATGGGACGGCCGTCGTACTGTGGGGAGCACTTCAGCGGTCACGGGCATTCGGCCTCTGATATTCGGGTAAGCGTTCTCCAAGGCGGCCTTCGCGACACACGACAGCGCAGAGTCGCTGAGCAGAAACTGATAGCCAAGTTCCGCACACACGCGGACGGCCTCAACCGGGATATTGGGTTCATGTCACATTATTTGTAACGCCCACAGTTGCGTGGACCTGCAGAGTTTCACTGGCTGTCTTGTCTGGAGACAATACACATCTTTTTAGCCTGTCTTGATGCTCTCTCCACTCCCATTGTTTTGTTTCTTAAAGACTTGATTCGTTGTAAGTATTCGCATTCCAACCATTATTCATGTAAATTGAGTCTGTGTCTTTATAAACTCTGTTTGTGAACAGAATTCCCACTCACCTGAAGAAGGGGCTTGCAGCTCCGAAAGCTTGTGTGGCTTTTGCTACCAAATAAACCTGTTGGACTTTAACCTGGTGTTGTTAAACTTCTTACTGTGTTTACCCCAGTCCAACGCCGGCATCTCCACATCATGACTAGTGGTGTGCCGCAGGGATCCGTGTTTGTCGTCTATATCAATGATCTGGATGATAATGTGGTAAATTGGATCAGCAAGTTTGCTGATGATACAAAGATTGGAGGTGTAGTGGACAGTGAGGAAGGTTTTCAAAGCTTGCAGAGGGATTTGGACCAGCTAGAAAAATGGGCTGAAAAATGGCAAATGGAATTTAACGCAGACAAGTGTGAGATATTGCACCTTGAAAGGACAAACCAAAGAAGAACGTACAGGGTAAATGGTAGGACTCTGAAGAATGCAGTTGAACAGAGGGATCTGGGAATACAGGTACAGAATTCCCTAAAAGTGACATCACAGGTGGATAGGGTTGTAAAGAGTGCGTTTGGTACATTGGCCTTTTTAAATCGGAGTATCGAGTATAAAAGTTGGAGTGTTATGGTAAGATTATATAAGTATAATATATAAGTATAATATATAAGTATAATATATAAGTATAATATATAAGTATAATATATAATATATAAGTATAATATATAATATAAGTATAATATACTTCTTACTGTGTTTACACCAGTCCAACGCCGGTATCTCCACATCAAGATTATATAAGGCATTGGTGAGACTGAATTTGGAGTATTGTGTACAGTTTTGGTCACCTAGTTACAGGAAGGATGTAAATAAGGTTGAAAGAGTGCAGAGAAGGTTCACAAGGATGTTGCCAGGACTTGAGAAGCTGAGTTACAGAGAGAGATTGAATAGGTTAGGACTTTATTCCCTGGAGCGTAGAAGATTGAGGGGAGAGTTGATAGAGGTGTATAAGATTTTGATGGGTATAGATAGAGTGAATGCAAGCAGGCTTTTTCCACTGAGGCTAGGGGAGAAAAAAACCAGAGGGCATGGGTGAAGGGTGAAAGGAGAAAAGTTTAAAGGGAATATTAGGGGGGGGCTTCTTCACGCAGAGAGTGGTGGGAGTGTGGAATGAGCGACTGGATAACAAGAAAAACTTGGACGAGTTCATGGATGAGAGGGGTTTGGAGGGATATGGTCCAAGTGCAGGTCAGTGGAACTGGGCAAAAAATGGTTCGGCACAGACAAGAAGGGCTAAAAGGTCTGTTTCTGAGCTGTAATTTTCTATGGTTCTATCTGTAATCTCCACGACTTGCCTGGGCTTGCAAAATCTCACTAACTGTCCTGGCTGGAGACAATACACATCTCCTTTATCTGTGCTTAACGCTTTCTCCACTCACATTGTCTGTACCTTTAGGACTTGATTACCTGTAAAGACTCGCATTCTTACCATTATTTTGTAAATTGAGTTTGTGTCTTTATATGTCCTGTTTGTGAATAGAACTCCCACTCACCTGACGAAGAGGCAGCGCTCCGAAAGCTAGAGACTTTTGCTACCAAATACACCTGTTGGACTTTAACCTGGTGTTGTGAGACTTCTTACTGTGTTTACCCCAGTCCAACGCCGGCATCTTCACATCAGAAACAGCAGACCAGTTATAGAAATTCAAATGCTTCTATTTATTCCCAAGCAGATTTAATCAATGAAGATCTTGTTTAGCTGCATACAGTGCTGTTCATCAGCAAGCCATTCATTACAGGGGATGACTGTACTACTTTTCCAAATAAAGTATTTTCTGATGCATTTTTGTAACATGTTCAGTTGTAAAACGAAATGGTCTGAAGGGCGTGATATCTTTCCTTGTGATTGTTGTGTTCTGTATTTTGAACACATTTCTTCATTACTTTCCCACTTTACTCCATTGTTCCTGAAGGTGGTGACTCAAGCTGGGCTGTGGTACCACAGGAATAGATAACCCACAGGTATCTCATCATATGACCAATCCAGATGTTGAATCCTATGCCAAGCTGTGCATTAAAGGTGGATGTTATCACCACCAAACTGACCTTACACTCACCAACATTCATACGTGCACCTTCCACAAGAGTCACTGGAACAGAACTGGCAATACAGACTGATTTCCCCCTTCCCTCGTCTAGTGTAATATATGCGAATGTTTCTGCTGCCAACCTACAAATTAGTTAACTTCATATGAATCAGGAATCAGCCTTCTGGTCTGTGCAGCTTATTACTTGCTTGCTTTCCAAAGATGTGTTTAGTTGTTGGACATAGAGTTTCCTCCTGTGCCAGTACCAGTTCTTTTCCCTGACTCGTTCTGTTTTTTTTCCTTTTTTCTTTACAGAGAGAGCTCGATGCCACTGCTACTGTATTGGCCAATCGACAGGATGAGAGCGAACAATCTAGGAAAAGACTTATTGATGAAAGTCGAGAATTTAAGAAGAACACACCAGAGGTGGGTGAAGGAAAGGCTGTACTGATTGTTGTATGAAATTGGGTAAAATAATGATTTGGTTACCAGACCTAGCTGAGAATGGACGTTACTTTACATTGGCAATGCCATTAGTTTCTTGTTCCCAGAAATGCAAAACTTTGTCCATGCTTTAGCACATTTGAAGCCTGGAAATCCCATGTGAAAGTACATCTCCTTTGAGGATGCCTACCTTTCTGTGACTCCCCTAGTGTGCTTTATACAGCTCCCCATTACATTGGTCAGTTTCATTTCTTCTGTCATCAGTTGCACAAGTGAGAATGAAACATTCAGTCTTCAGCCTTTGGGCACAAGTGTCTTCAGTTTCTTTTCTTTAAAATTACAGCAAGCTGTCGGCGACCCTTTGTTTCACAGGACCATGATACCTCTCTCAAGTATCTTATTTGCAATGTGTGAATCTAGACAGAGTGGTGGGATAGGGCTTTGAGGAAGAGAGAATATTAAAGCTCAGCTCATTTGTCAATAGTGTTGATCTAAGAATGTAGGAGTTCAGAGAGAAGTAGGCAATTCAGCCCTTCGAGCCTGCTCTGCCAAAGTACTTTTCATCTGGATAGTCATAAAAATCAGGAGCCACATGAATATTTCCTCACTGTTTTCCATGGAATACTAATACCAGTTGTAGCATAAAACAGGGTTTAATCTTTGTGATTTATATATTTTAGCACTACACTCGATTGTGTATGTAACGAAGTGAATCACTCTGAATAGGAGAGTGGAGAAAAACACCCTTCCAGGTAGCTTTCAGCCCGTTTTGGAATTTTCCTTGGGGTACGCGCCTTTTCTGACCAATACACAGGTGAACGGCCACCAGAACAAGAACAACTTATATTTACATAGTGCCTTTAATGTAATGAAATATCCCATGATGAATTTGAAATCTCCTATGTTCTTTCAATTTTTGCCTCTTCGGCATCCTCTATTTTAATTGCTGACCCATTGGCGGCCATGCCCTCAGCTTTCTGGATCCTAAACTTTGGCATTCTCTCCCTAAAAGCTTTCTGCCCTATTAACTCCTCCTTCAACACTGTTCTTGAAACCCATATTTGTGACCAAATGTTTGATCACTTATCCTCCTAATGTCTCCTCATATGACTTGGTGTTCAATTCTGATGCTCCTGTAAATCATCTTGCATGTTTTCCTACATTATAGACATATATAAATGTAAGGTGTTGTTAAATCATCACCACCATCTCAGTAACTAGCTGCTGAGAAGGGCACAAAAGTGATCGTAGGTATGCATTTGCACCCTTCCAGCTGAATCTCCAGCGCATTTTTGCCATTGTGCTCAACAAATCCTGCTGTTAGATTTTGTAAATTGTAACAGTTCCCTTTCGACCCAAATAGAACTACTTTCCATTTAGTTCCATTCTACAAAACTCCTAATCCGAGCACAAACAGTTCCCCAGTCTTTGAGATTTTAATGTTCAGCACATTATGGGAAGTGCACCCATCTGCAGCTCCTCCAAAGCCCTGTTAGGGAACTGGAGTTGGATGAACTTAGGATCATTAGGGAGGCAGAGGTGGCCATGGACAGAAGCTTCAGGGATATAGTTACTCCAGGAAAGGAAAATAGATGGGTGACAGTGAGAGGGGCTGGGAGGAAGGAAGCAGTCAGTGCGGTCCCCTGTGGTCGTTCCCCTTAGCAACAAGTATTCCGCTTTGAATGCAGTTGAGGGGGATGACATACCAGTGGTGAGCTGCAGTGAGCAGATCTCCAGCACTGAGTCCATCCCTGTGGCTCGGGAGGGTAAGGGGGAGAGCGGGAGGGCAATAGTTATTGGGGACTCGTTAATTAGAGGGATAGATAGGAGGTTCTGTGGCAGCAAAAGAGACTCACGGATGGTATGTTGCCTACCAGATGCCAGGGTCCGTGACATCTCGGACTGTGTTTTCCGGATTCTTAAGGGGGAGGGGGAACAGTCAAGTCGTGGCACACATTGGTACCAACGACATAGGTAAGAGGAGGGACGGGGATTTAAAACAGGAATTTAGGGAGCTAGGGTGGAAGCTGAGAGCCAAGACAAAACATGTGGTCCAAAGATGTGCGGGTTAGGTTGATTGGCCAGGTTAAAAAAATTGCCCCTTAGAGTCCTGGGATGCGTAGGTTAGAGGGATTAGCGGGTAAAATATGTGGGGGTAGGGCCTGGGTGGGATTGTGGTCGGTGCAGACTCGATGGGCCGAATGGCCTCCTTCTGCACTGTAGGGTTTCTATGATTCTATGATTCTCTGGTACGTTGCCGGTGCCAAGTGATAGCGAGTTGAGGAACAGGGAGAGAGTGCAGTTAAACATGTGGTTGCAGGGATGGTGTAGGAGGGAGGGTTTCAGCTACGTGGATAATTGGACCACATTCTGGGGAAGGTGGGACCTGTACAAACAGGACGGGGTGCACCTGTACCAGAGGGGCACAAATATCCTGGGAGGGAAATTTGCTACGGCTCTTCAGCGGGGTTTAAACTAATTTGTCAGGGGGGTGGGAAAAGCAGTTGTAGTCCGGAAGTCAGTGTTGAGGGTAGTGATATATTGGGGAAGGTATCAAGGTCAAGGGTGGGTACCAATAGACAGGAAGGTGGGTTGAAGTGTGTCCACTTCAATGCAAGGAGCATCCGGAACAAGGTAGATGAACTTGGGACGTGGATTGGTACTTGGGACTACGATGTTGTGGCCATTACGGAGACATGGGTAGAACAAGGACAGGAATGGTTGTTGGACGTTCCGGGGTATAGATGTTTCAGTAAGTGTAGGGAAGCTGATAAAAGAGGTGGAGGAGTAGCATGGTGTAGCATGTCCAAAGATGTGCGGGTTAGGTTGATTGGCCAGGTTTAAAAAAAAAATTGCCCCTTAGAGTCCTGAGATGCGTAGGTTAGCGGGATTAGTGGATAAATATGTGGGGGTAGGGCTTGGGTGGGATTGTGGTCGGTGCAGACTCGATGGGCCGAATGGCCTCCTTCTGCACTGTAGGGTTTCTATGATTTCTATGATTTCATTGTTAATCAAGGATAGTTTAACGGCTGCGGAAAGGCACTTCGAGGGGGATCTGCATACTGAGGTAATATGGG
This sequence comes from Mustelus asterias, assembly GCF_964213995.1. Taxonomy (NCBI): domain Eukaryota; kingdom Metazoa; phylum Chordata; class Chondrichthyes; order Carcharhiniformes; family Triakidae; genus Mustelus; species Mustelus asterias. The sequence continues at coordinate 52,746,633 of NC_135812.1, read as the reverse complement.
CTCAAGTTAGAAATAGGAAAGGAGTGGTCACACTGTTAGGAGTTTAACTATAGGCCCCCAAATAGTAATAGAGATGTGGAGGAAGAAATTGCAAAGCAGATTATGGATAGGTGTGGGGGTGACAGGGTAGTTGTCATGGGGGACTTTAACTTTCCAAATATTGATTGGAACCTTTATAGGTCGAATATTTCGGATGGGGCAGTTTTTGTGCAGTGTGTGCAGGAGTGTTTCCTGACACAATATGTGGATAGGCCGACAAGAGGTGGGGCCACATTGGATTTGGTACTGGGAAATGAACCGGACCAAGTGTTAGATTTGGTTGTGGGAGAGCACTTTGAAGATAGTGACCACAATTCGGTGTCTTTTGTTATTGCAATGGAGAAGGATAGGGCCGTACGGCAGGGCAAGGTTTACAATTGGGGGAGAGGTAATTATGATGCGATTAGGCAAGAATTAGGGGGCGTAAGATGGGAACAGAAACTGTCAGGGAAAGGCACAAATGAAAAGTGGAGCTTGTTCAAGGAACAAATACTGCGTGTCCTTGATAGGGATGTCCCTGTCAGGCAGGGAGGAAATGGCCGAGTGAGGGAACCATGGTTCACAAAAGAGGTGGAATGTCTTGTAAAAAGGAAGAGGGCGGCACGGTAGCACAGTGGTTAGCACTGCTGCTTCACAGCTCCAGGGACCTGGGTTTGATTCCCGGCTTGGGTCACTGTCTGTGTGGAGTTTGCACATTCTCCTCGTGTCTGCGTGGGTTTCCTCTGGGTGCTCCGGTTTCCTCCTACAGTCCAAAGATGTGCGGGTTAGGTTGATTGGCCATGCTAAAAATTGCCCCTTAGTGTCCTGGGATGCGTAGATTAGAGGGACTAGTGGGTAAAATGTGTAGGGATATGGGGGTAGGACCTGGGTGGGATTGTGGTCGGTGCAGACTCGATGGGCCGAATGGCCTCTTTCTGTACTGTAGGGTTTCTATGATGATTTCTATGAGGGAAGCTTATGTCGGGATGAGGAAACAAGCTTCAGATGGCTCGATTGAGGGTTACAAGTTAGCAAGGAATTAGCTGAAAAAGGGGCTTAGGAGAGCTAGGAGGGGACACGAGAAGTCCTTGGTGGGTCGGATCAAGGAAAACCCCAAGACCTTTTACTCTTATGTGAGGAATAAAAGAATGACCAGGGTGAGGTTAGGGTCGGTCAAGGACAGTAGTGGGAACTTGTGTATGGAGTCAGTAGAGATAGGAGAGGTGATGAATGAATACTTTTCTTCAGTGTTCACCAAGGAGAGGGGCCATGTTTTTGAGGAAGAGAAGGTGTTACAGGCTAATAGGCTGGAGGAAGTAGATGTTCGGAGGGAGGATGTACTAGCAGTTTTGAATAAACTGAAGGTCGATAAGTCCCCTGGGTTTGATTAAATATATCCTCGGATTCTTTGGGAGGCAAGGGATGAGATTGCCGAGCCTTTGGCTTTGATCTTTGGGTCCTCACTGTCCACGGGGATGGTGCCAGAGGACTGAAGAGTGGCGAATGTTGTTCCTCTGTTTAAGAAAGGGAATAGAAATGACCCTGGCAATTATAGGCCGGTTAGTCTTACTTCGGTGGTTGGTAAGTTGATGGAAAAGGTCCTTAGGGATGGGATTTACGACCATTTAGAAAGATGCGGATTAATCCGGGATAGTCAGCACGGATTTGTGAAGGGCAAGTCGTGCCTCACAAATTTGATAGAATTTTTTGAAGAGGTAACTAACTGTGTTGATGAAGGTAGGGCAGTTGATGTCATATATATATTTTACAAATATATAAAAAGGAATAGAGTGGCAAGAGTGAATGTTGGACCCTTGGAGGACGAGAGGGGGGATTTAATGGTGGGAAATGAGGAAATGGCTGAAACTTTAAATACGTTTTTTGTGTCGGTCTTCACGGTGGAGGACACAAATAGTTTACCGAATATTAACGATAGAGAGTTGGTAGGAGGAGAGGTACTCAATACAATTAATGTTACCAGGGAGGCAGTGCTTGGTAGACGAACGGGACTGAAGGTGGATAAGTCCCCGGGCCCGGATGGAATGCATCCCAGGGTACTGATAGAAATGTCAGAGGTAATAGCGGATGCGTTTGTGGTTATTTATCAAAATTCATTGGATTCTGGGGTAGTGCCGGCGGATTGGAAAACGGCTAATGTTACGCCACTGTTTAAAAAAGGAAATAGACAAAAGGCGGGTAACTACAGGCCGGTTAGCTTAACGTCTGTAGTTGGGAAAATGCTGGAATCCATCATTAAAGAAGAAATAGCAGGCCATCTGGATAAGAATGGTTCGATTAAGCAGGCGCAGCATGGATTCATGAGGGGAAAGTCGTGCTTGACGAACTTGTTGGATTTTTATGAAGATGTGACTAGTGCGGTTGACGGAGGGGAACCAGTGGATGCGGTGTTTTTGGATTTCCAAAAGGCGTTTGATAAGGTGCCTCACAAAAGGTTGCTGAAGAAGATTGGGTCACACGGAGTTGGGGGTAGGGTGTTAGCGTGGATTGGGGATTGGCTATCCGACAGGAAGCAGAGAGTCAGAACAAATGGGTGCTTTTCTGGTTGGCGGATGGTAACTAGTGGCGTGCCGCAGGGATCGGTACTGGGGCCTCAACTATTTACCATTTATATAGACGATCTGGAGCAGGGGACTGAGTGTAGGGTAACAAAGTTTGCAGATGACACAAAGATAAGTGGAAAAGTGAATCGTGTGGAGGGCGTAGAAGGTCTGCAGAGAGATTTGGACAGGCTGAGTGAGTGGGCGAGGATCTGGCAGATGGAGTATAACGTTGACAAATGTGAGGTTATTCACTTTGGAGGAAATAATAGCAAATTGGATTATTATCTCAATGGAAAAAAATTGCAACATGCTACTGTGCAAAGGGACCTGGGGGTCCTTGTGCATGAGATGCAAAAACCCAGTCTGCAGGTGCAACAGGTGATCAAGAAGGCAAATGGGATGTTGGCCTATATCGCGAGGGGGATAGAATGTAAAAGCAGAGATGTCTTGCTGCATCTGTACAGGGCATTGGTGAGGCTGCAGCTGGAATACTGTGTGCAGTATTGGTCCCCTTATTTGCAGAAGGATATATTGGCCTTGGAGGGAGTGCAGAGAAGGTTCACCAGGTTGATACCGGAGGTGAGGAGTGTTGATTATGAGGAGAGACTGAGCAGATTGGGTTTGTACTCGTTGGAATTTAGAAGGCTGAGGGGGGATCTTACAAAGACCTATAAGATAATGAAGGGGCTGGATAGGGTAGAGGTGGAGAGATTCTTTCCACTTAGAAAGGAAGCTAGAACTAGAGGGCACAGCCTCAAAATAAAGGGGGGCCAGTTTAGGACAGTGTTGAGGGGGAACTTCTTCTCTCAGAGGGTGGTGAATCTCTGGAATTCTCTGCCCACTGAAGTGGTGGAGGCTACCTCGCTGAATATGTTTAAATCACGGATAGATGGATTCCTGATCGGTAAGGGAATTAGGGGTTATGGGGATCAGGCGGGTAAGTGGAACTGATCCACTTCAGATCAGCCATGATCTTATTGAATGGCGGGGCAGGTTCGAGGGGCTAGATGGCCTACTCCTGCTCCTATTTCTTATGTTCTTATATACATGGATTTTAGTAAGGCGTTTGATAAGGTCCCCCATAGTCGGCTTATGATGAAAGTAAGGAGGTGTGGGATAGTGGGAAAGTTGGCCGATTGGATACGTAACTGGCTATCTGATCGAAGACAGAGGGTGGCGGTGGATGGAAAATTTTTGGACTGGAGGCAGGTTGCTAGCGGAGTGCCACAGGGATCAGTGCTTGGTCCTCTGCTATTTGTGATTTTTATTAATGACTTAGAGGAGGGGGCTGAAGGGTGGATCAGTAAATTTGCTGATGACACCAAGATTGGTGGAGTAGTGGATGAGGTGGAGGGCTGTTGTAGGCTGCAAAGAGACATAGATAGGATGCAAAGTTGGGCTGAAAAATGGCAGATGGAGTTTAACCCTGATAAATGTGAGGTGATTCATTTTGGTAGGACAAATTTAAATGTGGATTACAGGGTCAAAGGTAGGGTTCTGAAGACTGTGGAGGAACAGAGAGATCTTGGGGTCCATATCCACAGATCTCTGAAGGTTGCCACTCAAGTGGATAGAGCTGTGAAGAAGGCCTATAGTGTGTTAGCTTTTATTAACAGGGGGTTGGAGTTTAAGAGCTGTGGGGTTATGCTGCAACCTTGGTGAGACCACATTTGGAGTATTGTGTGCAGTTCTGGTCACCTCACTATAAGAAGGATGTGGAAGCGCTGGAAAGAGTGCAAAGGAGATTTACCAGGATGCTGCCTTGTTTGGAGGGTATGTCTTATGAGGAAAGGTTGAGGGAGCTAGGGCTGTTCTCTCTGGAGCGGAGGAGGCTGAGGGGAGGCTTAATAGAGGTTTATAAAATGATGAAGGGGATAGATAGAGTGAACGTTCAAAGACTATTTCCTCGGGTGGATGGAGCTATTACAAGGGGGCATAACTATAGTGTTCATGGGGGAGATATAGGAAGGATGTCCGAGGTAGGTTCTTTACGCAGAGAGTGGTTGGGGTGTGGAATGGACTGCCTGCAGTGATAGTGGAGTCAGACACTTTAGGAACATTTAAGCGGTTATTGGATAGGCACATGGAGCACACCAGGATGATGGGGAGTGGGACAGCTTGATCTCGGTTTCAGATAAAGCTCGGCACAACATCGTGGGCCGAAGGGCCTGTTCTGTGCTGTACTGTTCTATGTTCTATGCTTTCAGGCACTTCAATTTCCATCTATTTACAGTTCCTCAGAAAACATCAACACTGTGTAAATGAGATGGTATCTCTGGAGGATTGGCACTTTAAAAAAGTGTTTTTTTATCAATATGCCTAGCAGAGTATGTCTGAGGCCCAAACATCTTCACCTGTTTCATCAATAACCTTCCTTCCATCATAAGGTCAGAAGTGGGGATGTTCATTGATTGCACAATGTTCACCATTTGCAACTCCTCAGATACTGAAGCAATCCATGTCCAAATCCATGTCCAAATAAGACCTGGAAAATATGCAGGCTTGGACTGATGATGGGCAAATAACATTCGTGCCACACAAGTGTCAAGAAATGACCATCTTCAACAAGAGAAAATCTAATCATCACACCATGACATTGAGTGACTTCCAAAGAAGCATGCAAGGATTTCAGTGGTAACCCTTCGTAACCCTCGGCTGAGAGGTAGCCCCGGAATGGTGTTATCTCCTGATATCTGGAGCTGTGTTGCTCATTCATCATTTCTTAATAAATTTTTGTCTTCTCTGAAAAGTTAAAGAATTAGCTCTCGTTTGTATTAATATTTTGGAGAAGTTTGGAAAGTCCAGAACAGTGAGCTCTACTTTAAAATGTTTGAGCTTTCAAGAAATACATTTCTGCCTGAGGTGCAGCTGGAGTGAAAACTGGGACAATTGCAGTCTGCTTTTACTCAGCTTTGTCTTGCAAAACATAATAAATCTCACTATTTTTTCTTCTTAAAGCCTTGTGTAGTGATTTTATATTTGTATTTTGTAATAAATTGCCAGATTAATTTTAGAATTATTTAATTTGGCACGGATGGTCTTGGAGGCCTATCCTTTGGAATCCAGCTGTTCCCAGAACATCCTTTCAATTATTTAAAAAAAAGAGCTTCGATCACCTGCTGAAGCTTACATCAGTTTATCAAACAATAATGAATAGCGTGAGTCACCAAGAAAAGACGAAAAAACTAATGCCTGGAGACTGCAAATTACCACATTACAAATTGCACCAAATCCTCTGAGTTCTCTTGACAGTAGTAATGTAAAATGTTGAAGCAAATTTCCATCTGAGTGAAGTCACCTTTCTTTGGTCTGTCGAATCTGTGATTTAAAAAAAATGTCCCTTTAACTTGTTACTGGAATTAACCTTTGTGTCTTTAAGCGAATGCTTTTGAAGTTCTACATTGGAACACGCCATTCAGCCTCTCGAGCTTGCACCATCTTTCATTTAGAATGTGATTGATCTAAACACAAGTTAATTTATTTGTGTTTCAGCCATAGCTCTCTTTACCCATACTTATCAAAAATCTGTCAATCTCGCCCTTGAAGATCTCAGTTAACCCTGGGGGACAGAGTCCTAGATTTCCAATATCCTTCCTGAAAAGTGTTTCCTGAGCGATTTCACTCCTAACTGGCTCAACCTCTGGAACAAGCTCTAATTTTAAGATTAGGCTCCTTTGTTCTGGATTCAAACAAGAGAAGAAAGTTTCTAATTTTTGTCTCGTCAACCTGCAGCATTCTCTCCTCTCGAGTTAGAAGGTTGCAGGATAAACGTCCTTTCCTGAGTCTTGAGTACATACTCTCAGCTGATACGTAAATTTGTACTGCGAAAATGCTAATCTGTCAAAGGTGCTGTCTTTTAGAACAAGGAACAAAGAAAATTACAGCACAGGAACAGGCCCTTCGGCCCTCCAAGCCTGCACCGACCATGCTGCCCGACTTAACTAAAACCCCCTCCCCTTCCAGGGAGCTCTTTCTCCCAGGAGCTTCTGACCTGGGGTGGCATGGTAGCACTGTGGTTAGCACTCCTGCTTCACAGCTCCAGGGACCTGGATTCGATTCCCGGCTTGGGTCACTGTCTGTGTGGAGTTTGCACGTTCTCCTCGTGTCTGCGGGGGTTTCCTCCGGTTTCCTCCCACAGTCCAAAGATGTGCGGGTTAGGTTGATTGGCCATGCTAAAATTGCCCTTAGTGTCCTGAGATGCGTAGATTAGAGGGATTAGTGGGTAAATGTGTGGGTAGGGCCTGGGTAGGATTGTGGTCGGTGCAGACTCTATGGGCCGAATGGCCTCTTTCTGTACTGTAGGGTTTCTATGATTCTTAGGTGACTATGTGGAGTTTACACATTCTCCCATATCTGCATGTGTTTCCTCCGGGTGCTCTGGTTTTTTCCCCACTGTTCAAAGATATGCAGGTGGTTACGTGGATTGGCCATGCTAAATTGCCCCTCAGTGTCTCAAGATGCTTAGGTTAGGGGGCTTAGTGGGGTAAATATGTGTGGTTATGGGGATAGGGCCTCCGTAAGATGTTTTTTCGAAGAGTCGGTGCAGACTTGACAGCCAGAATGATCTCTGTCTGCACTGTAGGGATTCTATGATTACATCAGTCAACTAGGGAGGATAAAATGCATTGCAGTTTTACATTCTGAATCCTACATCTCCCATTCATTTTGCCGTATGTGTATAAAACCTCAAATTTTAGTACTTGTGATACTAATTTGTTCAAAACTAAGATGTATTCAAAGCTCAGTCACTTTGAACTATTTACTAAGGTCTGTAGCTGAAAGCAGATAAGTTGATTTCATGATGCGCCCCAGTTATTTTGAAAACGCCTGTCCTCTACTGTTTAGGTTATTTTGTGGACCGCATTGAGAATCACGATAGATTTCCAGTGGGCCTGTAACCTCAGTTTGGGAACCAACAAACATAGTAAAATATGAACTTCATCAAGAAAGCCCAATTAAAAATTGCCCCTTCAATCTCTCTATCTGCCAAATTTGAAGTGATATATTTCAAGTAAATTTAAAACAACAAGCTTTGGAGATTTTGCATCTGTATGCAGCTTCCACTCTATGCTGATGGCACCCAATTTGATGTCTCAATGAGCTCTTTCAACCGCTTTAATGCCCCTGTGGCATCAGACTGCTTGTCCAGGATCTAGTTGTGGATGAACTGCAATTTCCTCTGATTAAACATTGGAAAGGTTCAAAATGTTGTTTTTCTTCCCTGCCAATCCTTGGCGCCAATCTCATTTAATTCCTTGTCTTTTGTCTCAAGCTAACCAAACTGTATATATCCTTGGTGCCATTGTGATTTCGAACTGAGCCTCTGACCTTGCTCACTTTACATCACAAGGACTGCTGACTTCCACCTCAGAAACATGTTCCTCACGTCAGCTGTCACTGGAACCTTACTCTATGCTGCTGTTAGCCATTAAATTTTGGCTCTTCTTGGTCTCTACTGACTGGACTCCTCATCCTCTAAAAACATCAACTTATCTAAAACTTTGGTCATATTCTACTCAGTGCCAGTTCTTGTTTACACATCCACCTTGTATCCTTGCTGATTTACAAATTCTCCCGATTCCCTCATGTTTCTAATTTAAAATTCTTACATTTGTATTAAATCCGTTAATATTGAACCTATATCTGTAACCTTCTCCAGCCCGAGAATACTCTGAACTATCTAATCCTCTGATTCTGGCATTGTGTGTCAGTTGTGGTTCAGTTGGTAGCACTCATGCCTCTGAGTCAGAAGGTTGTGGTTTCAAGTTCCCCTCTAGAGACTGGACTACAAGGTTGGCACTCCAGTGGAGAACTGTAGGAGTACCTCACTGTCTCAGGTGCTGTCTTTTGAATGAGATGTTAAACTGAGGTCCTGTCTGACCCCCTCCCCCCCAGCACAGTTTCTTAAGGAGAAAGTATTGTTGTTATTGAGTAGTATCATTTGGTTATAGTGAATGAATTGTTGTGCCATTGCACAATTCTACTTTACCGTGACAAAATTGATCAGAAATATTGCAGCAAAAACATGTGGCTGTAAGAGTCCCTTAATAGGAATTAATATCATCTTTGTTGATTATCTTAAGTAAGAAGTCATCTTAGAATTGCTGTGTCCAATTAATTCCCATGGTACTGTTCTGTTGCTAGGCTAACTGAAAATGGCTTGTTTGTCATGTGACTTGAAGCCAATTAATGTGCTAGCTATACAAGAGAACCTGAGCATCTTCAAATGCAGATTTATGTGAGATATACAGCACTGCAGCTGAAAGAGAAAAGTCAGCAAATCAGTGAGTGAGACGTATCGGCAAGTATGGGTGTGACGCTTCTTTGAGGTAAGGAGGGGATCAGGGAATTGTCATTAGCATGAAGAACATGCTGCAAAATGAACATAACTGACAGTGTGAATAGACTAATTAGGGTTGATCTATTGGCACCATGCCTGAGCTGGCTGACTGGAATCTAACACTGATAATTATAACTGTGTTAACACATAGTGTGGACAGTTATCAGTGAGGCATTTCTGTAGCCCAGCATGCAAACCTCACTAATGCATTTACCTACTGGTACATGTGGAGTGTAAGTTGAAGGAAACCTTGTTACACTCATGTGGAAGCATTTTTGGTATTTATTTTCTGTGTTTAAGGGCTAATGAAGCTCAGTGGCACAGAATAGTCTATTTCGTTTCTGTAGAGGGGACACCACATGTCATTAAATGTATGGGTTTTTTTGGTTTTCGAGAGCAAAACTTTCCCCATCTGGCTACTCATTTGGCTAATGCCAGCAATATTTAGTTTTGTATCAGCGTCAAAAGTGTGTATTAATGCTTATCCAACCACCTTGTTCTGGCGCACTTGACGAGTAATTGCAAAGTAAGATTTGCGGCAGTGTGGCACTCCTATCTTGAAATTATTGCACGAGGGATTGTGCACCTAATTTAGTAATGTGGGAGAGAAGGCTCAGCTGGGATAACCATGGCTACAGCATTACAGCACACTGGTTGCAAAATCAGAGAAATTACTGAAGAAAGTCTTGATCGAAGGGACACCAATTTAACAATAAATCATTGGCAACAAAAATCAAATAGTTGCCAATGCTGTAAATCTTAAACAGGCCAGGCAGCAGCTGCAGTTAGAACAGACTGGTTAAAATGCTTCTGATATTAATCTTTCTTCAAAACTCAGGTAGAATCCACACCTAAATCGTGAACTTATTTCTTCACCACAGCTATATTCTGATCTGCTGAGTTTTTCTCGCACTGTCTTTTGGCTCAATAAATTATTGCCTTTTGTTTGGTCCTAAATTGTTGTTTTCTATATTACTATATGTGCTGATCAAAAACCAGCAACTCTGCCTGCTTTTCACTGGCTGAATTTTCTTTGTGTTTGATGTGAGAGCCAAGTTGGATATGATGATGAGGACTGGGAATTTGGAATGATTGGTGCACCACTCTTGTCTCATACACTTTCACCATCACTGCTCTCAAACTGTGAAAAATGTTCTGAAAAAAATCAGTGAGCATTTGGAACTAGCTGGTTGGATCTGAATTTTCTGAAGTTACTCAAAGATAGGATGCAAACATTAGATCGTGCTGTTGAGAAAGGGCACAGGGATTTATCAACAAGTTGAGTGGACAAATTGTTGTCATATTTAGATTTCTGCAGCATCAGGAAATGGTGGCCAACTGTTGATCGTGAGGACTAATTGCAGTGTGCAGCGAATGCAATTTTCTGTTCCTACTTCTGTATGGCCATGTTGGTGATTTTGTTATTGGCTGGTAGGCTTATGGTAATTATCTCGGAGCTCTTTTGGTCTCACTGATACCTCTAGGAAGTCATTTGGCACAATGGCAGAATTCAAAATTATGTCACATGAAAAATAACCAAGTTATCAAGTATAATTTGGAATGACAGCTCATGATAAACCACACCTAACACTCACCACCTCTGCACACATGCCTGCTTGAAGAGAGAACCAGGATTAATGTTATGATTAAATGCACTGGTTTGCCTTTTGATGATGTGGAGTTGCCGGTGTTGAACTGGTAAGTAGTTGCACAGTAAGTAGTCTCAAAACACCAGGTTAAAGACCAACGGGTTTATTTGGTAGCACGGACTTTCGGAGCGCTGCCCCTTCATCAGGTGACTCACCTGATAAAGGGCAAAGCTCCGAAAGCTCGTGCTACCAAATAAACCAGTTTGCCTCTTGATGGGAAACAATTCTTTGATGAGTAAACAGAGGAAACCTTTGTTCGCTTCAGGTAATCTCCAGCCGAGCTTGAAGGAATGTCCCAGAACTCACCCATGTCTATTCTTGCAGAAAAAGGACTGTGCCGGAGATGCTTGAGTATAAAGTTTCACTTTTGTTGTCACAGAAGCACACTTCAAACACCAGCACACAAACAAATAGGCACAATCTTTCCTTGAAGGACTTCTGGCACAGAGGGAGGCACTTCGGCCTGTTATGCCTGTGGAGGACAAGAAAGAGCTATACAGTTTAAACTCCCCCTCCAGCACTTCGTCCATTACCCTTTAGGTTGTGGCACATTAAGTGCATATCTAAGTGTTTTTTAGTTGTTTTGAGGGTCACAGCCTCTCCACAGGCCTGATTCCCACCCATCTGAGCAATTCCCCCTAATCTTGCTACCAATTATTTAAATTTGTATCCCCTGATTAATGATCTTACTGCTAAAGGAAATCGGTCCTTCAGATCCACTTTACCTAAATTCACCAAAATTTTATACACCTTAATTAAACCTCCCATCAGCCTTCTCTATTCCCAAGAAAACTGCCCCAGCTTATCCAATATTTCCTCATCGCTAAAATTTTGGATTCCTGGCTAATCCTCGTAAATCTAATCTGTACCTTCTCCACTGTGATCATACCGTTTCAGTTATGTGGTGACCAGAACTGTGCACAGTAATCTAGCTGCTGTCTAACCAGCATTTTATACAGTTGTAGCATTATCACCCTGCTTCTATATTCTATGCCTCGGCTAATAAATGAAAGTACTCTGTATGCCGCCTTACCAGTTTTTCGACCTGTGCTACTAATTTCCTACATTTGTTCCTCTCTACTTCTCAGAATCCCAGTACTTAATTGTGGCCCCCCTTACCTTGTTTGACCTTCCCAAATACATACCTCACATTCCTCTGGATTAAATTCCATTTGCCATTTTGCTATTGACGATTTTTTGCAATAAACAGCTTTCTTCCTCACGATTAAGCACTCAGACATTATTCGTATCATCTGCGAATTGGTTTGTCAAGCTCCCTACATTTAAAATAAAAACAAAAATGCTGAAAATATTCAAAAGATCAGGCAGCATCTGTGGAGAGAAGCAAAATTAACACTTCGGGTCAATGGCAACCTTTCATCAGAACTGTTTACATTTGACTCAATCATTGATTTGAACGGCAAGAAACCCTAATGAACCCTGTGGAATCCCACTGGAAAAAACATTTTGGTTACTAAAACACCGTTTAACTGCTTCCTGCCACTGAGACAATTTTCCCTCGAGTCCCACAATTTTCAGAGCAGTCTGCAGTATCTGACCATTTCAAAAACCTTGCCAAAATGCATTGCAGATCTAACGCTCTCTCCTCATAGAATCTCCTTATTACCGCTTCAAAAAACTTATTCAAGTAAGTTGGATACCACCTTTTCTTCACAATTCCAACCTGACTGACCTTGATTAATCTGTGAATTTCCAATTGGCGATTAATACTACAACAAAAAGAGAAAATGATGGAAATCTCAGTAGGTCTGACAACATCTGTAGGGAGAGATAGAGCCAACGTTTTGAGTTTCAGAGCTCTGACGAAGGGTCATCTAGACTCGAAACATTGGCGCTGTCTCTCCCCACAGATGTTGTCAGACCTGCTGAGATTTTCCAGCATTTCCTGTTGATACTTCAGATTCCAGCATCTTGGTGATTAATATTGTCAGAAATGTTTTGAATAAATTTCCCAAAACGGAGTTCAGGCTGACTGACCTCTAATTTCTCAGATTAAAAAACCAAGGATTTCATGATGCAAAAGCCAGAGAGAGCAGTCATGGGGATAGTAATGGAACAGGTCCAGCTGAGCTATGGATGGCGAGATAACCATTTGAATGCAACATGAAGAAATGAAGCAAGTCAGCAAAAGGAAAAGAACATAAAGACACATAGAACAATGTGGAGGCAGAGGTGCTGAAAGGAACGGAGAAGGTGATTGGGATGTCTGATGAGTGGTCAAGGATATTGCAGAGAGACATCCTTTTGAATGCTCAAAAGGGTGGGAAGGAGACATGTTTGGTGTAGTATCACACTGGAGCTGGTGAAAATGGCGGAGGATGATCTGTTCAATATGGAGGTTGATGGGGTGAAAGGTGAGGACAGGGGAAACCCTATCATGGTACAGGGCAGGGAGGGGTGACAGCAGAAGTGCATGAAATATAGTGGAGGATTCCATCAGCTACGTTGGATGGGAAACTTTGAGGAAAAAGGAAGATATATCAGAAACACTGGTATGGAAGGTTGTATCATCAGAACAGAGGTGACAAGAAAACAAGGGAAATGGAATGGCGTCCTTACAGGAAGCCGGGTGTGAAGAAATTTAGTCAAGGAAATCAAGAGGTTTTTAGTCAATATTAATTGATACCCTAGATGCACAAAAGGAGACCGAGAAGTCAGGGATGGGATGGGAAGTGTCCAAGATGGACTAGATGAAGATGAGAGAAGGATGGAAATTGGAAACCAGGTCAGTGAAATTTTCCAGTTCATGGCGAGAGCCAGAGGCAGCGGTAATATCATCATCCATTGAAATAGAAAAAAAGTGTGAGGGAGGGGGCCTAATCAACACTGGAATAATGAATGCTCTGCATATCCCACAAAAAGTCAGGCATACTGGAGGAAGTCATAATCACTGAAATGTTATGGTGCAGAAGAAGGCTATTTAGTCATAACCTGGTGCCATATGGAGTTACAGAACTGAGTGGATTGAAGGAGAGGTTGTTCAGGGTGAAAACAAGCTCAATTACACAGAGGAAGAGAGAACTTGGCAGGAGAGCTGTCATTTCAAATATAAAACTTAATGGCTGATTGTTTTGTATGGAAGGGTGGTTGTATTTATAACAGTTTAACTGTATCTCACTCTCAAACTAAACAAATTATAACCAAGACAACTGATTTCGGTCAAAATGTTGTTTTCTGTGGTAAGCTTACTAAACCACTTTCCAGAGTGGATAGGTTAATGAGAGTAAATGGCATGTTGCATAGGCATGATGTTAGCAGATCTCCCACTCACCTGACGAAGGAGCAGCACTCCGAAAGCTCGTGGCGTTTGCTACCAAATAAACCTGTTGGACTTTAATCTGGTGTTGTTAGACTCCTAACCATGTTGCATAGGCCCATTGGAAGAGGAGGACATGGGTGAGTGTTACTGAACTTAGATAACATGGATATGTGTGTGAGAAAAAAAAGACTGTTCTTGAACTGAGGGACCATCAGTGAAAAAGGCAGTGTGAGTTGGCTGAGCAAGCCTCGTACATTTACTGTCGAAGTAGGCAGACAAGAATATTGACTGTTGAGTTCAACATTTTCTGAGCTTGCAACTTGTTTATCATATTTTTAGGATGCAGAGAAAACTCTGTATTTGATAGTGTACTTATTGGGCAAGTGAAACTGATCAGCTCCTGCAGTTGGAATGTATTGTGACATGAACAAAAGCCCTGGGTGAAATCTCAATCTCAGCTGAATAGACTCGCTCACAAAGGGAGGCCAGTCATGGATTGGGGTTGAGTTGTAGTTGATGCAGGTTCTTTAACTTGGCCTTGCTATTTGCATCCTGTTTTCAGGTTTCGCGACTAATCAGTGTGTCTGGGCAGACTGATGTGCCAAATTTATCAAGGAAGTACTCCTGGTCAACTCAACAGATGCCAGAATGCCTTCAGCAATCACAGGAATTGAAAGGAAACCTAAAAAGGCCAGGTCTCATTCTTACCTGGCAGTCCTGCTGTGGGATCTGAGGGACTACTGTGATGCCATGTTGGTTAAGGAGGGGAAGTATAAGCCAGGTTCTCCAACAAAGCCAAGATGGATGGAAGTAGCTGAGGAAGTGGGTAGCTGGGCTGTGGCCCTCAAACCTGGCAACAGTACCCTGAGAGGGTCAAAGACCTCACTTGGTTAGGAAAGATGAATGGCATAAGACTTTCGAGGCGCCAAGTCCTGCAATCTGATTTTCTCAGCATTCTGCTGAACAGCAGTCAACAGACCAACACACATTAAATCTCCAATCATCTCCTGCTCTCCCCCAGCCAACTCTGATGCTCACCCTCATCTTATTGATAAATCTCACACCCATCCCACAGTCACCATTCACAACTATAATAAAATAAAAGCAAAATACTGCAGATGCTGGAACTGTTGTCCTTCTTTCCTCTCCACAAAATCCATTTCCCACACTCATTACGTTTTGCTTTCTCTGCTTGTGAAAGGAGTACAGAACTCCAGGGAGAGGCTTTCAGTCTGGGAACATGGTGCTGGTATGTCTGGTATTGGTGCTGCTCTTGTTCCTCATCAGAGGTCTAAAATCATAGATCATAGAAATCATAGAAACCCTACAGTGCAGAAAGAGGCCATTCGGCCCATCGAGTCTGCACCGACCACGATCCCACCCAGGCCCTATCCCATATCCCTGCATATTTACCCGCTAATCCCTCTAACCTACGCATCCCGGGACACTAAGGGACAATTTAGCATGGCCAATTAACCTAACCCGCACATCTTTGGACTGTGGGAGGAAACCGGAGCACCCGGAGGAAACCCACACAGACACAGGAAGAATGTGCAAACTCCACACAGACAGTGACCCAAGCTGGGAATCGAACCCAGGTCCCTGGAGCTGTGAAGCAGCAGTGCTAACCACTGTGCTACCGTGCCGCCCCATCTCCGCCCCACTGTGCTACCGTGCCGCCTCGAGGACATAAAATAGAGTTGTATGGGCTACTATCACGTCATGGTGAAGGCTGATAGCAGGGAAGTGCAGTTCAAAATGAGTCAAGTCCATGGTTCAGACTTCCAAGAAGTTTGAAATCATCTATAAAGCATCAACAACACAATCTCAGTCAAAGGTATATATGGCTGTAGATATTCACTGTTTGAAGGCTTCCAGTCTGTCAGTTTCAGTGAAGAAGCACTGCTCACTGTGCTTTTGCCTGGTTGACCCTGGCGAGTAACAGACATCTCCAAGGACTTGGCATTTGGGAGGGCTGGGCAAAAATGAAAAGGAGATGGGGTAGCACTCTTAATAAGAGACGATATTAGTACATGATTAAGAAAGGATCTTCAATCAAGGGATCAAGAGGTAGAATCAATTTGGATGGAGCTAAGAAACAGCAAGGGGCAGCAAACATTGATGGGAGTTGTTTATGGGCCACCAAACTGTAGTGCTAATGTTGGGCATGGTATAAATCAAGAAATGAGAGATTTGTGTAATGTGGTGTAATAATGGATGATTTCAATTTACACATCGACTGGTTTAACCAAATCTAATACTTTGGAGGAGGAGTTCCTGGAGTGTGTACAAGATGGGTTTATGGAGCAGTATGTTGAGGAGGCAACTGGGGATTTAGTGTTGTGTAATGAGAAAGGGCTAATTAATAGCCTTGCTGTGAAGGAGCCTTTGGGAAATAATGCCCTTAATATGTTAGAATTTTGTATTGAGTTTGAAAGTGATGTTGTTCATTCTGAAACCTGGGTCTTAAATCTGAGGAAAGGAAATTATGGAGGTATGGAGTATGAAGTTGGCTATGGTCGATTAGGAAAAAAATCCTAAAAGATTTGACGATTGACTCGTATTGAAAGAAGTACTACACAATCAACAACAGATGTGCATTCCTCTAAGGCATAAACACCCAAAGGAAAAGGTATATCAGCTGTACTTAAGAAAAAAGTTAAAGATTGCATTAGATCAAAGCCTTATAAGGATGCCCAAAAACGTGGTAAGCCTAAGGAGCTTGGGAGCAATTCAGAACCCAGCAGCAGAGGACCAAGAAAATATGAATGCAAACTAGTGAGGAACAGAAAAGCAGACTGTAGCAAGGTATGTGAAAAGTATAAAATTAGCTAGGACAAATATGGGCCCATTACAGGTGGGGCAGGAGAATATAATCCCGCTATTTAAGAAAGGAAGAGGGAGATTGAAGAACAGTGGCACGGTGGCTAGCACTGCTGCCTCACAGCACCAGGGACCCGGGTTCGATTCCCGACTCCAATTCCCAGCTCGGGTCACTGCCTGTGTGGAGTTTGCATAGGCTCCCCGTGTCTGCGTGGGTTTCCTCCGGGTGCTCCAGTTTCCTCCCACAATTAGAACGCATTGTGCTGAGATCATCCGATTGGTCAGACCAATGTTGCACAACTTCATTTGATGGATTCTCCTGCTTCAGTTTTTCCTTGTAAGCTGGGAGCAGGAGCACAGCCTTCATAGAATCATAGAAACCCTACAGTACAGAAAGAGGCCATTCGACTCATCAAGTCTGCACTGACCACAATCCCACCCAGGCCCTACCCCCATATCCCTACAGATTTACCCACGAATTCCTCTAACCTACGCATCTCAGGACACTAAGGCACTTAAGGGCCTTGTGGTCTGATTTGCCAAAGTGTAGATGGGCGATAGAGCAGTAGGCATGTTTGATAATTGTGTAGCAGTGGTCGAGGATGTTTGGGCTTCTGGTGGAGCAGGAGACGTGTTGGTGGTAACTTGGTAGTACGCTCTTGAGCTTGCCCTGATTGAAGTCCCTGGCCATGATGACCAAGGCCTCGGGATGTTTCGTCTCAAGGCTATTCGTAGTGGTGTATTTTTCGTCCAGTGCAATCTTCATGTCCACATAGGGCGGCACGGTAGCACAGTGGTTAGCACTGCTGCTTCACAGCTCCAGGGACCTGGGTTCGATTCCCGGCTTGGGTCACTGTCTGTGTGGAGTTTGCACATTCTCCTCGTGTCTGCGTGGGTTTCCTCCGGGTGCTCCGGTTTTCTCCCACAATCCAAAGATGTGCGGGTTAGGTTGATTGGCCATGCTAAAAATTGCCCCTTAGTGTCCTGGGATGCGTAGATTAGAGGGATTAGTGGGTAAATATGTAGGGATATAGGGGTAAGGCCTGGGTGGGATTGTGGTCGGTGCAGACTCAATGGGCCAAATGGCCTCTTTCTGCACTGTAGGGATTCTATGATATAGCTCAAATAGGATATGGATTTGCTCCCTTTCTTGATGCTCACCCTTGTAACCTTTCCAGAGCATCAGCAAAATGTGCAGATTTTGAACAGTGGTCGAAATCACCAGTGGAGGGATATCATGATGACTTCAGTTTAGAACTGAAATTAAGGAGATTTGAAGTCCTGATTCTACAATAAAACCGATAATAGAATTGGAAGGTGCAGGTTAATAATGTGCTTGTCGCTTAAGCATAATTTGGAACCCAACATGACTATACATATTTATGTATGCATTCATCAATTAAACTTCATGTATATCAACAAAGCAGCAACATGATCCCATCAATAATCCAACGCAAAATGATTTGTCAGAGTCAACGTGATTTGTTTGAGGTTGTAACTCGCAGGGCGGGTAAGTGGGATCCAATGGTTTGAGTATATTTGGATTTTCAAAAGGCGTTCATTAAATGTGCCAAAGAAAGTATTTCAACACAAGATGAAGGCTCATGTGATTGGGTAATGTAGTAACTTGGATTAAGGATTAGTTAACTGACAGTAAATGGAGTAGGAATAAGCAGAGCATTTTCAGGTTGACAGGATGTAAATAGTGGAGTGCCATATAAGTCAATGTTTGGCCTCAGCTATTAATAATCTATAATCACTGAATGTAGATTGAGGACTTAGATGAGGAGGCCAAATGCAACATATCCACATTTGCAGATGATCCAAAGCTGGTGGGCGAGTGAGCTGTGAAGAGGACGCAAGGAGTCTGTAAAGGGATAGAGAGCATGTAAGTGATTGGGCAGGAAAGTGGCAGATGGAGTATGATCTGGGAAAGTGTGGAAGAATAGAAAAATAGAATATTTTTGAAAAGTGAGTGAGTATTCAGAGAGATTTGTGAGTCCTTGTACACAAATCAAAGGAAGTTAGCATACAGACACAGTAAGTAATGAGGAAGGTAAATGTTTTGTTAGTGTCTATTATCAGAAGGTTGAAGCATAAGAGTAAAGATGTCTTGCTGCAATTATATAGGGCTTTGGTAGGAGCACACCTGGAGTACTATGTAAAGATTTGGTCTTCAGGAAGGATATACTTTCCATAGCGGGGCTGCAATGTTATCCTGCACATTGACCGCAACAAAGGATTGGCGATATATTTCCAAGTCAGGATGGTGAATGGCTTGGAGGGGAACTTCCAGATGGTGGTGTTCCCAGATATCTGCTGCCCTTGTCCTTCTAGATGAAGTGGTTATGGCTTTGTGGGTTTGGAAGGTGTTGTCTGAGGAGCCTTGGTGAGTTTCTGCAGTGCATCTTGTAAATGGTCTACACGCCTGCACTGCACATCTGTGGTGGTGGGAATGAATGTTTATGGAAGGGGCGCCAGTCAAGTGGGTTGCTTTTCCCTGACTGGTGTCAAGCTTCTTGATTGTTGTTGGAGCTGCACCGATCCAGGCAATTTGAGAGTATTCCATTACACTTCTGACTTGTGCCTTGTAGGTGGTGGACAGACTTTGGAAGTCAGGAGGTGAGTTACTGGCCACAGAATACTTAGCCTCTGATCTACTCTTGTAGCCACAATATTTATATGGCTCGTCCACTTTAGTTTCTGGTCAAGGGTAACCCTCAGGATATTGATAGTGGGGGATTCAAGTTATGTAATTGAATGTTAGGGACGATGGTTCGATTCTCTCATAATGGAGATGATCGTTTCCTGGCACTTGTGTGGCGTGAATGTTATTTGCCTATTGTCAGCCCAAGTCTGGACATTGTCCAGGTCTTGCTGCATTGGGACATGGACTGCTTAAGTATCTGTGGATTGCAAATCATTCTAAACATTGTGCGGTCATCTGCAAACATCCCTCTTCTGACCTTATGATGGAAGGAAGGTCATTGATGAAGCAGCTGAAAATGCTTGGGCATGGGATACTGCCCTGAGGAACTCCTACAGTGATGTCCTGTGATGTATCAACGTATTCATAAGTGAATTTTTCTGATTTTCTTGCCCATCACTACTATTGTAAGTGAAAACATTTTTTTAACACTAAAGGTTCCAAAGAAAACCTGTTTGACCAAGATCATCACTGTGTTACTTGTAGCCTTTCACTTGGTCATGTTAGACTACATTCTGACCTTTATTGAGAGTAGTAGGACTGTTGAGTGATACTGTAAAGTGTATATCTTAGTACCTGAACTAGTTATCCTCAGACATTTAAAAAAAATATTATGACATTCTTACTTGAAATGCAGTTTGTACAGTTATATTGGTTGATCATAGTGATTAAGTTAATGACTTCCTTAACCATCATATTTAACCCTCTGTGTGGAAATTGAATAGTGCTTGGAAAATGCACGCATTCTGCACTACAGTAAAGCTCTTTTCTCATAGCTACTAATCATTGCCCAAATAAATTCTGGCAGTTCATCTACCACTTTACTCCATCCTAATCTCAGAATAATTATGCTTTCTTACTAAAAAGATCTTTCTGAAACTTAGTAACAGGAATACAGAGTACTGGGCTAATGGTAAGATACTTGGTAGTGTGGATGAACAGAGGGATCTGGGTGTCCATGTACATAGATTCCTGAAAATTGGCACCCAGGTTGATAGGGTTGCTAAGAAGGCGTACGGTGTGTTAGTTTTTATTGGTAGAGGGATTGCGTTTCGGAGCCAGGAGGTCTTGCTGCAACTGTACAAAACTCTGGTGCGGCTGCATTTGGAGTATTGCGTACAGTTCTGGTCGCCGCATTATAGGAAAGATGTGGAAGTGTTGGAAAGGGTGCAGAGGAGATTTACCAGGATGTTGCCTGGTATGGTGGGAAAATCGTATGAGGAAAGGCTGAGGGGCTTGAGGTTGTTTTCGTTAGAGAAGAAGGTTAAGAGGTGACTTAATAGAGGCATACAAGATGATCAGAGGATTAGATAGGGTGGATAGTGAGAGCCTTTTTCCTCGGATGGTGATGGCTAGCACGAGGGGACATAGCTTTAAATTGAGGGGTGAGAGATATAGGACAGATGTTAGAGGTAGGTTCTTTACTCGGAGAGTAGTAAGGGCGTGGAATGCCCTGCCTGCAGCAGTAGTGGACTCGTCAACATTAAGAGCATTCAAATGGTTATTGGATAAACATATGGATGATATTGGAATAGTGTAGATTAGAGGGGCTTGAGATTGGTTCCATTGGTCGGCGCAACATCGAGGGCCTGTACTACGCTGTAGTGTTCTATGTTCTATGATATGTGCAGAAGGATAGATCTGTTTAGAAATCCCGAGAATTGTTTAAAAAAAAAAAAGTGTATTTACTTTCTTAGAAAGTAGCTATATACTGTTAGATAGGAAGCACAGCAGAGAAAAAGAAATATTTTCTGTACAAGATAGAAACATAGAAAAACTACAGCACAAGCAGGCCCTTCGGCCCCACAAGTTGTGCCGAACATATCCCTACCTTCTAGGCCTACCTATAACCCTCCATCCTATTAAGTCCCATGTACTCATCCAGGAGTTTCTTAAAAATCCCTATTGAGTTTGCCTCCACCACCACTGACGGCAGCCGATTCCACTCGCCCATCACCCTCTGTGTGAAAAACTTCCCCCTAACATTTCCCCTATACCTACCCCCAGCACCTTAAACCCGTGTCCTCTCGTAGCAGCCATTTCCACCCTGGGAAAAAGCCTCTGAGAGTCCACCCGATCTATGCCTCTCAGCATCTTATATACCTCTATTAGGTCTCCTCTCATCCTACGTCTCTCCAAGGAGAAAAGACCGAGCTTCCTCAGCCTATCCTCATAAGGCATGCCACTCAATCCAGGCAACATCCTTGTAAATCTCCTCTGCACCCTTTCAATCATTTCCACATCCTTCCTGTCATGAGGCGACCAGAACTGCGCACAGTACTCCAAGTGGGGTCTGACGAGGGTCTTATATAGCTGCATCATTATCCCCGGACTCCTAAACTCAATCCCTCGATTGATAAAGGCCAGCACACCATACACCTTCTTAACCACCTCCTCCACCTGTGGGGCCGATTTTAGAGTCCTATGGACCCGGACCCCAAGGTCCTTCTGATCCTCTACAGTACTAAGAGTCTTTCCCTTAATATTGTACTCCTTCATCCTATTTGACCCGCCAAAATGGACCACTACACATTTATCTGGGTTGAAGTCTATCTGCCACTTCTCCGCCCAGTCTTGCATCCTATCTATGTCCCTCTGTAACTTCTGACATCCCACCAGACTATCCACAACCCCACCAACCTTTGTGTCATCGGCAAAGTTACCAACCCATCCCTCCGCTTCCTCAACCAGGTCATTTATGAAAATGGCAAACAGCAAGGGTCCCAGAACAGATCCCTGGGGCACACCCCAGGTGACCGACCTCCATTCAGAAAAAGACCCATCTATACCCACTCTCTGCCTCCTTTGTGTGGCTTTTGCTACCAAATAAACCTGTTGGACTTTAACCTGGTGTTGTTAAACTTCTTACTGTCCTTTGGGCAAGCCAGTTCTGGATCTACAGGGCAGTAGCACCTTGGATCCCATGCCCTCTCACTTTTTCTAGAAGCCTTGTATGCGGGACCTTATCGAACGTCTTGCTAAAATCCATATAAACCACATCTACCGCTTTCCCTTCATCAATGTGTTTAGTCACATTTTCGAAGAACTCCACCAGGCTCGTATGGCACGATCTGCCTTTGACAAAGCCGTGCTGAGTATTCTTGAGCATACTAAACCTCTCTAAATGCTCATAAATCCTGTCCCTCAGGATCTTCTCCATCAGCTTACCAACCACTGAGGTTAGACTCACCGGTCGGTAATTTCCTGGGCTATCCTTATTCCCCTTCTTGAAAATAGGAACCACATCCGCAATCCTCCGGCACCTCTGCCGTCTCCATCGACGATGCAGAGATCATCGCCAGAGGCTCTGCAATCTTTTCCCTCGCCTCCCACAGTAACCTGGGGTACACCCCATCCGGACCCGGCAACATATCTATCTTGATGCCATTCAAAGATTCCAGCACAACCTCTTTCTTAAAGTCCATATACTCAATCTTTTCAGTCCAACGCAAGCCCGCAGTACATCCACCCAGGTCCTTTTCCACTGAAAACCGAGGCAAAATACTCATTATGCACCTCTGCCATTTCTACTGGTTCTGTACAGACTTTCCCGCCTTCACCTTTTATAGGCCCTATTCCTTCACGTCTCATCCTTTTACTTTTCACATATTTATAGAACGCCTTCGGGTTCTCCTTAATCCTACCTGCCAAGGCCTTCTCATGACCCCTTCTGGCTCTCCTAATTTCCTCCTTTAGTCCCTTCCTACAAGCCGTATACTCATCTGGATCCCTATCTTCGCCAAGCTCTCTGAACCTTTCGTACGCTTTCCTTTTCTTCTCGACTAGGTTCCTTTAACCTACCAACACCTCCCTGTCTGCTCGGAACGTTGTCCTGGAGAACTCTCGACAGACATTCCTTGAAAAACTGCCACCTCTCTTCAGTAGATTTCCCCGAGAATACCTCCTTCCAATTTACTACTCTAATTTGCTGCCTTATGTCTTCATATTTCCCCTTACTCCATATATACGCTTTCCTAGCTTGCCTGATCCTCTCTTTTTCCAATGCAAGCATAAAGGAGATAGAGTTATGATCGCTATCCCCAACATGCTCTCCCACTGAGAGATCTGACACCTGTCCAGGTTCATTGGTCAGTATCAGATCAAGTACAGCCTCTCCTCTTGTAGGCTTGTCCACATTCTGTCAGGAAACCCTCCTGAACACACCTAACGAACTCCTCCCCATCCAATCCCCTTACCCTAGGGATATTCCAATCTATGTTTGGGAAAATAAAGTCTCCCATCACAACAACTCTGCTATTGTTGCATCTCTCCAGGATCTGTTTCCCTGCGGCACGGTAGCGCAGTGGTTAGCACTGCTGCTTCACTGCTCCAGGGTCCTGGGTTTGATTCCCGGCTCGGGTCACTGTCTGTGTGGAGTTTGCACCTTCTTCTCGTGTCTGCGTGGGTTCCCTCCGGGTGCTCCGGTTTCCTCCCACAGTCCAAAGATGTGCGGGTTAGGTTGATTGGCCAGGTTAAAAATTGCCCCTTAGAATCCTAAAATGTGTAGGTTAGAGGCATTAGTGGGTAAATATGTGGGGGTAGGGCCTGGGTGGGATTGTGGTCGGTGCAGACTCGATGGGCCGAATGGCCTCCTTCTGCACTGTAGGGTTTCTATGATTTCTATGATCTGCTCCTCCACCTCCCTGTTACTATTGGGCGACCTATTAGAACACTCCCAGCAAAGTGATCGACCCCTTCCCAGTCCGAACTTCCACCCACAGAGACTCTGTAGACAATCCCTCCACAGCATACACCTTCTCTATAGCTGTGACACTATCCCTGATCAAGAGTGCCCCTCCACCCCCTCTCTTGCCTCCCTCCCTGTCCTTCCTGAAGCATCTGAATCCCGGCACTTGGACTTTCCAGTCCTGACCCTGAGACATCCAAGTCTCCGTAATGGCCACCACATCACACTTCCAGGCATCGATCCACCCTCTGAGCTCATCCCCTTTATTCACTATACTTCTGGCATGAAAGTAAACACATCTCAATCCTTTGGTCTGAGCTCTCCCCTTCTCTATCCTCCGTCCATCTTCCCTCCTGCACTGTCTATAACCCTTCTCTGTTTGCGAGCTAACTTCCTCGCTCCCACTCACCTCGTCTCGATCCCCTCCACCCAACCTATGTAGTTTAAACTCTCCCCAGTAGCCTTAGCCAACCTTCCCGCCAGGATATTGGTCCCCCTGGGATTCAAGTGCCACCCGTTTTTTGTGTACAGGTCACACCTGCCCCTAAAGAGGCCCCAATGGTCTAGGAACCTGAATCCCTGCCCTCTGCACCAGTCCCTCAGCCACACATTCATCCTCCACCTCACTCCATTCCTGCCCTCGCCTTCCCGTGGCAAAGGCAGCAATCCTGAGATTACTACCTTTGCTTTCCTCCTTCTCAGCTGTCTCCCTAATTCCCTATACTCTCTTTTCATGACCCCTTCCCCTTTCCTACCCCCTTTTCCCACCCACATCATCGGTACCAATATGTACTGCTACCTGTGGCTCCTCTCCCTCCCACCTCAGGATCTCTGGGACTCGATCAGCGACATCCTGGATCCCGGCGAGAGGGGGCAACAAGCAAAGTATAGTGGTTAAGGAGAAGAGGAGATTTCCTCAAGTATACATTCAAGTCAATGGTCACTCAATTAAAATTAGAGCAGAAACAAGTTGGTTCGGAGAGCTAATGCAGTGAGATTGGAATTTCAGGGAATGTAAGAGTAAAGTTTATTTATTAGTCACAAGTAAGGCTAACATTAACACTGCCATGAAGTTACTGTGAAATTACCCGAGTCACCACAGTCTGGCACCTGTTCAGGTCAATGCACCAACCAGCACGTCTTTCAGAATGTAGGAGGAAACTGGAGCATCTGGAGGAAACCCATCCAGACATAGGGAGAACGTGCAAACTCCGCACAGGCAGTCACCCAAGCTGGGAATCCAACCTGGGTCCCTTGCGCTGTGAAGCAGCAGTGCTAACTACTGTAACGCCCCATATAGCGCCCCTAAAACATCGTGACCATCGTGAAATGGGGCACATTTATACCGAGGAAGCAAGAAAACCCAGTAGATAACAGGATCGTTAACGTGACTTCACTGCAGGGAAAGAACTGGAGAGTGTCATGACGAACATTGATGAACTTGGAGAAATAGAGAACTGTAAGAGTAAACGAAATTCGGAGTAAGATTTTGCATGATGTAGTTTGTGGAGGAGTCACAAATCTTTGAGGACAGTGTGAGGTCCATGGGTGGTTTTTCAGGCTCCCGCAAAGCTTTTGATCCATTTCCACACAGGCGATTGATTAAAAAAAACAACACAGTCGGTGAAGTGGTCTGAAAGGAGCTGAAAATTGGCTGAAGAGAAAGCAAAGGAGGTTGTAGTTTGAGCTGTGCTGTCATGGAAGAGTTAATGAGTAGGGTGACTCGGGGATGAATACTGAAACTGGTGCTGTGGGGTTAATAAAAAGCATTGTGGCCAAATGCAGTCATGATAAAAATGAAATTACAGGTACGTTGTCTCAAATCTGGCTGGCTGTCCAAAAACTGAATTGTCCGAAAGCTAGACATTTTTAGAATGCGCCATGCATCAACTTTAATTGAGTTAAGTAAAAAAAAACTTAGCTGGACAATTTGGCTAGACGCTGGACTAGTTATCCGCTTCACTCCTCGTGCGACAGGTATATTGTCACATTCTGAGCAACCCTTGGCCTCGACTGATCTTCCCCAAAATCCAGCACAGCTTTGGTCCTGATGTTGCCAGTTTTGAGACACTCTACTTGTATTATAGAACACAACACAGGAGAAAGACTATGTTTGGTGGATGGATCATTGAAGTTATCAATGCAAATTGAGACCAGGCTTTAAGGAGCTTGGACTGTAACCAGCGATAGAGAGGACAAATGTCAGAAGGTGATTCAACATTTGTACAGAGCAACTGGTTTGGCTTGATCTTCGAAGCAAAGGAGTTTACAGTGCAGAATGAGACCTCCAGTCAGATATTACTAATATCCAAGTGGTTACAGGGGAGGTCCCAGAGGATTGGACAATAGCCAATGTTGTTCCTTTCTTTAAGAAGGGTAGCAAGAATACTCAAGGTAATTACAGGCCGGTGAGCCTTACGTCAGTGGCAGGGAAATTATTGGAGAGGATCCTTCGAGACAGTATTTACTCATACTTGGCAATAAGTGGACATATTAGCGAGAGGCAACTTGGTTTTGTGAAAGGAAGGTCGTGTCTCACTCAATTGATCGAGTTTTTCGAGGAAGTGATGAAGATGATTAATGAGGATAGGGCAGTGGATGGACTTCAGTAAGGTCTTTGACAAGGTCCCTCATGGCAGACTGGTGCAGAAGGTAAAGTTGCATGGGATCAGAGGTGAGCTGGCAAGGTGGGATACAGAACTGGCTCGGTCATAGAAAACCGAGGGTAGAAGTGGAAAGGTGTGTTTCTGAATGGAGGCTGAGAAACAAGTGGTGTTCCTCAGGGATCAGTGCTGGGATCTTTGCTGTTCGTAATATGTGTAAATGATTTGTAGGAAAATGGAAGTGGATTGATTAGTAAGTTTGCGGACGTCACAAAATGTTGGTGGATTTGTGGATAGCGATGAGGACCATCAGAGGATACAGCAGGATATAGATCGGTTGGAGGCTTGGGCGGAGAGATGGCAGATGGAGTTTAATCTGGACAAATGTGAGGTAATGCATTTTGGAAGGTCTAATAAAGAGGAAATATACAGTCAATGTATATTTACTTGAGAATGTGCAAACTCCACACAGACAGTGACCTTAGGCTTGAATTGGACCTGGGTCCCTGGCACTGTGAGGCAGCAGCTCTAAGCACTATGCTAATCTTCTGTCGTCTTTGCTGACTTCTGCTGTCACTAACTTCTGTTGGTACCTTTGCGATTGAGATGAGGCTTTCTTTTAAGACATAAATGTGGCTGTTAGGTTGTTAGAAAGAGTTGCTGGCTGTGCCTCTCTCAAGCTGTGAACTGTGGCATAGGCTGGCTGACTGGCAGTTGCTATCTGGTTCTCTGTTGGGAGCTGGTTCTTCTACCCCTGATGACATACCAAAATCCCCACAATTGTTATCAAAACATCAAATTCAAATCTGATTGGCTGCTGCTCTTCAAATGCCTAGTTTAAACTGATAGGGCAAACTTCAAAAAGCCTGTTGTCCTGGCAGCACCACTGCCGAGGCTTGTGATACAATGTTTCAGTCTGTGTACTGCTTGCATCTGCATTTCTTCAGTACAGGGAAAAAAAACCTTTTTAACAGAACCATGACATTTTCTAACTCTTAGCATTTTACCTTTTATAATTTTACAAACACTAACTTCACAACAATAAATATAAAATAGTCACTTTTTAAAAATTCATGAGATTTTTTTTACCCAGGGAGCGATTAGAGTCTGGAGCTTAGTATCACAAGGAGCAGTTCAAATGAACAGCTTGAATACATTTGAAGGGAAGCTTGATAAATATGAGGGAGGGAGGAAGAAATGGAAGGATATGCTGGCAGGATAAAATCAACAGGGTGGAAGGATGCTTGTATAGATCATAGGTACCAGCATAATCCAGGTGGACTGAATGTCTCCTGTTTTTGTGCTTCCTAGAAATTGAGTCTGACCAAATGGATTATAGTGATTTTTTTTTTCAGTCCCATGTGTTCATAGGTTGTCTTGAAATGAAGGAAGAGTTAAGCTGACATGCCCAGTACTGTCCCTCTTTCCTTTACAATCTCTTACCCTTGCCTTCCTTTTCCTGTTGTTTATGCTCATGGGTATTCTGAAATACTGTCCAGAACGATTGATGCACTGGAATTTGCTACTGCAGTAAGAGTTCTCATGTGGTTTCAGATTGTAAAGCATTCATGAAAAGACAGAATTATTCCAGGCGTCTAAGCTTAAAAGCCATCTGTGTTTGAAATGGAGGCGAGTGTCTGACTCCCACACTCAAATATTAGATGGTTACAGATAAGTGAGGTGGCGATGTGGAAGAACTGAATGAATAATGAAGTTGCAAAATTAAAATGGAGAGACTAAAAATCAGCCACTTGGATGAAAAAATGAACCTTGCGAAAAGAATGCTAAGAAATTGATCACCCACTGACCTCTCCACCATATTCCCCTTTTAATATAATTTTCTTTATGTCCCCCATTGTCCCTCATTGACCTACCATCTGTTTGCTGTTCTAATAGCTCAGTTATTCAAATCAAAGTTTTTCCTGTTCAGTGACTTGACGATTGTCTCGACCATTGTGAGAGTGTAGATTTAGAATTCCATTAATTTTCAAGGATAGGTAATTGAATTTCCTCCAAATAACTATTAAGAACCAGGAATATTACATTGATTGTGTTATTAGAGGATTTATTGAAGCTTTTAGATCGGTTCTCTTTATACAGGCTGTTCAGTTTCTGTAGTTAAAGGGGTTCTAAAACGCATCACAGAACAATTATTTAGAGACGTTAGGCTACCTTGCCCCTTTTCAGCGTGTGGTAAACCTGTACTGTTAGTTCACTTTGGACAAATTCCCTGAACAACCCCAGTTTTTATTTTCCAGTGTGCAATACATTATTATTGGTGCATGAATCAATGAATAGATTTACAATTTGTAAAAAAAACAGAAGTTTGTTCACTGTAATGTATTAGATGGAAAATACACTTTTAGGCTCACTATATTTTCTGAGCACCAGTTGTTGAAGAGTTTCTGGAACCTTTAAGAATGCACTTTTGAATTAATTCAGTACTTGTTAAATTGGGATCGGACTGTATTACTATCTGGGACAACCAACATCACCTATAATTTTTCAGTTCTGTTACACTCCCATAAGGTGAGCTCCCCAGACAGCTCAGTGGGTGAATGTATTGTGATGTCCTGACCTTTTCAGCACTTGCTGCTAGACTCAACTTGAAGAATGGCTAACTGGCGGAATTCAAGAGGGTTACAAGTAGGCAGAAATAGAGAGCTACCATAAAACACATGAGCACGAATTAAGGGAATGGGAATGACACCTGCAGGAAAATAAATATTTGCACAGAATGATGTAAAATTTAACAAGCAATTATTACATTGGAGGACGCACCAGGTGACGGAATGGATGTGTTAAAATGTGAAATGTAGTCAAATTTAATCTAGCTGTTCCTTTTTGGTTCTGTTTTCACTTGAGTGTTTGGTAGTTCTACTTGCACACACAAGAGAATACATTTATTATACCTTAATTCTGTACTCTGGCTGAAATTTCTGTGCAATGTATTAGATTGGGGGTTGAATGCTTTCCCTATGGAATTCAGTCATGTTGAGAGCGCTGAGTGCAGGACATCAGTCATCAGTCACAGTCTAGCGTTGCTGTCTGCAATCAATCAGTCATAATGTCAGCTAGTCATGTCTGTGTTAATGTGTCTTTCGTAACATTCAATCAGTTGTGTGTTAACACTGTTATGTGAATGCTCATGTTTTTGGGATGAAGAAAGAGCTGATGGCTTTAACAGGAAAAGGAAATAGCTGTGTTTGCTTATCTGTGAAAAAAGTAATTTGTCAGAATCAGTAGAAACACGTTCTATCAGCAGTGTTACGACTCTATACTGGAATTGAGGTACAGTGAGTGATTTCATTCGGTACATTAGTGACCTAGACTGAAAATTCTGCATGTTAAGATTCCATACAGACAAATGGCAGACAGCCTTTCTTTTGCTTTTTAATACAGCTAACCCTTTTATAGGCATATCTAACCTGCATTAGTTACTTCTCAAGGTGAGCTTGTTGGTGTCATGATTACTTCATGTAGCTCTATCATTAATAAGACCAGTTTGTCATTTTTTGAACACTTGGCTCTATTACACCTTTTGAGAGCATGTCAAAATCACATGCGGTATATAATCAAGCATTCTGTAGATCCCGGAATATCTTGAGCAATGTAAGAATTTATTCTTCAAAAGGAGTGTATTACAGTGACATTTCAGGTTTGCTTCTTTGATGTGCTTATTGAAATTGGTTCGTAACAATTGTGGGAAATCGTTAAGCAGAATCAATCAGTATTTAATCAGTTTTCAATTGAGAGCTGCTCATCAAATCCTTCCAATTATTTTGAAAAAGGTCAAATGTGGTGGAAATTGGAAAGGTCCGGTTAAATACTTTACATTTGTAAGATTGGTGGCACAGTGATGCAGTTGCACAGTGGTTAGCACTTCTGTCTCAGTGCCAGGGACCCGGGTTCAATTCCAGCTTTGGGTGACTGTGTGGAGTTGGCACATTCTCCCCATGTCAGTGGGTTTCCTCCGGATGTTGCGGTTTCCTCCCACAGTCCAAAGATGTGCGGGTTCGGTTGATTGGCTATGCTCAATTGCCCCTTAGTGTCCTAAGATGTGTAGGTTAGGGGGATTAGTGGGTTAAATATGTGGGGTTACGGGGACAGGATCTGGGTATGCTCTTTCGAAGAGTTGGTGCAGACTCGATGGGTTGTGTGGCCTCTTTCTGCACTGTAGGGATTCTATGATTTATTTGCATTTTACCAGTTTATGGTTTTCTATTCCAATAATGGCATTCTTACCATCTTTTCATCTCAAAGATATTGAGGTTTTATCATTATTGTTGATGTTTGTGCTTTTGGTCTCAACTACTGCAAATATTTGCTGAAAAATCAGTTTGTCGCAGAATTTCATTACATTTTCTATCGTTGTGGGAAAATCACCACTCGGAGTCAGATTTAAAGATTCAACATACAGTTTATCGGACAGACCTTTGGGGGAAGTGCTGGGCACTCCGCAGTGCACGCAGTCACCTTCTCAACTTTAAAATGGCAGTTGAGCATCTTTTATACATTTTCAAATAATGGACAAGTACGGATATTGGAAGTTAGCACATCGTTATACATAGAGTAGATACATGTATGCATTTATGCCCCCCATCAACGACTGATCTCGTTTTGGTTCTGCTTTATCTCAAGCTAAGGTGCCTCAAGGTCTGATTTATTTCCTGCAGTAATTTAGACACTAACAGGATTTAACTCGTTGTGCAATGTCTGTGCCCAAGTCAGCACATCTTAATGTCATTTCCCAGAGTCCATTTTGTGCCAGGTAACCATCTTGTATCCTTTAATTTTGAGTTTACTCCAACACTATGTTTATTCTTATCTATGCATTTTCATGAGTTCCTCCAGGTCTTCCACTAAGAGGTGTGGATATTGTGAACTCATGCTTTCTTATTTTGTTTACTTGTGATAATTAGAACGGTCGTACTGGGCCACAAATATTTCATAATAGTCCCATTGTTCATGAGATTGTCAACATCCACTATTCAGGATTTACACATAAACAAGAGGAGGACATTAAACCCCTAGACACTGTTCCACCACCTATATTATGAATGATCTGTATTGCAGCTCCTTATTTGATTCATTTCCCTTGTAAATTTTATCTCACAAATATTAATATTGAAAACCTTGATTGAAACAAAAGGGGTCACCCATTTAGGGCAGAGATGGGGAAGTGTCTTTGGAACTCTTCCTCAAAAGATAATGGAAGCAGAATCTTTGAATATTTTTAAGACAGAGGTCGATGGATTCTTGATCAGTTTGGGATGAAAGGCTATTGGTAGTCGGTAAGAATGTGGAGTTGAGGTTACAATCAGATCAGCTAATATCTTACTGAATGGCAGAACAGGCTCAAAGGGCCAAGTGGCCTGCTCCTAATTTATATGTTTATATGTAAATGTCAACTGACTTGGCCTTTGTTTGGAACAAGTATACCTTGATTTCACTCCTAAAATGCCCCCTTGTTTTGGAATGTCCCCAGCAGAGAACAATATTTCTCTATATCTGTGCTATAAACTTTTTTTAGACCACCCTTTGTCCTGTTAATGTCAAGAGATTACAATCCAAGTTTATGCAACCTATCTTTACAGTTTATCCCTTTAAGCCCCAGCATTCTGGCTAATATATATCTTGTGAGGTTCATCTGATCAAGGCTGTGTACAAGTGAAATGTCAATTCTTCACCTTTGTGTTCAGGCCCCATGAGATTAATTTATTAGACATTTAGGTTATTTTTTTGTCTGTCACTGGCTCTTATGTACACATGTGATGCTCCAAATCCCTTTCTTTCTCCACAGCCAGCCCTTTGTGTCTTTCCATTCAGAAAATATTCTGATTTGTCTTTCATCTAACATGAATGACCTCATACTTCCCCACATTGAACTCCTTATGGCATACTTTTGCCCACTCATTTCATAGAATCACAGAAACCCTGCAGTGCAGAAGGTGGCCATTTGGCCAATCAACTCTACACCGACAACAATCCCACCTAGACACTATCCCCGTAACCCCACATACTTACCCCACTAATCTCTCTAAGCTACGCATCCCAGGATACTAAGGGGCAATTTAGCATGTCCAATGCACCTAACCTGCACATCTTTGGACTGTGGGAGGAAACCGGCGGAAACTCACGCAGAGAGCGGGAGAATGTGCAAACTCCACACAGACAATCACCCAAGCCAGGAATCGAATCCAGGTCTCTGGAGCTGTAAGGCAGCAGTGCTAGCCACTGTGGATGTTATGCCTCCGTGCCGCCTGTCTAATCTATTTATGTACCGTTGTAAGTTCCTTCCCTTTTTCAAAAATCTCCTCTGCCTAATATCTTATTGTCACCTGAAAACTTGGATATGTAACTCTATTCCTTCCTCAAAGTCACTGATATATATGGTGAAAACCTGGCAACCAATACATATTTCTAGCAAGCACCACTTTTCACATCTCACTAATCAAAAAGAGAAAGATGTACATTTATATACTTCCTTTCACAACATGCCAGAATGCTTTACAGCCAGTGAAGTACTGCTAAAGCGTAGTCACTCTTGTTGGAAATGTCGCAGCCAATTTAGAAACAGCAAACTCCCAGAAAAAGCAAAATGTTAATTCCTGGATAATCTGTATTTGTGATGTTGATGAGGGATAAATATTGGCCAAACCACTAGAGATAGCTATCTTGCTTTACTTTGAAATAGTACCATGGGATTTTTTGTGCCCATCTGATGGGGTGGACGGGTTAACATCTGAACGGTGGCACTTTCAACTTCCTTATTACTGCACTGGAGTGTCAACCTGGGTTTTGTGAAGTGGGACTTGAACCCACAATCTTCTGACTCAGAGGCAAGAGTGCTATTAATTAAACAACAGCTATCATACCATATGAACATCAGTTTCCTGTCTCTTCCCCCCCCCCCCCCGACAAACAATTGGAACCATGTCACAAGAATAAAATAGCTCCAAGATTGTGCAAGTTTATTGTGAAATCAGTCTAGTGTGAATCCTTAATGAGAAGGCCTTCTGAAAATTCAAAAAGACAACATCAGTAGACACTCGCTTGTCCACCATTGCAGGAGAGAAAGAAAACACAAATGGATTTTGACTTTTCAGCTGAATGGTTCTGACTTGAGCCTCATTACCTGTGTATTAGGCCACATTACTCTGTTCCAACTTTTGATCCCTGATTCATGTTAGGAGATAATTTCATGGAACCTGGCTGCCCTTCGGTACTTGATTTCCAATGTCTAGGGCGGCACGGTAGCACAGTGGCTAGCACTGCTGCTTCACAGCTCCAGGGTCCCGGGTTCGATTCCCAGCTCGGGTCACTGTCTGTGTGGAGTTTGCACATTCTCCTCGTGTCTGCGTGGGTTTTCTCCGGGTGCTCCGGTTTCCTCCCACAGTCCAAAGATGTGCGGGTTAGGTTGATTGGCCAGGTTAAAAAAATTGCCCCTTAGAGTCCTGGGATGCGTAAGTTAGAGGGATTAGTGGGTAAAATATGTGGGGGTAGGGCCTGGGTGGGATTGTGGTCGGTGCAAACTCGATGGGTCGAATGGCCTCCTTCTGCACTGTAGGGTTTCTATGATTCTTTCTATGATTCTAACCCTAAGGGACAGCCTGTACGATTGTGACAGTGTCACAGCTGAGCTTCGTCCAATTCTCTTCCCAATGTCCATATTTCCACACTTCCTAGGAGCAGTGATCAGGATGAGCCACCTGGCTTATACCCTGCTGCCCTCTCTCACCTGGGTCGCTTAAGTGTAGTAATAGTACAAAGTGAATCTGGGACCCAACCTACACGACTCAGTTCCATACTGGTTGGCGCATTTATCCATTGAATAGGGAAGGTGAAGCTGTGGTCATGATTTGCTCGTGTAGAATAAAACTCTTGAACATCGATGGGGACAGTATATATTGGATTAGGGTTTCCTGCAGAGAAAGCCATCTAAATTGACACAAATGGCACCACTTTTAAAGACCTGATAAATGCATAACATTTACTGATGCAGCAGATCAGAATTATATGCAGACAGCACTAAATGCCAAATGGGCATTTACCCATCATAGAAATCCTTATGCTGCTTTATTTGATGCTGAGATGCAGAGCAGTTACACCAAGATAGTTTACAAGGCTGATAATCTCCTGGGCTTTCGTTGCTTAATCGACAGTCAACGCATGCGCTGAACAGGTAATTTAATACCTCCTGGAGTCTTAACCACCATTGGGTAGCTTTCTGTATTGGCCCTGGGGAAATTTTATTCAGTTCAGGTTATCCTGACCTGAGCTGAATGAGATCTCTGGGGCTGGAACCATGGACGGAACTTTACAGAAAATGTTGATCTTTGAGACTTGAGGTAGAATATATCTCTCAGCATTCTATTCAGTACTAGGGACTTGAAGGGCATGGCAGGGGAGGAGCTCTTTAAAATTCTGTTGTTGCCTCTGTGATTTCAGTATTTGGGTATAAACTGAGTCAAAAGTTGTCAAAGGCAAGCACTGCCTGCTGGCAAGTGAAAATCTTAATTGTTTGAAATTGTTTTAGGTGCTGGCATGCAATTATTGGATCTTACTGTCTATTTGGATTTTGATCAATCCTGTCTTATGTTCTCCGCTAAAGTAAACATAAACTCTCCTGTTCTCACTCATATCATTCACCATTTCCTTGTATTTTAAAAGATTTATAAACATGTTGCAGTTTTGCAGCTGGAAGAATAGCATTTTGATGTGAACCAGTGGTACACTCTCATGTAAAAGATCATAGTTCACTGAAAAATCATTGTTTCATGCCTTCACTATTGATGGCTTTTACAGCTGTGCTCCATATTTCTTCTCGACCACAAGCAGCAGCTCCTGATTTAGCACAATGATCGTATGTGTACAGTTCTCTGCGCAGGCAGATTCCATGCATAGAACAAGCTTTTTATCTTAATAGATTCTGCGGAGGTGGCAGGCTGTTGACAGTACAGTGCCTCGAATTGTTTCAGCTTTTCTTACAGAATATTTTCCTAGTTTGTCAACTTTGAATTGGAAACAAGTTGGTCACTTCCCAGAGATTGGATAAAAATGAGGGGATATGATTGTTTAAAATAGAATCTTTGGGCTTTAAACCCTAAAATATGTGTTTCTTTGCTAAATGTGCACTTGTGCGTTGTTTATGGGTGTTGTTGCCTTTCATAAGACCATAAGTTCTTTATAGTAATGCAATATATGAAGACATATTTTACATTAATCAATTGCAAACCTTGATTGACTGTTTTAAAAAGAAACCATGATTTAACAACATTCCCATCTTGCAGACTGGAAGAAAGAAAGGAAAAGACTTTGCAACTTAGATCAGTAAAAACTATAGAATCCCCATGGTGCACAAGGAGACCATTCGGCCCATTGTGCCAGGACTGGCTCTCTGACAGAATATCTTATCCAGCCCCTGTCCCCCACACCCCCCACCCATTCTATAACACCTTGCATTTACCATGGCTAACCCACCTAACCTCCACATCTTTGGACACTAAGGGGCAATTTAGCATGGCTAATCCACCTAAACTACACATCTTTGGAGCGTGAGAGGAAACCCACACAGACATGGAGAGAACATGCAAACTCAGTCACCCAAGGCCAGAATTGAACCTGGGTCCCTGGCGCTGTGAGGCAGCAGTGCTAACCACTGCACTACATGTCTTTAGGTAACTTCGAGGAAACTCGATGTGAAAACATTTGAATATAAAATAGACAGTAAGATTCAAGTTGCTTGTCTTCATATTTGAAAATAGAATTATTGTAGCAGTAGGGAAATATGTTAAGTTTATTCTGCAGTTTAAAACATATCTATAAATTAGGAATGGCACCGGCTCATTTTGTGTCTCTACTGTGTAAGTAGTCAGATAATGATGAGAATATTACAGCTGGTGGGTGGAGGGAAAAATTTGCCACATTTCAACTTTGTGTTTCATATCCAAAGGCTCTGACTGAAAGTATGTTTAGTAAAAGGAATTCTTATTTGATGCTGAATTGAATAACTTGCCAACAACACATGAGGAATGACTACTCAAGCGAGATGACGTGTATCACTTGATGCTCATGAACCTAGATTCAAACTTGAAGTACCAACACCAGAAGAGAGGTAGTGTGGGGTGGAAAATATTTTTCAGTTCATTTTACAATTGTGAATTTAAACAGAGAAATTTAATTCTGAAAAGGAATGGAAGTCCACTTTTGGATTTGATCAATGGGTTTAAAAAGTTGTACCAGGGCACAAACAAAAAGGAAGAAAATAAGATCCAGGGGATCATTCCAAAATTTGTAATCCTGGATTGAGCCACCCCTCTCTGCCCAGTCACCTGTTGAACCCTATCTAAAACAAACTGCTGTTAAAATTTCTGAAACCCTTAATCAGGCCTGCTGACATATTCAATTTGAAGATGGCAGTTCAGGCTGAATCATGACTTTTTGGGGACCCCTTCCTGCGTGGAGAGTGGTGGAGTTTAGATTAGATTAGATTAAATTAGAACAGTACAGCACAGTACAGGCCCTTCGGCCCACGATGTTGTGCCGAACCTTTTCCGAAACCAAGATCAAGCTATCCCACTCCCTATCATTCTGGTGTGCTCCGTGTGCCTATCCAATAACTGCTTGAAAGTTCCTAAAGTGTCCGAGTCCACCATCACAGCAGGCAGTCCATTCCACACCCCAACCACTCTGAGTAAAGAACTTACCTCGGACATCCCTCCTATATGTCCCTCCATGAACCTTATAGTTATGCCCCCCAGTAACAGCTACGTCCACCCGAGGACATAGTCTCTGAACGTCCACTCTATCTATCCCCCTCATCATCTTATAAACCTCTATTAAGTCACCTCTCAACCTCCTCCGCTCTAAAGAGAAAAGCCCTAGCTCCCTCAACCTTTCCTCATGAGACCTACCCTCCAAACCAGGCAGCATCCTGGTAAATCTCCTTTGCACTCTTTCCAGTGCTTCCACATCCTCCTTATAGTGAGGTGACCAGAACTGCACACAATATTCCAAATGTGGTCTCACCAAGGTCCTGTACAGTTGCAGCATAACCCCCTGTTAATAAACGCTGACACACTATAGGATATGAACCCCAAGATCTCTCTGTTCCTCCACATTCCTCAGAACCCTACCTTTGACCCTGTAATCCGCATTCAAATTTGTCCCACCAAAGAATCACCTCGCACTTATCAGGGTTAAACTCCATCTGCCATTTTTCGGCCCAGCTCTGCATCCTATCAATGTCTCTTTGCAGCCTACAACAGCCCTCCACCTCACCCACTACTCCACCAATCTTGGTGTCATCAGCAAATTTACTGATCCACCCTTCAGCCCCCTCCTCTAAATCATTTATAAAAATCACAAATAGCAGAGGACCCAGCACTGATCCTTGTGGTACACCGCTGGTCTCCAGTCTGAAACTTTTCCATCCACCACCACCTTCTGTCTTCGATGAGATATGATGTGGAGATGCCGACGTTGGACTGGGGTGAACACAGTAAGAAGTCTCACAACACCAGGTTAAAGTCCAACAGGTTTATTTGGTAGCAAATACAATAAGCTTTCGGAGCGCTGCTCCTTCGTCAGATGGAGTGGAAATGTGCTCTCAAACAGTGCACAGAGACACAAAAAATCAAGTTACAGAATACTGATTAGAATGCGAATCCCTACAGCCAGCCAGGTCTTAAAGGTACAGACAATGTGGGTGGAGGGAGCATTAAACACAGGTTAAGGAGATGTGTATTGTCTCCAGACAGAACAGCTAGTGAGATTCTGCAAGTCCAGGGGGCAAGCTGTGGGGGGTTACTGATAATGTGACATAAATGCAACATCCCGGTTTAGGCCGTCCTCATGTGTGCGGAACTTGGCTATCAGTTTCTGCTCAGCAACTCTGCGCTGTCGTGTGTCGTGAAGGCCGCCTTTTTTTTTTTCAGCACAAACAGGCCCTTCGGCCCACAAGTTGCGCCGATCACATCCCCACCTCTAGGCCTATCTATAGCCCTCAATCCCATTAAATCCCATGTACTCATCCAGAAGTCTCTTAAAAGACCCCAACGAGTTTGCCTCCACCACCACCGACGTCAGCCGATTCCACTCACCCACCACCCTCTGAGTGAAAAACTTACCCCTGACATCCCCCCTGTACCTACCCCCCAGCACCTTAAACCTGTGTCCTCTCGTAGCAACCATTTCAGCCCTTGGAAATAGCCTCTGAGAGTCCACCCTATCCAGACCCCTCAACATCTTGTAAACCTCTATCAGGTCACCTCTCATCCTTCGTCTCTCCAGGGAGAAGAGACCAAGCTCCCTCAACCTATCCTCATAAGGCATGCCCCCCAATCCAGGCAACATCCTTGTAAATCTCCTCTGCACCCTTTCAATGGCTTCAACATCTTTCCTGTAATGAGGTGACCAGAACTGCGCGCAGTACTCCAAGTGGGGTCTAACCAGGGTCCTATAAAGCTGCAGCATTATCTCCCGACTCCTAAACTCAATCCCTCGATTAATGAAGGCTAGTACGCCATACGCCATCTTGACCGCATCCTCCACCTGCGAGGCCGATTTAAGAGTCCTATGGACCCGGACCCCAAGGTCCTTCTGATCCTCTACACTGCTAAGAATGGTACCCTTCATTTTATACTGCTGCTCCATCCCATTGGATCTGCCAAAATGGATCACTACACACTTATCCGGGTTGAAGTCCATCTGCCACTTCTCCGCCCAGTCTTGCATTCTATCTATGTCTCGCTGCAACTTCTGACATCCCTCCAAACTATCCACAACACCACCTACCTTGGTGTCGTCAGCAAACTTACCAACCCATCCCTCCACTTCCTCATCCAGGTCATTTATGAAAATGACAAACAGCAAGGGTCCCAGAACAGATCCCTGGGGCACTCCACTGGTCACTGACCTCCATGCAGAGAAAGACCCCTCCACAGCCACTCTCTGCCTTCTGCAGGCAAGCCAGTTCTGGATCCACAAGGCAACAGCCCCTTGGATCCCATGCCCTCTCACTTTCTCAAGAAGTCTTGCATGGGGGACCTTATCGAACGCTTTGCTGAAGTCCATATAGACCACATCCACCGCTCTTCCTTCGTCAATGTGCTTGGTCACATTTTCAAAGAACTCAACCAGGCTCGTAAGGCACGACCTGCCCCTGACAAAGCCGTGCTGACTACTTTTGATCATACTAAACTTCTCTAGATGATCATAAATCCTGTCTCTCAGGATCCTCTCCATCAACTTACCAACCACTGAGGTTAGACTCACCGGTCGGTAATTTCCCGGGCTGTCCCTGTTCCCTTTCTTGAATATAGGGACCAACGCTTACCTGAAGATCCAAGGCTGAATGCCCGTGACTGCTGAAGTGCTCCCCTACAGGAAGAGAACAGTCTTGCCTGGTGATTGTCGAGCGGTGTTCATTCATCCGTTGTCGTAGCGTCTGCATGGTTTCCCCAATGTACCATGCCTCGGGACATCCTTTCCTGCAGCGTATCAGGTAGACAATGTTGGCCGAGTTGCAAGAGTAGGTACCGTGTACCTGGTGGATGGTGTTCTCATGTGAGATGATGGCATCCGTGTCGATGATCCGGCACGTCTTGCAGAGGTTGCTGTGGCAGGGTTGTGTGGTGTCGTGGTCACTGTTCTCCTGAAGGCTGGTTCGTTTGCTGCGGACAATGGTCTGTTTGAGGTTGCGTGGTTGTTTGAAGGCAAGAAGTGGGGGTGTGGGGATGGCCTTGGTGAGATGTTCGTCTTCATCAATGACATGTTGAAGGCTCCGGAGGAGCTGCCGTAGCTTCTCCGCTCCGGGGAAGTACTGGACGACGAAGGGTACTCTGTCCACCGTGTCCCGTGTTTGTCTTCTGAGGAGGTCGGTGCGGTTTTTCGCTGTGGCGTGTCGGAACTGTTGATCGATGAGTCGAGTGCCGTATCCTGTTCTTATGAGGGCATCTTTCAGCGTCTGGAGGTGTCTGTTGCGATCCTCCTCATCCGAGCAGATCCTGTGTATTCGGATGGCTTGTCCGTAGGGGATGGCTTCTTTAACGTGTTTAGGGTGGAAGCTGGAGAAGTGGAGCGTCATGAGGTTATCCGTGGGCTTGCGGTACAGTGAGGTGCTGAGGTGACCGTCCTTAATGGAAATGCGTGTGTCCAAGAATGCAACCGATTCCGGAGAGTAGTCCATGGTGAGTCTGCTGGTGGGATGGAACTTGTTGATGTCATCATATAGTTGTTTCAGTGATTGCTCACCATGACTCCAAAGGAAGAAAATATCATCGATGTATCTAGTGAATAGCATCGGTTGAAGGTCCTGTGCGGTGAAGAAGTCTTGTTCGAACCTGTGCATGAAGATGTTGGCATATTGAGGTGCGAATTTGGTCCCCATGGCTATTCCGTGTGTCTGGATGAAGAACTGGTTGTTGAAGGTGAAGACATTGTGGTCCAGGATGAAGCGGATGAGTTGTAAAATTGCACCTGGAAACTGGCAGTTGACGGCATTGAGTACTGAGGCCGTTGCAGCACTGCCATCATCGTGGGGGATGCTGGTGGAGAGTGTCGAGACATCCATTGTGACGAGGAGTGCTCCTGGTTCAACTGCTCCATGTGTGCTGAGTTTCTGTAGGAAGTCCGTAGTGTCGCGACAAAAGCTGGGGGTTCTTTGTACAATGGGTTTCAAGATGCCCTCGACATAGCTGGAGAGGTTCTCACACAGGGTCCCATTGCCTGATGCGATGGGACGGCCGGGTGTGTTTGCCTTGTGTATCTTTGGGAGGGAGTAGAGATCTCCAACGCGTGGAGTACGTGGGATGAGAGCACGGAGGGTGTTTTGAAGGTCTGGATCAAAGGTTTTGATCAGAGTGTTGAGTTGACGGGTGTGTTCTTTGGTCGGATCTGTGGGTAACTGTCTGTAATGTTCCTCGTTGTTCAGTTGTCGGTACACCTCTTTGCAGTAATCCATTCTGTTCAGTATGACAATGGCCCCTCCTTTGTCTGCTGGTTTGATGACAATGTTGCGGTTGGTCTTGAGAGCGTGGATGGCGTTGCGTTGTGCTTGGGTGATGTTCGGTGCTGTCTTGTGAGTGCGGCTGATGAATTTGGTGTTGATGCACCTCCTGATGGCTTGGGCATACATGGTACATTGGGGACACCATGCAGACGCTATGACAACAGATGAATGAACAC
The DNA here is from genome assembly GCF_964213995.1 of Mustelus asterias. Lineage (NCBI taxonomy): Eukaryota > Metazoa > Chordata > Chondrichthyes > Carcharhiniformes > Triakidae > Mustelus > Mustelus asterias. The sequence continues at coordinate 52,704,776 of NC_135812.1, read as the reverse complement.
CGCTCGACAATCACCAGTCAAGACTGTTCTCTTCCTGTGGGGGAGCACTTCAGCAGTCACAGGCATTCCGCCTTGGATCTTCAGGTAAGCGTTCTCCAAGGCTGCCTACACGACAGCGCAGAATCACTGAGCAGAAACTGATAGCCAAGTTCCGCACACATGAGGACGGCCTAAACCGGGATGTTGCATTTATGTCACATTATCAGTAACCCCCCACAGCTTGCCCCCTGGACTTGCAGAATCTCACTAGCTGTTCTGTCTGGAGACAATACACATCTCCTTAACCTGTGTTTAATGCTCCCTCCACCCACATTGTCTGTACCTTTAAGACCTGGCTGGCTGTAGGGATTCGCATTCTAATCAGTATTCTGTAACTTGATTTTTTGTGTCTCTGTGCACTGTTTGAGAGCACATTTCCACTCCATCTGACGAAGGAGCAGCGCTCCGAAAGCTTATGGTATTTGCTACCAAATAAACCTGTTGGACTTTAACCTGGTGTTGTGAGACTTCTTTCTATGGCCAATCTTATCCAATCGGCCAAATTTCCCTCTATCCCACACCTCCTTACGTTCTTCATGAGCCGACCATGGGGACCTTATCAAACGCCTTACTAAAATCCATGTATATGACATCAACTGCTCTACCTTCATCGACACAGTTAGTTACCTCCTCAAAAAATTCAATCAGATTTGTGAGGCAAGACTTACCCTTCACGAATCCATGTTGGCTTTCCCGGATTAAGCTGCATCTTTCTAAATGGTCATAAATCCTATCCCTCAGGACCTTTGCCATTAATTTGCGGACCACCAAAGTAAGACTAACCGGCCTATAATTACCAGGATCATTCCTATTTCCTTTCTTGAACAGAGGAACAACATTCGCCACTCTCCAGTCCTATGGCACTATCCCCGTGGACAGTGAGGACCCAAAGATCAAAGCCAAAGGCTCTGCAATCTCATCCCTTGCCTCCCAAAGAATCCTAGGATGTATCCCATCTGGCCCAGGGGACTTTTCGACCTTCAGGTTTTTCAAAATTGCTAATACATCTTCCCTCAGAACATCTGCCTCCTCCAGCCTATCAGCCTGTATCACATTCTCATCCTCAAAAACATGGCCCCTCTCCTTGGTGAACACTGAAGAAAAGTATTCATTCATCGCCTCTCCTATCTCTTCTGACTCCATGCACAAGTTCCCACTACTGTCCCTAACCGGCCCTAACCTCACCCTGGTCATTCTTTTATTCCTCACATAAGAGTAAAAAGCCTTGGGGTTTTCCTTGATCTGACCTGCCAAGGACTTCTCATGCCCCCTCCTAGCTCTCCTTAGCCCTTTTTTCAGCTCATTCCTTGCTAACTTATAACCCTCAATGGACCCAACTGAACCGTGTTTTCTCATCCTTACATACACTTCCTCCTTCCTCTTGACAAGACATTCAACCTCTTTTGTGAACTATGGTTCCCTCACTCGGCCATTTCCTCTCTGCCTGACAGGGATATACCTATCAAGGACACGCAGTATTTGTTCCTTGAACAAGCTCCACTTTTCATTAGTGCCTTTCCCTGACAGTTTCTGTTCCCGTCTTATGCTCCCTAATTCTTGCCTAATCGCATCATAATTACCCCTCCCCCAATTATAAACCTTGCCCTGCCGTACGGCCCTATCCCTCTCTATTGCAATAACAAAAGACACCGAATTGTGGTCACTATCTCCAAAATGCTCTCCCACAACCAAATCTAACACTTGGCCCGGTTCATTTCCCAGTACCAAATCCAATGTGGCTCCACCTCTTGTCGTCCTATCCACATAGTGTGTCAGGGAACCCTCCTGCACACACTGTACAAAAACTGCCCCATCCAAAATATTCGACCTATAAAGGTTCCAATCAATATTTGGAAAGTTAAAGTCACCCATGACAACTACCCTGTGACCTCCACACCTATCCATAATCTGCTTTGCAATTTCTTCCTCCACATCTCTATTACTGTTTGGGGGCCTATGGAAAACTCCTAACAACGTGACCGCTCCTTTCCTATTTCTAACTTGAGCCCATATTACCTCAGTAGGCAGATTCCCCTCGAAGTGCCTTTCTGCAGCCGTTAAACTATCCTTGATTAACAATGCTACTCCACCACCTCTTTTACCACTTTCCCTACTCTTACTGAAACATCTATACCCCGGAACTTCCAACAACCATTCCTACCCCTGTTCTACCCATCTCTCTGTAATGGCCACAACATCATAGTCCCAAGTACTCATCCACGCTCCAAGTTCACCTCCCTTATTTCGGATGCTCCTTGCATTGAAGTATTCACACTTCAACCCACCTTTTGTCTGCCGGTACACTCCTGCGACCTTGATATCTTCCTCAGTACCTCACTACACCCAACACTGACTTCTGGACTACAGCTCCTTTTCCCATCCCCCTGACAAATTAGTCTAAACCCCCCTGAAGAGCCGTAGCAAATTTCCCTCCCAGGATATTGGTGCCCCTCTGGATCAGGTGCAACCCATCCTGTTTGTACAGGTCACACCTTCCCCAGAATAGAAACATAGAAAACTACAGCACAAAACAGGCCCTTCGGCCCCACAGGTTGTGCCAAACATATTCCTACCTTTTAGGCCTACCTATTACCCTCCATCCTATTAAGTCCCATGTACTCATCCAGGAGTCTCTTAAAAGACCCTATTGAGTTTGCCTCCACCACCACTGACGGCAGCCGATTCCACTCGCCCACCACCCTCTGTGTGAAAAACTTCCCCCTAACATTTCCCCTGTACCTACCCCCCAGCACCTTAAACCTGTGTCCTCTCGTAGCAGCCATTTCCACCCTGGGAAAAAGCCTCTGAGAGTCCACCCGATCTATGCCTCTCAACATTTTATATACCTCTCTTAGGTCTCCTCTCATCCTACGTCTCTCCAAGGAGAAAAGACCAAGCTCCCTCAGCCTATCCTCATAATGCACGCCACTCAATCCAGGCAACATCCTTGTAAATCTCCTCTGCACTCTTTCAATCTTTTCCACATCCTTCCTGTAATGAGGCGACCAGAACTGAGCACAGTACTCCAAGTGGGGTCTGACAAGGGTCTTATATAGCTGCATCATTATCCCCGAACTCCTGAGCTCAATCCCTCGATTGATAAAGGCCAGCACACCATACACATTCTTAACCACCACCTCCACCTGCGGGGCTGATTTTAGAGTCCTATGGACCCGGACCGCAAGGTCCTTCTGATCCTCCACAGTACTAAGAGTCTTTCCCTTTATATTGTACTCCTTCATCCCATTAGACCTGCCAAAATGGACCACTACGCATTTATCAGGGTTGAAGTCCATGTTTCAATTATCCATGCAGCTGAAACACTCTCTCCTGCACCAACCCTGCAGCCACTTGTTTAAGATTGGTGAACTTTGTATTGCACTGTCGAATCATACATATTTTGTCCGAACTTCTTGCATGAATTTGATCTGTAACTTTCATTGGTTTAAAAACCAGGGTCAGGCTCCTCTTGACCTACTTTTTCAACTTGAGTTCTTTCCTTCTCCTTTCTCCTGAATTTAGTCATCTTAAGACCTGTAACTGTCTTGGTCATCTTTCTTTGAATTCTTCAGTACAGCTACATTAGAATCAATAGGATACAACAGTGCAGAAAGAGGCCATTTGGCCCATTGAGTCTGCACTGACGACATCGGTGCCTGCAACCCAGGCGCTATCCTCATAACCCTATCTATTTACCCCTCTAGTCCCCCTGACACGAAGGGGCAATTTAGCACGGTTAGTCAACCTAGCTCGCACATCTTTGAACTGTGGGAGGAAACTGGAATACCTGGAGAAAACCTACGCAGACGTGGGGAGAACTTGCAAATTCTACACAGTCACCTGAGGCCGGAATTGTACCCGGGTCCCTGGCGCTGTAAGGCAGTCGTGCTAAGCACTGTGCTACCGTGCTGTGTTTTGGAGATGGGTAAACCAAAAGTGCACGTCATGCTCCTTACTGGATCACTCAATTAAGCTGTGCAGTTGTGATGATAATGAAATATTTTGGGGGTTTTCTCTATTATAGAACATAGAATATTACAGTGCAGTACAGGCCCATCGGCCCTCGATGTTGCGCCGACCAGTGAAACCAATCTAAAGCCCATCTAACCTACACTGAGCGGCACGGTAGCACAGTGGTTAGCACTGCTGCTTCACAGCTCCAGGGACCTGGGTTCGATTCCCGGCTTGGGTCACTGTCTATGTGGAGTTTGCACATTCTCCTCGTGTCTGCGTGGGTTTCCTCCAGGTGCTCCGGTTTCCTCCCACAGTCCAAAGATGTGCGGGTTAGGTTGATTGGCCATGCTAAAAATTGCTCCTTAGTGTCCTGAGATGCGTAGGTTAGAGGGATTAGTGGGTAAATATGTAGGGATATGGGGGTAGGGCCTGGGTGGGATTGTGGTCGGTGCAGACTTGATGGGCCGAATGGCCTCTTTCTGTACTGTAGGGTTTCTATGTTTCTACACTATTCCAATATCATCCATATGTTTATCCAATGACCATTTAAATGCCCTCAATGTTGGCGAGTCCACTACTGCTGTAGGCAGGGCATTCCACGCCCTTACTACTCTCTGAGTAAAGAACCTACCTCTGACATTTGTCCTATATCTATCACCCCTCAATTTAAAGCTATGTCCCCTCGTGCTAGCTATCACCATCCGAGGAAAAAGGCTCTCACTATCCACCCTATCTAATCCTCTGATCATCTTGTATGCCTCTATTAAGTCACCTCTTAACCTTCTTCTCTCTAACGAAAACAACCTCAAGTCCGTCAGCCTTTCCACATAAGACCTTCCCACCATACCAGGTAACATCCTAGTAAATCTCCTCTGCACCCTTTCCAACACTTCCACATCCTTCCTATAATGCAGCGACCAGAACTGTACGCAATACTCCAAGTGCGGCCGCACAGAGTTTTGTACAGTTGCAACATGACCTCCTGGCTCCGAAACTCAATCCCTCTACCAATAAAAGCTAACACTCCGTACGCCTTCTTAACAACCCTATCAACCTGGGTGCCAACTTTCAGGGATCTATGCACATGGACACAGAGATCTCTCTGTTCATCCACACTACCAAGTATCTTACCATTAGCCCAGTACTCTGTAATGCTGTTACTTCTTATGTCACTCTTTAAAAAGGTGTGCAAGCCTCGATGTGACTCTTAGCACTTCATTCTGGAAAATTGAGTCTGTATCTCAGGCCTTTCATGAAGCATATCACAGGAAGCCTTCACACTATTCATTTCTAGTAAAAGAGTTGTAGTAGGCATCCTTGCGTCCAGGGAGACAATGGGCTGCATTCGGGGTATGTGTCGTTTCTGGGAAGAACATTGTTGTGGTGGGAGAGACTGCAGCTGGCCCAGGTGAATGGCATTGGCCGGAGGTTGACTTTTTTTTTGCTTTCTGTGGGCTCTCTTTTCTGCCATCTGGTCATTTTTTTGTCCTCTGCCTTTTCCATACCCTTCCTGACTGCTTGTCTCCAGGCACTCCAGTCAGCAGCAAAGGCTTCCCATGCACTGACACCGATCCTGGTCAACGTAGGGCCTCACTTACAGGCAAAACGAGTTGACATTAAGATGTAGCACCTGAGAAAAATAATATACTAAGTATGAGAACATCCAAAATGATCACTGGGCAATTAATCGTTGTCACAATCTATTCTGGACAACTGCCATGCTTCAGGGTGACAGAAAAGATGCGGAAAAGTCATTTCTAATGTTCAATTTTTAATGGTATGCATTCTCACAAGCTTAAAAAAGTACCTCGACAAAAGCTGATTAATATGCCAAATAGAAGTTCTTTTCTGTGAAGCAGTAGTAATTACCTATCTAGGTAATTCAGTTTTGAAAATTTAATTTATGGGATGTGGGCATTACTCGCTAGGCTAGGGTTTATTGTCAATCCTAAATTGTCCCTGAAAAGGTGGCAGAGAACCGTTTGTATTGTAGCAGTCCATGTGACGTTAGGTGCACCCATGGTACTATTAGGAAGGGAGTTCCGGGATTTTGAGCCAGCAACAATCAGGGTCCACACCCCTGCCATCAGTAATGGGGCGGGGGGGTTGCATCTCGAGCACTGGGGGGGGGGGTTGCATCTCGAGCACTGGGGGGGTTGCATCTCGAGCACCGTTGTAGCTGCACTCGCTTAGCTAAGTGGAAAATTTTCCATTGTTCTTCTGACCTGTGCCTTGTAGATGGTGACCAGGCTTTGGGGAGTCGGGAGGTGCGTTGCTCAGGGCAGAATTCCCAGCTTTTGACCTGATCTGATAGATAAGTCCCCTGGGCCGGATGGGATTTATCCTAGGATTCTCTGGGAGGCTAGAGAGGAGATTGCAGAGCCTTTGGCTTTGATCTTTGTGTCATCATTGTCTACAGGAACAGTGCCAGAAGACTGGAGGATATCAAATGTTGTCCCCTTGTTCAAGAAGGGGAGTCGGGACAACCCTGGTAATTATAGACCGGTGAGCCTTACTTCTGTTGTGGGCAAAGTATTGGAAAGGATTATAAGAGATAGGATTTATAATCACCTAGAAAGGAATAATTTGATTAGGGATAGTCAGCACGCTTTTGTGAAGGGTAGGTCGTGCCTAACAAACCTTATTGAGTTCTTTGAGAAGGTGACCAAAGAGGTGGATGAGGGTAAAGCGGTTGATTTGGTGTATATGGATTTCAGCAAAGCGTTTGATAAGGTTCCCCGTGGTAAGCTTTTGCAAAAAATACGGACACATGGGATTGAGGGTGATTTAGTGGTTTGGATCAGGAATTGGCTAGCTGTAAGAAAACAGAGGGTGGTGGTTGATGGGAAATATTCATCCTGGAGTTCAGTTACTAGTGGTGTACCGCAAGGATCTGTTTTGGGGCCACTGCTGTTTGTCATTTTTATTAATGACCTGGATGAGGGTGTGGAAGGATGGATTAGTAATTTTGCGGATGACACTAAAGTCGGTGGAGTCGTAGACAGTGCGGAGGGAAGTGGCAGGTCACAGAGGGACATAGATAAGCTGCAGAGCTGGGCTGAGAGGTGGCAAATGGAGTTTAATGCGGAAAAGTGTGAGGTGATTCACTTTGGAAGGAGTAACAGGAATACAGAGTACTGGGCTAATGGTAAGATACTTGGTAGTGTGGATGAACAGAGGGACCTGGGTGTCCATGTGCATAGATCCCTGAAAGTTGGCACCCAGGTTGATAGGGTTGTTAAGAAGGCATACGGTGTGTTAGCTTTTATTGGTAGAGGGATTGAGTTTAGGAGCCAGGAGGTCATGCTGCAACTGTGCAAAACTCTGGTGCGGCCGCATTTGGAGTATTGCGTACAGTTCTGGTCGCCGCATTATAGGAAAGATGTGGAAGTGTTGGAAAGGGTGCAGAGGAAATTTTACCAGGATGTTGCCTGGTATCGTGGGAAAATCGTATGAGGAAAGGCTGAGGGGCTTGAGGTTGTTTTCGTTAGAGAGAAGAAGGTTAAGAGGTGACTTAATAGAAGCATACAAGATGATCAGAGGATTAGATAGGGTGGATAGTGAGAGCCTTTTTCCTCGGATGGTGATGGCTAGCACGAGGGGACATAGCTTTAAATTGAGGGGTGAGAGATATAGGACTGATGTTAGACGTAGGTTCTTTTACTCGGAGAGTAGTAAGGGTGTGGAATGCCCTGCCTGCAGCAGTAGTGGACTCGTCAACATTAAGAGCATTCAAATGGTTATTGGATAAACATATGGATGACATTGGAATAGTGTAGATTAGATGGGCTTTAGATTTGTTCCACTGGACGGTGCAACATCGAGGGCCGAAGGGTCTGTACTGCGCTGTAATGTTCTATTCTATGATCTTATAGTCACATGATTTATGTGGCTGGTCCAGTTCAGTTTCTGGTCAGTAGTAACCCCCTCCCCTTTGTTGGTGGTAACATTGAGGGAAATAAATTTGCTGGGCCTTGGGGATAGTATGGGTGAATGGGACTGATTGCATTGCCCTACAAATGGCTGGCACAGAATTGATAGGCCAAATGAGTTTATGGTTCATAATACTTCCAAGCTTTGCGTCACTTGTAAAATTTAAAATTGTGTTCTGTACACCAAGTCTAAGCCATTAATATTATTTTGAGAAATATAGCAGCCATAGTACTGACCCCAGGGGTACCCTAGAGCATACCATCCTCCAATTTAAAAGAACCTTAGCATACCTGTGGTGCCATGGACACTGGTTGTAGTCATACCAGCACAAAGGAAGATGGTTACGGTGGTTGAAGGTCAGCTGTCTTCATTCTTCAGGGCATCACTGCAGGGGTTCCTCAGCCCCTGAAGAAGGGATGACAATTAAGTTCTCTGTATTGTCCTTTCTTAATTTTTGGAGCTGGAGCTGCACTCATCCAACTAAGTGGAGAGTATTCCTTGTGCCTTGTAGATGGTAGACAGGCTTTGGGTAGTCAGGAGATGAGTTACACAGTGCAGGAATCCGGGCCTCTGACCTGCTCTTGTAGCCACAATATTTATATGGTTGGTCAATGGTAATTTTCATGATGTTGATAGTGGAGGCTTCAGCAATGTTATCCTCAGCCCAACCATCTTCAGCTGATTCATCAATGACCTTCCTTCCATCATGAGGTCAGAACTGGGGACGTCCACTGGTGACTGCACAATGTTCAGCACCATTCATGACCCCTCAGACACTGAAGCAGTCCATGTCCAACTGCAGCAAGACCTGGACAATGTCCAGGCTTGGGCTGACCAGTGGCAAATAACATTCAACAGCATTAACATTGCTGAAGCCTCCACTATCAACATCATGGAAATTACCATTGACCAACCATATAAATATTGTGGCTACAAGAGCAGGTCAGAGGCCCGGATTCCTGCACTGTGTAACTCATCTCCTGACTACCCAAAGCCTGTCCACCATCTACAAGGCACAAGGAATACTCTCCACTTAGTTGGATGAGTGCAGCTCCAGCTCCAAAAATTAAGAAAGGACAATACAGAGAACTTAATTGTCACCTCTTCTTCAAACATTTACTCCCTCCACCATGGATGCACAGTGACAGCACTGTGTACCATCTCTGAGATGCACTTCAGGAACTCAAGGTTCCTGAGGCAACAGCTTCCAAACCATGACCATTTGGAAGGACAAGGGCAAGTAGACACATGGGAACACCAACACCTGGGAGTTCCTTTGCAAACCACATACTATCCTAACTTGCAAATATATTGCCATTCCTTCACTATCACTGGATCAAGAACTCCCTACACCCCTTCCTAACAGCACTGTGGGTGTACCTACACCACATGGACTGCAGCGGTTCAAGGAGACGGCTCACCACCACCTTCTCGAGGTCATTTTGCGATGGGCAATAAATGCCAGCCCAGCCAGTGAAGTCTATATCCCATGAATTAATGCTAAAAAAAAGTGATATGGAGCAATGTGTCAAGTTCCATTAAAAAAAAATACAATGCTCAGACTGCTCAAGGGAGCATTTGACATCATTGAACCCAAGAAGGTATCGACAGTAAACCCAAATTTGAAGGAACAACTTTAACACATATACCAGAGGTAGTCTAAGTTAATCTAAACTGGCTGCCCTTTCAGCTTTTAATTTGCCTTCTGAAGAACACATCGAAGACTGTTACTAATGTGCGTTTTGGGCATTTTATTCTCATGGATGATTTTGACTCAGCCTCAAGTTGACAGAGACAGAATATTAATTCCATAGCTAGGAATGAATGTCTATATAATCCCAAATGTGACCGGAACCAATAGGAATTAACATGCCATTGAGATATCAAGAATTTTATTCATTGAAAAATAAGTAAGCAAAAGCATTGAAAGAATTTTAAACTGAGTTGTCTGTTTTAACTCTGTGATGAATTGGTTTAGAACTGTTGCTATTTGAGCAAACTTTGACAACAGACTGTATTTACATCTAATTTTGTAATTCCATCTGATACAAAAATGTCTGGTATGAACAGTATTATTCATCATCCTCTGGTGAATTGGGTCCATGTCTAAAGCAAGAAACAATAGAAGGTCTAACCTTTACCCAGAACAGGTTTTTCTAGATTACTTTGTTCATGAAGTCATAAGCCATGGTGTGCTTGTCTACAGAAGTGAATTGTTGTGTCTGATGTGAGAAAAGCATCGGGTGCTAAGAGCTTGAAACATAACCACTATCCTACTTTATTTTGACTTTGTAATCCAGTGCTACCCCAGTGCATTTCATATCCTAATTTGCTTTGTTCATGGCTAGCTTAAAATAACTATCATTCAGATCCCGATCAGTAATCATTCTCAAATTTTATTTTCCTTTCTGCCTTAATCAGTGGAAAATCCTTCTGCTGTTCACAGGTTTAAAATCCATTGGCTATATAGCAACCTATCCACATAATTGATCAAAATCTTTATGAAAATGATGATCAGCTTTGCATTCAGGGCCTGACTGCATAGCTTTTAACAGTAAATTTAAAAATGTTATTCTTCAATATCATTCACAAGTCCTAATAGGTACAGATTCCTGGCTTGTGTTTACCATGATATGGAGATGCCGGCGTTGGACTGGGGTAAACACAGTACGAAGTTTAACAACACCAGGTTAAAGTCCAACATGTTTATTTGGTAGCAAAAGCCACAAGCTTTCGGAGCCTTAAGCTCCTTCTTCAGGTGAGTGGGAATTCTGTTCACAAACAGGGCATATAAAGACACACACTCAATTTACAGAATAATGGTTGGAATGCGAATACTTACAGCTAATCAAGTCTTTAAGGTACAAACAATGTGAGTGGAGAGAGCATTAAGACAGGTTAAAGAGATGTGTATTGTCTCTACACAGGACAGCCAGTGAAATTCTGCAAGTCCAGGCAAGCTGTGGGGATTACAGATAGTGTGACATGAACCCAATATCCCGGTTTAGGCCGTCCTCATGTGTGCGGAACTTGGCTATCAGTTTCTGCTCAGCGACCCTTCGCCGTCGTGTGTCCTGAAGGCCGCCTTGGAGAACGCTTACCCGAATATCAGAGGCCGAATGCCCGTGACTGCTGAAGTGTGCCCCAACAGGAAGAGAACAGTCTTGCCTGGTGATTGTCGAGTGGTGTTCATTCATCCGTTGTTGCAGCGTCTGCATGGTTTCCCCAATGTACCATGCCTCGGGACATCCTTTCCTGCAGCGTATCAGGTAGTCATGATGTGGAGATGCCGGCGTTGGACTGAGGTGAACACGGTAAGAAGTCTCACAACACCAGGTTAAAGTCCAACAGGCTTATTTGGTAGCAAATACTAAGCTTTCGGAGCACTGCTCCTTCGTCAGATGGAGTGGAAATGTGCTCTCAAACAGTGCAAACAGACAAAATCAAGTTGCAGAATACTGATTAGAATGTGAATCCTACAGCCAGCCAGGTCTTAAAGGTACAGACAATGTGGGTGGAGGGCACATTAAACACCGGTTAAAGAAATGTGTATTGTCTCCAGACAGAACAGCTCGTGAGATTCTACAAGCCCAGGAGGCAAGCTGTGGGGGTTACTGATAATGTGACATAAATGCAACATCCCGGTTTAGGCCGTCCTCATGTGTGCGGAACTTGGCTATCAGTTTCTGCTCAGCGACTCTGCGCTGTCATGAAGGCCGCCTTGGAGAACGCTTACCTGAAGATCCAAGGCTGAATGCCCGTGACTGCTGAAGTGCTCCCCCACAGGAAGAGAACAGTCTTGCTTGGTGATTGTCGAGCGGTGTTCATTCATCCGTTGTCGTGGCGTCTGCATGGTTTCCCCAATGTACCATGCCTCGGGACATCCTTTCCTGCAGCGTATCAGGTAGACAATGTTGGCCGAGTTGCAAGAGTAGGTACCATGTACCTGGTAGATGGTGTTCTCACGTGAGATGATGGCATCCGTGTCGATGATCCGGCACGTCTTGCAGAGGTTGCTGTGGCAGGGTTGTGTGGTGTCATGGTCACTGTTCTCCTGAAGGCTGGTTCATTTGCTGCGGACAATGGTCTGTTTGAGGTTGCGTGGTTGTTTGAAGGCAAGAAGTGGGGGTGTGGGGGTGGCCTTGGCGAGATGTTCATCTTCATCAATGATATGTTGAAGGCTCCGGAGGAGATGCCGTAGCTTCTCCGCTCCGGGGAAGTACTGGACGACGAAGGGTACTCTGTCCACCGTGTCCCGTGTTTGTCTTCTGAGGAGGTCGGTGCGGTTTTTCGCTGTGGCGCGTCGGAACTGTTGATCGATGAGTCGAGCGCCATATCCTGTTCTTATGAGGGCATCTTTCAGCGTCTGGAGGTGTCTGTTGCGATCCTCCTCATCTGTGCAGATCCTGTGTATTCGGAGGGCTTGTCCGTAGGGGATGGCTTCTTTAACATGTTTAGGGTGGAAGCTGGAGAAGCGGAGCATCATGACGTTATCCGTGGGCTTGCGGTACAGTGAGGTGCTGAGGTGACCGTCCTTAATGGAGATGCGTGTGTCCAAGAATGCAGCCGATTCCGGAGAGTAGTCCATGGTGAGTCTGCTGGTGGGATGGAACTTGTTGATGTCATCATATAGTTGTTTCAGTGATTGCTCACCATGACTCCAAAGGAAGAAAATATCATCGATGTATCTAGTGTATAGCATATTGTCGGTGTGGTTTGTTGGTTTGTCTCCTGTCTGGAAACAATACACATTTCTTTAACCTGTGTTTAATGTTCCCTCCACCCACATTGTCTGTACCTTTAAGACCTGGCTGGCTGTAGGATTCGCATTCTAATCAGTATTCTGCAACTTGATTTTGTCTGTTTGCACTGTTTGAGAGCACATTTCCACTCCATCTGACGAAGGAGCAGTGCTCCGAAAGCTTATGGTATTTGCTACCAAATAAACCTGTTGGACTTTAACCTGATGTTGTGAGACTTCTTACCACGTATCAGGTAGACAACGTTGGCCGAGTTGCAAGAGTATGTACCGTGTACCTGGTGGATGGTGTTTTCACGTGAGATGATGGCATCTGTGTCGATGATCCGGCACATCTACGATCCTATATCTGTGTCGATGATCCGGACGGCCTCAACCGGGATATTGGGTTCATGTCACACTATCTGTAATCCTCACAGCTTGCCTGGAGTTGCAGAATTTCACTGGCTGTATGGGGACAATACACATCTCTTTAACCTGTCTTAATGCTCTCTCCACTCACATTGTTTGTACCTTGAAGACTTGATTAGCTGTAAGTATTCGCATTCCAACCATTATTCTGTAAATTGAGTTTGTGTCTTTATATGCCCTGTTTGTGAACAGAATTCCCACTCACCTGAAGAAGGAGCTGAAGGCTCCGGAAGCTTGTGGCTTTTGCTACCAAATAAACCTGTTGAACTTTAACCTGGTGTTGTTAAACTTCTTATTGTATTTACCAAGCAGCACACTGTTCAGCTATCCCCAACCTTGGTTATTAATGAGGAATTGGAGATGCAGAGACATATATATTCATGTTGTATGTAAGGTGATTAATTACTGGTTTTTTTTTTACCTGAGGCTAAAAGCAACTTTGTCCCAACTAGTTGGCACTTTTCTAGCCCATCTCAAAGTTGGACCATTCCCATGAAATTCAAACTTGTTGAGTGTTCCATTTTGTTTTTGGTGTCCTCAGATATATTTGCAATTACTCCACACGTAAGCTTTGGTAAACGCTCTACAGACTTGCTTCAAAAGAACTGTTCTGTTGAAAAATATGCTATATGAGTTTTTGTAATTATCAATCGCACAAATTATACTAAATTTGGACAATATTTAGTATAGAAAAAGTAGCTGTTTTTGTTTCCGAGCATCTCCAGTTATTGCTGTACCTTGGATATAAATTCCCTTTGTAGAAACAAAAAGCAATCCCATTGTCTTCCTTCCACAGTACGTAAAGAAAAGGTGCTTGTGCATAAAATAGGTACAAACAAGATTTCTCACCAAGCCTGTTGGGATTTGTTAAAAATTAACTGTTTTCTATCTGCTTATATAGTCATATGGTAAATCCTTTGACTATCTTGGCAAGCCTACCTTTATACTTTGCGTCTTATACTCTGCTGTTCCAGAACAGCCTGTGTTTGAAGGCTGAAGTGAGAAAAATGAAGGTAGGATGTGAAAAATGAAAACCCAAATGAGGGAGACCTTCACCTGATTTTGAAGTGAAACCTCGGGCTTGAAGAGGTTTTAAATCATTTGTAAATTGAGATTGAACAGCAGGGAACTGGAATACAATATTTATCTACAAGTAAAGATAGAATGTGTAAGTGACAACAGTAGATATTATAGCTGCTTATTTTTATTCTATATCAATTGTATCACATAACACTTGAAATATTTTTACACCCAATTTCTTTTGAAACACGTTCTGAGGATTGCTGTAACATTCATTTAATTTTTCTCGATGGGTCACTTGAATTGCAGCTGGATAACTACCACTTCAAAAACATTCCAATCAAATGCAAAATACTGTGGATGCAGGAAATCTGAAATGAAACAGAAAATGCCGTAATACTCAGCAGGTCTAACAGCAACTGTGGAGAGAAACAGAGTTAGTGTTTCAAGACTTAGAAACGTAATCGGCTTTAAGCAGGCAAAATGGAAGAGAGTGGGAAAGGAGCAAAAAGGGATATGGATAGGGTGGAAGAGAGGCGACATTAAATGACAGAAGAGTTGGTGGTGCAGGGCAAAAGGGACAAGTAAAGAAACAAAATGTGTCTCAAGGGGGTACGAATGGCAGATTGAACAGCCACCTGAAAGCAAAAAGTGTTAAAACGATTAAACCAAAGCCTGCAAAGAGAAAGAAAACAAAATGGGGGCAAGGATTATTGTCTGAAATCTTTGTATTCATTGTTGAAGCTGGAAATCTGTTGAGTGCCTACAACAAAGATCAAGTGCTGTTTCTCTGGCTTGCATTGAATTTTGTTGGAACATTTGAGGAGGCAAAGGACAGAGTGGTCAGTATGAGAGAAAGATGGAGAATTGAAATGATAGGTGACTAGAACTTAAAGTCGTGCTTGAATGGAGGTGTTCCTCAAAGTGATCATTAAATCTATGTTTGGTTCCCCAGCGAGCAGTGAATACTGTAGACCAAATTGAAAGAGGTACACATAAATTGCTGTTTCACGCAGAAGGAGTGTTTGGGGCCTTGGATGGTGAAGGCAGAGGAGAGATAAAAGGACAGGTTGCATCTCTGTATTTGCATGAAGAGGTGGAGTGGGAAGCGGTGGAGTTGTTGGGGGTGATTGAGGAATGGATAAGAGTGTTGCAGAGGAAATGGTCCCTTTGGGATACAGAGGGTTGAGGTGGGGGGGGGGGAGATGTATTTGATGGCGGAATCATGCTGAAGGTGACAGGAATGGGAGAGGATAGATCCATTGCATACAGAAACTGGTGGGGCGGAGGGTGAGGACAAGGGAACTCTATCGTGATTTTGGGAGGGGATGGAAGGAGTGAGAGCAGAAATGCAGGAACATAGAACATAGAAAGCCACAGCACAAACAGGCCCTTCGGCCCACAAGTTGCGCTGATCATATCCCTACCTCTAGGCCTATCTATAGCCCTCAATCCTATTAAATCCCATGTACTCATCCAGAAGTCTCTTAAAAGACCCCAACGAGTTTGCCTCCACCACCACCGACGTCAGCCGATTCCACTCACCCACCACCCTCTGAGTGAAAAACGTACCCCTGACATCTCCTCTGTACCTACCCCCCAGCACCTTAAACCTGTGTCCTCTCGTAGCAACCATTTCAGCCCTTGGAAATAGCCTCTGAGCGTCTACCCTATCCAGACCTCTCAACATCTTGTAAACCTCTATCAGGTCACCTCTCATCCTTCGTCTCTCCAGGGAGAAGAGACCAAGCTCCCTCAATCTATCCTCATAAGGCATGCCCCCCAATCCAGGCAACATCCTTGTAAATCTCCTCTGCACCCTTTCAATGGCTTCAACATCTTTCCTGTAATGAGGTGACCAGAACTGCGCGCAGTACTCCAAGTGGGGTCTAACCAGGGTCCTATAAAGCTGCAGCATTATCTCCCGACTCCTAAACTCAATCCCTCGATTAATGAAGGCTAGTACGCCGTACGCCTTCTTGACCGCATCCTCCACCTGCGAGGCCGATTTAAGAGTCCTATGGACCCGGACCCCAAGGTCCTTCTGATCCTCTACACTGCTAAGAATGGTACCCTTCATATTATACTGCTGCTTCATCGAATTGGATCTGCCAAAATGGATCACCACACACTTATCCGGGTTGAAGTCCATCTGCCACTTCTCCGCCCAGTCTTGCATTCTATCTATGTCTCGCTGCAACTTCTGACATCCCTCCAAACTATCCACAACACCACCTACCTTGGTGTCGTCAGCAAACTTACCAACCCATCCCTCCACTTCCTCATCCAGGTCATTTATGAAAATGACAAACAGCAAGGGTCCCAGAACAGATCCCTGGGGCACTCCACTGGTCACTGACCTCCATGCAGAGAAAGACCCCTCCACAGCCACTCTCTGCCTTCTGCAGGCAAGCCAGTTCTGGATCCACAAGGCAACAGCCCCTTGGATCCCATGCCCTCTCACTTTCTCAAGAAGTCTTGCATGGGGGACCTTATCGAACGCTTTGCTGAAGTCCATATAGACCACATCCACCGCTCTTCCTTCGTCAATGTGCTTGGTCACATTTTCAAAGAACTCAACCAGGCTCGTAAGGCACGACCTGCCCCTGACAAAGCCGTGCTGACTACTTTTGATCATACTAAACTTCTCTAGATGATCATAAATCCTGTCTCTCAGGATCCTCTCCATCAACTTACCAACCACTGAGGTTAGACTCACCGGTCGGTAATTTCCCGGGCTGTCCCTGTTCCCTTTCTTGAATATAGGGACCACATCTGCAATCCTCCAATCCTCCGGAACCTCTCCCGTCTCCATCGACGATGCAAAGATCATCGCCAAAGGCTCCGCAATCTCCTCCCTCGCCTCCCACAGTAACCTGGGGTACATCCCATCCGGTCCCGGCGACTTACCAACCTTGATGCCATTCAATAGTTCCAACACATCCTCTTTCTTTATGTCCACATGCTCGATCCTTTCTGTCCACCGCAAACCAGCAGTACAACCACCCAGATCCCTTTCCACCGTGAATACCGAGGTAAAGTATTCATTAAGCACCTCCGCCATTTCTAACGGTTCCGCACAAACTTTTCCCCCTTCACCTTTTAAGGAAATGGGACAAATACAGTCTCGGGCCTTGTCAACCTCAAGGGAGATTCTTTGGTTGAGGAAAAAGGAAGACACATTAGTAGCAATGGCATGGAAGACATCTGGACAGATGCTGTGGAGATGGGGAAACGAGGAGGATGGGATGAAGTCCTTAAAGAGAGCAGGGTGTGAGGAATTGTAGTTCAGATAGTTATGGGAGTCAATGGGATAATGAAAATTTCATCCAAGTTCTACCATTCTTTCACCCCCACATGGTCCAACTCTGACACTTTCCTTCTCTTTTCAAACTTCCCTATCTCTCTTGCCTACTCCCTCCCTGACTTGATATTCTTGGCCTCTTGCAGTGTTCCATGGAAGTTCAACATAAGCTTGAAGAACATCACACTATCTTTTGATTAGGTATTCTCTACCGAGTGCACTCTCTGAGCTATGGCTGAAGAAAAATCAAGACTAAGAATTAAACACTGCAGGGTATAACGTTTAGAAAAATTAGATAGAGAAAAAGTAGTTGAAGTAGTTATACCTATTGGGTATAACATAATGAATGACAGTAGAAAAAAAGGGATGCAGCTGTTGGCAAGAAAAAGTAGAATCCATATGGATGGGGATAAAAGATAATAAAGGATCAATCTCACTAAGAGATATAGACGACTGGCCACCGAATAGTGGATGGGAGGAGTAGGAAGAGCTGTGCAGACTCATTAGGGAATTGATTAAAATGTCATCATTAGTATTCTTTCTTCTGTGTAAGACAATGGACTTTCAGTAAATCCAATTCCTTGGGATTGGGCAGTTTTACATGTTGAATTTTGCAGTTGTTTGAAGAGACCAATCCATGAGAGGCAGTTTCTGCTGGAAGTGACATATGAAGTAGTTATCTGGTATATCATATGCTGCTTATGCTGTTTAGCATGCACATAACCTTGTGTTTGTAGCCTCACCAGGTTGGCACCTCATTTTTAGGTATGCCTGATGCTGCTCCTCGTATGTTCACTCCTCTCAGAATCAGGACTGATCCTGCCTGTATTGCTAAAAATAGAGTGAGGTGTTAACTGTAGTTAAATGCCTAACAGGTAGGAGTACTCATTTGATCACTTGTGCACATAAAAAGAGACACTTATTGACACTGGTGGTGGGTTGTAAAGTTAGGAGCTACACATTTGTAATGTCTCACTTTGTGAATAAATCTAAAACAGAGCGAAGATTGACTCCTGGACCCCCTCCTTCACCAACTGGCTATTAGAGATGCAACCGGGTAGCGGGGAATGGTTGCCTAAAGATGAAGGTTGGAAACCAAGTACAACTTTTTAAACTTGAACATTACAATCTGAGTAACCTTTATGAAGAATGGCTGAAAGCAAATATAAACTATCAGGGTGTGATTACTCGCCGATGCACCTTGTGACTGGTGGAAGAATGAAGTGGAAATGTGGACAAAGTTATGACCCTACCATAGAGGGAACAAAGTATGACTTGACATTTTTTCTTCCTAACTAGAGTAAAATCAGAAGCAAAATATTTTTGGAACTGGAAGCTCGTCAGTTGAATACAGAGGGAGGTTTGTCATCTCTGTTCGGTTTCATGGATGGAGTTTACCATAAAGATGATCTGTTGAATGCCTCTGAGGTATGGTCAGACGTTGATAGATTTTGAAAGAGAGGCAGTTTTTTCACATCATGAACTTTAGCAGACTGTATAAAATATTGCTGAAATTCAATTTGGTGATTCTTTGTTCAGTGCTCACATTTAGATTACAGGATTGTGACAAGGCTTTGCATATGGACAGGCTTTTGGTCTTGAGGTGGTTCGGTTCTTGGAAAGCGACTCACTTTTGGAGCAGATGTCTGCTGCCTTGAAATATAAAATCTTGGGGTATCAATCACTTCCAGCAGCCTTAATAGCACAAATGGAAGAATTCTGCAGTCACAAACAATTGAGGACTAAATGATTGCAGCATTTTGAGATTGTCCAGCCACTGGATGTGGGTACAAAGGAAGGGTTACAGACATCGGAATGAGAATTAAAGTACTTCTAGCAGATCTGGATAACAGTAGACAGCAGGATTGGAGCAGAAATAGCAGGCGAATGGATCCCAGCAATTTCCAGAGAATAGTTAACCGGTGCTTCAGGTGTGACACATTCAATGAACTGCCCAAAGAGGGAACAGCAGTGTTTTCGTAGTGATGCATGACAGATAATTTGGAAGCTGATGATGATGATGATCAGTCTGAAGGAATTGTACTGCTCACAAGAAGCTTTTTGTCTGGTGATAAATATATTGGTCGTTGATTCATTTAAATATACAA
Organism: Mustelus asterias; assembly: GCF_964213995.1. Classification (NCBI taxonomy): domain Eukaryota; kingdom Metazoa; phylum Chordata; class Chondrichthyes; order Carcharhiniformes; family Triakidae; genus Mustelus; species Mustelus asterias. Next base: position 52,685,248 of record NC_135812.1, on the reverse strand, counting down.
TGTTAGATGGTCGATGCCTCTCATAATTTATATACCTTGATTAGATAGAGGCAGAGGGATAAAAGGTGGGGGGGTGGCATTGTTGGTCAGGGAAAATGTTACAGCGGTACTCAGGCAGGATAGATTAGGGAGCTTGTCTACAGAGGCCCTATGGGTGGAGCTGAGAAACAGGAAAGGTATGACCACATTAATGGGCTTGTATTATAGACCATCCAATAGTCAGCGAGAATTGGAGGAGCAAATCAGCGGAGAGATAGCTGACAATTGCAAGAAACACAAAGTTGTGATAGTCGGGGATTTTAATTTTCCACATATAGATTGGGACTCGCATACTGTTAAAGGTTTAGACAGGGTAGAGTTTGTAAAATGTGTTCAGGAGAATTTTGTACATCAGTATACAGAGGTGCCAACTAGAGAGGATGCGATATTGGATCTCCTATTGGGAAATGAGTTAGGGCAGGTGATGGATGTGAGTGTGAGGGAACACTTTGGATCCAGTGATCATAATGCCATTAGTTTCAACCTGATCGTGGATAAGGATAGATCTGGTCCTCGGGTTGAAGTTCTGAACTGGAAAAAGGCCAAATTTGATGAAATGAGAAGGGATCTGGGAAGTGTGGATTGGCACAGACTATTCTCTGGTAAGGATGTAAATGGAAAGTGGGAGGCCTTCAAAGGAGAAATTTTGAGAGTGCAGAGTTTGTATGTTCCTGTCAGGATTAAAGGCAAAGTAAATGGGAATAAGGAACCTTGGTTCTCGAGGGAGATTGTAACACTGATTAAGAGGAAGGGAGAGTTGTATGAAATGTACAGGCAGCAAGGAACAGATCAGATGCTCGAGGAGTATAAAAAGTGCAAGAAGCTACTTAAGAGGGAAATCAGGAGGGCTAAAAGAAGACATGAGGTTGCTTTGGCAGACAGAGTGAAGGAAAATCCAAAGAGCTTCTATAGGTATGTTAGGAACAAAAGGATAGTGAGGGATAAAATTGGTCCTCTTGAAGACCAGAGTGGTAGACTGTGTATGGAACCAAAAGAGATGGGGGAGATACTAAATGGTTTTTTTGCATCCGTATTTACTGAGGAAACAGGCATGGAGTCTACGGAAATAGGGCAAACAGGTAGGGAGGTCATGGAACCGTTACAGATTAAAGGGGAGGAGGTGCTCGCTGTCTTGAGGCAGTAAAGGTAGTAATCTCAGGATTACTGCCTGTGCCACGGGAAGGTGAGGGCAGGAATGGAGTGAGGTGGAGGATGAATGTGTGGCTGAGGGACTGGTGCAGGGGGCAGGGATTCAGGTTCCTGGACCATTGGGACCTCTTTAGGGGCAGGGGTGATCTGTATACAAAAAACGGGTGGAACTTGAATCACACGGGGACCAATATCCTGGCCGGTAGGTTGGCTAAGGCTACTGGGGAGAATTTAAACTAGATAGGTTGGGGGGAGGGGAGCTAGAAGAGTTGACTAGGATCAAGGAACTAATTGATGGGGGGGAGGATGCAGGGGTAAGGGGAATTACAAAATTAATGGTAGAGGAGAGGGTGCAAGTGAATGAAGGTGGTAATTTAGATAAGGGAGTAGAGGGAGAGGGTGTTCGCGACTCATCAAAGCGGGTCCAGATAAAAGCTGGAATAGGGACACTTTGCCTGAATGCACGAAGCATTCGGAACAAGGTAAATGAGTTGATGGTGCAAATCAGCACAAGTGGGTACGATCTAGTGGCCATTACAGAAACGTGGCTGAAAGGTGACCAGGACTGGGAGATGAATATCCAGGGGTATCAGGCGTTTAGGAAGAATAGACAGGAAAGAAAAGGTGGTGGGGTCGCGCTATTAATAAGAGATAATATCAGGGTAGTACTGAGGGATGACATAGGCTCTGAGGAACAAAACGTGGAATCATTATGGGTAGAGATAAGGAATAGTAGAGGGAGAAAGACACTAGTAGGTGTAGTATATAGGCCCCCAAATAATAATGTTGAGGTAGGGAGGGCTATAAACAAGCAGATAAGGGATGCGTGTAAAAACGGAACGGCAATAATCATGGGGGACTTCAACATGCACATTGACTGGCAGACTCAAGTCGGTAAGGGTGGAATGGAGGAAGAGTTCTTAGAATGCTGTCGGGATAGTTTCCTTGAACAGCATGTTACGGAACCGACGAGGGAACGAGCTATTTTGGATCTGGTATTGTGTAACGAGGTAGGTAGAATTAAGGATCTTATTGTGAAGGACCCTCTTGGGTCTAGTGACCACAATATGGTTGAATTTCTGATTCAGATGGAAGAGGAGAAAGTTTGGTCCCAAACCAGTGTCCTCTGTTTGAACAGAGGGAAATATGATAGGATGAGGGATGAATTGGCTAAGGTAGACTGGGAGAGCAGGCTGGTAGGTAGGATAGCTGAGGAACAGTGGAGGATTTTTAAGGAGATCCTTTTCAGTTCTCAGCAAAAATATATTCCAGCAAAAAACAAGGATTGTAAGAAAAGGGAGAACCAGCCGTGGATAACGAAGGAAATAAAGGAGAGTATTAAAATAAAAACAGCTGCGTACAGAGTGGCCAAAAATAGTGGAGAAACAAGTGATTGGGAAAAATTTAAGAAACAACAAAGAGAGACTAAGAAAGCGATAAAGAAAGGAAGGATAGACTATGAAGCTAGGCTAGCAATTAATATAAAAAATGATAGTAAAAGTTTTTATAAATATATAAAAAGGAATAGAGTGGCTAGAGTGAATGTTGGACCCTTGGAGGACGAGAGGGGGGAGTTAATAGTGGGAAATGAGGATATGGCTGAGTCTTTAAATAAGTTTTTTGTGTCGGTCTTCACGGTGGAGGACACAAATAGTTTGCCAAATATTAACGATAGAGGGTTGGCAGCAGGAGAAATACTTAATACAATTAATGTTACCAGAGAGGCAGTGCTGGGTAGACTAATGGGACTGAAGGTGGACAAGTCCCCGGGTCTGGATGGAATGCATCCCAGGGTATTGAAAGAAATGTCAGAGGTAATAGTGGATGCGTTAGTGATTATTTATCAAAACTCGTTGCATTCTGGGGTAGTGCCGGTTGATTGGAAAACGGCTAATGTTACGCCGCTGTTTAAAAAAGGAAGGAGACAAAAGGCGGGTAACTATAGGCTGGTCAGCTTAACGTCTGTAGTAGGGAAAATGCTGGAATCCATTATTAAAGAGGAGATAGCAGGGCATCTGGATAGAAATGGTTCGATCAATCAGACGCAGCATGGATTCATGGGGGGAAAGTCGTGCTTGACGAACATGTTGGATTTTTATGAAGATGTGACGAGGGCGGTTGATGGAGGAGAACCGGTGGATGCGGTGTTTTTGGATTTCCAAAAGGCGTTTGATAAGGTGCCCCTTAAAAGGCTGCTGAAGAAGATTAGGGCACACGGAGTTGGGGGTAGTGTGTTAAAGTGGATTGGGGACTGGCTATCCGACAGGAAGCAAAGAGTCGGAATAAATGGGTGTTTTTCCGGTTGGAGGAAGGTAACTAGTGGCGTGCCGCAGGGATCGGTACTCGGGCTGCAACTGTTTACCATTTATATAGATGATCTGGAGGAGGGGACGGAGTGTAGGGTAACGAAGTTTGCAGACGACACAAAGATAAGTGGAAAAGTGAATCGTGTGGAGGACGGAGAAGATCTGCAGAGAGATTTGGACAGGCTGAGTGAGTGGGCGAGGATATGGCAAATGGAGTATAATGTTGATAAATGCGAGGTTATACATTTTGGAGGAAATAATAACAAATGGGATTACTATCTCAATGGAAACAAATTAAAACATGCTACCGTGCAAAGGGACCTGGGGGTCCTTGTGCATGAGACGCAAAAGCCCAGTCTGCAGGTACAACAGGTGATCAAGGCGGCAAATGGGATGTTGGCCTATATCGCGAGGGGGATAGAATATAAAAGCAGGGATGTCTTGATGCACCTGTACAGGGCATTGGTGAGGCCGCAGCTGGAATACTGTGTGCAGTATTGGTCCCCTTATATGAGGAAGGATATATTGGCATTGGAGGGAGTGCAGAGAAGGTTCACCAGGTTGATACCGGAGATGAGGGGTTTGGATTATGAGGAGAGGCTGAGGAGATTGGGTTTGTACTCGTTGGAGTTTAGAAGGATGAGGGGGGATCTTATGGAGACTTATAAGATAATGCGGGGGCTGGATAGGGTGGAGGCGGAGAGATTCTTTCCACTTAGTAAGGAAGTTAAAACTAGAGGACACAGCCTCAAAATAAAGGGGGGTCGGTTTAAGACAGAGTTGAGGAGGAACTTCTTCTCCCAGAGGGTGGTGAATCTCTGGAATTCTCTGCCCACTGAGGTGGTGGAGGCTACCTCGCTGAATATGTTTAAAGCGCGGATGGATGGATTCCTGATCGGTAAGGGAATTAAGGGTTATGGGGATCAGGCGGGTAAGTGGTACTGATCCACGTCAGATCAGCCATGATCTTATTGAATGGCGGGGCAGGCTCGAGGGGCTAGATGGCCTACTCCTGCTCCTATTTCTTATGTTCTTATGTAAATCAGAGTGGATAAATCCCCAGGACCAGACAGGGTATTCCCACGGACCTTGAGGGAAGCTAGTGTTGAACTTGCAGGCGCCCTGGCAGACATATTTAAAATGTCAGTATTCACGGGGGAGGTGCCGGATGATTGGAGGGTGGATCATGTTGTTCCGTTGTTTAAAAAAGGTTCCAAAAGAAATCCGGGAAATTATAGGCCAGTAAGTTTGACGTCGGTGGTGGGCAAGTTATTGGAAGGTGTGATAAGGGATAGGATCTACAAATATTTGGATAGACAGGGACTTATTAGGGAGAGTCAACGTGGCTTTGTGCATGGTAGATCATGTTTGACCAATCTATTCGAGTTTTTCGAGGAGGTTACCAGGAAAGTGGATGAAGGGAAGGCGGTGGATGTTGTCTACCTGGATTTCAGGAAGGCCTTTGACAAGGTCCCTCATGGGAGGTTAGTTAGGAAGGTTCAGTCGCTAGGTATACATGGGGAGGTAGTAAATTGGATAAGACACTGGCTCAATGGAAGAACACAGTAAGAAGTTTAACAACACCAGGTTAAAGTCCAACAGGTTTATTTGGTAGCAAAAGCCACACAAGCTTTCGAAGCTCTAAGCCCCTTCTTCAGGTGAGTGGGAATTCTGTTCACAAACAGAGCTTATAAAGACACAGACTCAATTTACATGAATAATGGTTGGAATGCGAATACTTACAACTAATCAAGTCTTTAAGAAACAAAACAATGGGAGTGGAGAGAGCATCAAGACAGGCTAAAAAGATGTGTATTGTCTCCAGACAAGACAGCCAGTGAAACTCTGCAGGTCCACGCAACTGTAGGAGTTACAAATAGTGTGACATGAATCCAATATCCCGGTTGAGGCCATCCGCGTGTGTGCGGAACTTGGCTATCAGTTTCTGCTCAGCAACTCTGCGCTGTCGTGTGTCGCGAAGGCCGCCTTGGAGAACGCTTACCCGAATATCAGAGGCCGAATGCCCGTGACCGCTGAAGTGCTCCCCAACAGGAAGAGAACAGTCTTGCCTGGTGATTGTCGAGCAGTGTTCATTCATCCGTTGTCGCAGCGTCTGCATAGTTTCCCCAATGTACCATGCCTCGGGACATCCTTTCTTGCAGCGTATCAGGTAGACGACATTGGCCGAGTTGCAAGAGTATGTACCGTGTACCTGGTGGATGGTGTTCTCACGTGAGATGATGGCATCTGTGTCGATGATCCGGCACGTCTTGCAGAGGTTGCTGTGGCAGGGTTGTGTGGTGTCTTGGTCACTGTTCTCCTGAAGGCTGGGTAGTTTGCTGCGGACAATGGTCTGTTTGAGGTTGTGCGGTTGTTTGAAGGCAAGAAGTGGGGGTGTGGGGATGGCCTTGGCGAGATGTTCGTCTTCATCAATGACATGTTGAAGGCTCCGGAGGAGATGCCGTAGCTTCTCCGCTCCGGGGAAGTACTGGACAACGAAGGGTACTCTGTCCACTGTGTCCCGTGTTTGTCTTCTGAGGAGGTCGGTGCGGTTTTTCGCTGTGGCGCGTTGGAACTGTTGATCAATGAGTCTAGCGCCATATCCTGTTCTTATGAGGGCATCTTTCAGTGTCTGGAGGTGTCTGTTGCGATCTCCACATCAATGGAAGAAGCCAGAGAGTGGTTGTGGAGGATTGCTTCTCTGAGTGGAGGCCTGTGACTAGTGGTGTGCCGCAGGGATCGGTGTTTGGTCCATTGTTGTTTGTCATCTATATCAATGATCTGGATGATAATGTGGTAAATTGGATCAGCAAATTTGCCGATGATACAAAGATTGGAGGTGTACTGGACAGTGAGGAAGGTTTTCAAAGCTTGCAGAGGGATTTGGACCAACTAGAAAAATGGGCTAAAAAATGGCAAATGGAATTTAACGCAGACAAGTGTGAGATATTGCACATTGGAAGGACAAACCAAAGTAGAACGTACAGGGTAAATGGTAGGACTCTGAAGAGTGCAGTTGAACAGAGGGATCTGGGAATACAGGTACAGAATTCCCTAAAAGTGACGTCACAGGTGGATAGGGTCGTAAAGAGTGCCTTTGGTACATTGGCCTTTATAAATCGGAGTATCGAGTATAAAAGTTGGAGTGTTATGGTAAGGTTATATAAGGCATTGGAGAGGCCGAATTTGGAGTATTGTGTACAGTTTTGGTCACCTGTTACAGGAAGGATGTAAATAAGGTTGAAAGAGTGCAGAGAAGGTTCACAAGGATGTTGCCGGGACTTGAGAAGCTGAGTTACAGAGAGAGAGATTGAATAGGTTGGGACTTTATTCCCTGGAGCGTAGAAGATTGAGGGGAGATTTGATAGGGGTGTATAAGATTTTGATGGGTATAGATAGAGTGAATGCAAGCAGGCCTTTTCCGCTGAGGCTAGGGGAGAAAAAAACCAGAGGGCATTGGTTAAGGTTGAAAGGAGAAAAGTTTAAAGGGGGGGGGCTTCTTCACGCAGAGAGTGGCGGGAGTGTGGAATGCGCTGCTGGATAAAGGTCACTTTTAACATTGAAGAAAAACTTGGACGGGTTCATGGATGAGAGGGGTGTGGAGGGATATGGTCCAAGTGCAGGTCAGTGGGACTAGGCAAAAAATGGTTCGGCACAGACAAGGGCCAAAAGGCCTGTTTCTGAGCTGTAATTTTCTATGGTTCTAGATCACGCCTTCTCTGCTCCAGGAATAACAAACCCAGCCTTTCCAGTCTCTTTATAAATGAAACTTCCTGCCCCAGGCAACATCCTAGTGAATCTCCTCTGCACTCCCTCCAATGTGATCACGTCCATCTGATAGTGTGGCGACCAAAATTGCACACAATACTCCATCTGTGGCCCAACCACTGTTTTATGAAGTTGTACCAAGACCTCCCTGCCTCTATATTCAATGCCCCAGCCTTTGAAGGCAAGCATTTGTATCCTTCTTCACCACCCTATCTCCCTGGGTTGCCACCTTCAGGGATCTATGGATGTGTACACCAAGGTCCCTTTTTCTTAATGCTTTCAGGTTGAGGGATGATGCATTGAGGTCACTAAAAAGAGCAGTGAATCCATGCAAAATAACCGGAGTGCACCACTTCATTAGCACAGATGACATTTCTAATGAGTTATCTATGATGAAAGTAAACTTCCATGGAAATGACATAAAGAAAACTGGACATGGCGCACGATAAAGCAATTGTTTTTGGAGAATCATTGGATCTACAGCTTACCTAATCACGGCAGTGTTGTACCCTGTTAACAAAACCTGATTTTTCTGAGCAGAATATTGAAGAAGTTTTAATTGCATCAGGTATTATGAGTTAGAAAAAAAGCAAACCGTCTTAAAGCTGCATGCACAACTTGTTTGCCCTTTGTCTTCAAAGACTAAAAGTCCTGCAGTGTTCTTGAAGAGTGTACAAGGATTAGTGCAAAATGTGAAATACAGTGGAACCCCGATTTAACGTGCCCCGATTTAGCACGAATTCGGATATAAGGCGATGAATCATTGGACCCTTTATTTTCCTGCAAAAAATTGGCCAATTTAGCGCGACCCCGCTTTTTTCGCGATAACATTTTATGGACCCCAACCATCGCGTTATAATGGGGCCGCACTGTAAAATAAAAAATATTGGAGGAGGACACCTATTGTAAGCCTTCCATCGGTATGTGACTTCAATAAGCTAGTTGTGATTGATCTAAAGGTACGGGATAAAGACAGAAATATTTCAATTTTAGGCTTTTCAACATGGCGACCAGGTTTAGTCTTTCTACAGTAATACATGGGCCCAGATCTTCAGTTTTCGGATCGCCGGAGACGGTATATATCCCCAAGATGTGCTACGGGACCTCTTGGTTGTCTGATTGTATGGAAATTGGTCAGGAAGTTTGAACTTCCAATGGGCAATTCCCTTGCTCCAGAGACTCTCCAAAGATGTCTCCAACTCTAAGTAGAGTCAGAGACCTCGGACAGTTCCAACCTTCTTATCTGAAGAGTTACCCAGGAACCTTTGGACAGAAAATCCGAGTCTAATTCCTGGGTGATGATACAACAGACCCTTCCCAAGTCACTCACTCTGACCAACCTGACCCAGGTGCCACCTCATCCACTTGCATTCTGCCTCTGTATCTCACCCACACGACCACCTTAACCACTTACCTTCTCTCTTTGGGGCATGGATTCCCTTTGTTGATGAATGGGGGTTTCCTGTGCTGACTGAGTTTGCAAGGATCCTCCATTATAAGATTGAAAATTGGAAGAAGGTAAGTGGGTGTTTTGTTTTGGTCTGATCAGGGCTGACCGTAATGAGATGATTTGGGACATGGTAACGGCACGGGACATGGGGCGGCACGGTAGGACAGTGGTCAGCACTGCTGCTTCACAGCTCCAGGGACCTGGGTTCGATTCCTGGCTTAGGTCACTGTCTGTGTGGAGTTTGCACATTCTCCTCGTGTCTGCGTGGGTTTCCTCCGGGTGCTCCGGTTTCCTCCCACATTCCAAAGATGTGCGGGTTAGGTTGATTGGCCATGCTTAAATTGCCCCTTAGTGTCCCGAGATGTGTAGGTTAGAGGGATTAGTGGGTAAAATATGTAGGGATATGGGGGTAGGGCCTGGGTGGGGTTGTGGTCGGTGCAGACTCGATGGGCCGAATGGCCTCTTTCTGAACTATAGGGTTCTATGATTCGAAGGACAGAGGCAGATTGGAGATGAAGTCCTGGAGAAAAGGATAGGGACTGGACTTGGAGCACCGGCAGAGTTTCTGACTGATAATGGAGGAGAATTTGCGAATGATGATTTTGGAAACGTGAACATTGTGGTCATGTCTACCACAGCTGATAGTCCTTTCAGCAATAGACTCGGTATCAATCACCATGTGATTCCTTTCAATGCTGCATAAAATCTTAGCTAATCAACAAAACTGCAGGTTGACAATTGCACTGTCACAGACTGCTCAAGCAAAGAACCTGTTTTAAATGTTGGAGGAAATAGTTCCTGTCAGTTAGTCTATGGAAGGAATCCCAAATTATCTTCTGTGCTGGGTGTTATCTGCTGCCATAGAGGAGGCAGCAATTGGTTCAATTTTTTTCTGCATCTTTGAAGTCTTGGAGAGCTTGAAGGCATTGTCCAAGCCTGTCCAAGAAAGATGGTGGGCCATAAGGAATGGAAAGGCCCTGGTAAGTTGTGATGGTAAGACAGTGGTTATCCAGTGTTGTGCTCAAACTATTAAGGTTCATTCCTCACAGTTAATCAAGATTGATTACAAACTCTCCGAATCTGAGCACCAAATAGAAGACAATGAGGTACCTTGTACCTCACATACTCATGTATTTGTGACAATAGTCCTGAGGAATACAGCAGATCAGGGGCTGGATATTGGAAGGCTGAGTGATCATAGCACAGGACAGGGCTAGGGCTATTACATCCAAAGGCCAATCAGCTAAAGTGGTGACTTGGGGGACAAATATTCCAGAAGGATCCAGTGAATGTAGGGATGCGACTAATGAGGAATATGCAGGAAAAGCTGCTGTTAAGTTTAAATATTGGTTAAATGTTCAGGATGATGGCCAAAAAGTGAGGTCCATGGACTGGTGAAATGAGGTAAAAATGGAAACTAACAAAGTGCAGTGTGATTTTTAATAGTGGCTCTGAGTGTGGCTCATGCATTAGAACATGATCACGATCCAGAGAGAGAATCTCCGACTGAGCAATAAAACAGTCTTATAGTCGTCCCAAAAATAATCTTCAATATAAGTAAAGGTCACAGTTTGAATAGATTATGCATGAAAGGAAGGCTATAGAAATGGTTCAATAGGGCGGCACGGTAACACAGTGGTTAGCACTGCTGCTTCACAGCTCCAGGGACCTGGGTTCGATTCCTGGCTTGGGTCACTGTCTGTGTGGAGTTTGCACATTCTCCTCGTGTCTGCGTGGGTTTCCTCCGGGTGTACAGGTTTCCTCCCACAGTCCAAAGATGTGCGGGTTATAGGTTGATTGACCATGCTAAAAATTGCCCTTAGTGTCCTGAGATGAGTAGGTTAGAGGGATTAGTGGGTAAATATGTAGGGATATGGGGGTAGGGCCTGCGTGGGATTGTGGTCGGTGCAGACTTGATGGGCTGAATGGCCTCTTTCTGTACTATAGGGTTTCTATGATTTCTGAGGGCTAGAAGCAGAATTTCTCATGACCATGAAGTTGTGATCACAGCTTCTTCTCTGCTGCCATCAGAATAAAGTGGATCTTTCTCTACACCCCAGCTATGATTGTAACACATTCTGAACTCTCTCCTTTCCTGCTGTATTCTAGTCTGTATCGCGCAAGAAACAATACTTTTCACTGTATACCACAACAGGTGACAATAATTAATCAAATCAATAAATCAAATCAATAACTAAAGGGTGAACTATTAAGAGAGGTAAAAAAAAGTTGGAAGGAATTTGGAGTTTATTATCAAGTACCAAATAGGGGACACACAAAAAGGGGTACCAAATAGGGGACAGTCGCCTCACTACATAGGTGGATTTATACAAGACAGCTCCTTGCAAATGGGATTATTACGTTTAAAGCAAGGATAGTTTCTCAGAATTTTGAAGATCAACTTGGTGATATAGATAGAGTGGACTCCCCGTAGCAGAAAAGTAATCCTGATATCCTGGCTCTTTTGGCCACATATTTGTGGAAGTGCAGGTCAATTAACATGAGAGGCTTGTTTCTGCTGGTTGAAATATTTCAGAGAGGTGTTTTTGAAACCGGCTAAAGTAGAAAGTGATGCACAAGGGAAACTATGAAAACTAAACAAATGTGTTTATAGCCTGCATGGTGCCTCGAGGATGCGTTTTTTGGTGAGATCTGTTTTGCTGAAAATAGGCTCAGTTCAACTAAAAGCAGATCCTGCAATGTTTTAGTGCTATTGAAAAGGGCAACTTTCGGGCATCATCATAATGCATGTTGATGATCACTTATGGGGTGGTGCTGTGGAATTTGAAAAACGAGCTCTGAACAAGATAAAAGTAGAATTTAAGATCAGAAGCCAGGCTTCAGGGCGTTTAAATATATTCATTTAGACATTAAACAGAATAGGTCTGAAATAACTTTGAATCAGTAATCGTTACTACTATCCCAATTAATTGTGCTCGGTCTTCACAGAAAGATGATGTCACATCTAAAGAGCAGCAGTTGTGAAGCTTGATTGGTCAGTTTAATTGGTTATGCACTCGGACAAGACTGGAAGTTAGTTTTGATGGATTGGAACTAAGAACTATGAAGAAGCTGTCTTCAGTAGAGTATAATTTAAGGGCAAATAAAGTATTAAAAAAAAATTAAACTTAGTGCCGACTTTGAGTTCCCATCCTTCGTTGACTGATGGAACGTGAAATTAGTTATTTTTGGTGATGCTTTTTACACCAGACTTTCTGATGAGTATACAGATGCAGCACATTTTATAATATTTTTGTTGGGTGAAGATAGGAAATGGTTAGGTTGGGAAGCCAAAATAAGGTTTGTCAAAAGTACTTTAATTGCAGAAACACAAGCGCTTCTTGTGAAAGTAATGTATATGGGATTCTATGTTCAAATATTTTAGGGGAATTTCTGTACAAGGGGTGAACTGAAAACAATTTGCCCATTGAATCTTATATAGATAAACATTCCATGTGGGATACTGTTTACTGGACAATTGTAAGTAAAACAAGGAGAAGAATTGACCTTACTGGCATGAAACAATTGTTAACTCCAAGATCAAATGGGTTGAGATGCAAGTCATCAATCATCTGATTGGTTCAAGCACGCCTGGAAACAAAAGATTATTGGGGGTCCTCGAAAGAGGACCGTGTAATGCAATGCTTTATAGAGAATGTAGATATTAATTTTCTTTTTTGATTTGTTTTGAAATATTTTGAGAATGTTATTTAAGTTTGTTTTAAAAGGGAATCTGTTAATTATTACTTGAAAAAAGGAAGACTCACAATTGAAGCCTTTTGTCTTGCATTCATCAAGGCACTATATAAGGGGAAAAAGAAAGTTGGCAAGTAGAGTCTGATTGGTAGTGGCATTGCCTTGGATTATGCACCAGATGACTGACAGTTTATGATCAAGTGTTGTTTGAAATCTAACCAGGCTGTTTGACCCTGATTGGTCAAGGCATTGTTCCGATGAGTCAACAAATGGTTGTCACTTAGTTTGTTTTGCTGAAACAGGTATAATGTGTGTACATGTTCTTCCTGTCTGCAAAGAACTGTGTATTAATATATGTAGCTTCCAGTAAATGCGGAGCAACATAATTGGTATTCACCACTTACAGGATGCTGCCAAAAAGACATCCTACCTATTGCACAAATGAGTAATGTGGTAAATGAATTTCAATGCCAGTGTGATGCTGGTCCTAAAGACTTGACTGATTGCATGAAACAGCATGCCCCAGCCGCTGTTCACAACAGGCAAGGAACTGACCATGCCCAACCAGCCCATGCATGCAAAACCCAAAACACAATAATTCTGTGATTGGATAACATTTACTAAATAATCATTCGTGGTCTAAGAGTTACACTGACATACAATTTAAGCTCGTCAGTCAGGCTCGCAGTGTGGTACATTTGTGTGTACTGGAAGTTACATATGCTGATACACAGGGCCCTTTGCAGACAGAAAGAACAGGCACACAAATTATGCCTGTTTCAGCTAAACAAAATAAGTGACAGCAATTCGCTGACTCATTACTCTGGCACTGCCTTGACCAATCAGGGTCAAACTGGTACTTTGCAGTTACCTGGTGCAATGCCTCTACCAATGAGTCATCAACAGATGCATGTGTGCTGGTAGATTGATGGGAATAAGGTAAAATATATTTTTCTCTTGTTGGTTATGTCAACACTTGTTGCAGACTGAGTCTTGTGGCTATGTTCTTCAAGACTTAGCCAGCACAGTCAATAATGGCATTACTGGGCCACAGTTGGTTTTGGACTTGGGATAATATTTGGGCCCTCATCCCCTCAGTGCCTCTTCCAAGTGGTATTTAACATGGAGAAGTACTGATTTATCAGCTCAGGATAGGTAGTAATTAGCAAGAGAATTTGACTTGATATTATAAGACTTCATGGTGTGCAGAGCCAATGTTGAGGACTCCTTGGGCTACTTCCTCCTAACTGTATACTACTGTCAACATCTTGATAGTGGGACAGTATATACTTTGAAGAATCTGGACATTGGTTCTAAGGTAAGATTCTTTGAGTATGGCGAGTGGTTTCTTGGCTCGTCTGTGGGCCAGCTCTCTCCATTTTACCACAAGTCCTCAAACATTAGTGAGAAGGACTTCTCAAGGTAGACTGTGCTATGTCTTTGCATGTCTGATGTTGGGTGGTCCATCCTGTTTTATTGCTTTCTGGTCCATTTAAACCCACTAGCTAGACTCACATTTGGGCGAGACTGGTTAAAGGCAGCAAATTTCTTTCCCTAAAGGACATGAATGAACCAGTTGGATTTTTACAACCGTCTGGTAGTTTCATGGTCACTGTTAGAGATATTAGCTATCAATTTTAAATTTATTTAATTAACTATCCTTGAGATTTGAGCTCATGTCTCAGGATCATTAGTTGGGGATTACGAGTCAGTAACACAACCGGTTTGCTCCACACTGTGGCCATTTATCCTTTGTATGCCAAAGTAAGGTTACAGTGCAATTAGTGAAGTTTACAACCTGTTCTAAGTGAGACAGTAAAAGGGGAAAATGTTGTTTGAAATGTACAAATGTATTATAAAACTGAGCAGGCAACGATCAGCAGATAGTTATGGTCTGGAGACTGAGTTTCTGTCACTGCATGTGAATCCTGCGAATGAGTCATGTGTTCAGAGGGTGACAGTCAGTATCATACATTTTTAAAAGTCTTAACTAGATAATCAAATGTTTCACTGCTGTGGCGAGCATATTTTAATAGTTTTGCCACTCTATCCTGAATTTTGAGAGAATTAAATATGAGGCTGTCTACAGTAGTAGCTCCAAGTGTACTGCAATAAATTTTGATGTGCAAGGTTCATGTGTGAATTTGAATAGACTGCTTGTATAGTAACAGATTGGCCAGAGAGTCTGGCCAATGAGGGGGTCAGTGGCAGAGTGGTAATGTTGCTGCACTCAGAATCCAGAGGCCCAGGCTAATGCTGTGGGGGACATAGCTTTAAATCTCACTACAGCAGCTGGTGGAATTTAAATTCAGTTAATTAATCTGGAATTAAAAGAAAGTGACCATGAAACTACTGAATTGCTGTGAAATCCCACCTGGTTCACTTATGGCTTTTGGGGAAGGAAATCTGCCATCTTTACCTAAACCAGGCCTGTGTGACTCCAGACACACACAATGTGGTTGACTCTTTATTGCTTCCTGAAATGGCCAAGCAATCTCAGTTGTATCAAACTGCAATGAAAAAATCAGAAAGAATAAAGCTGGGTGGACCACCTGGCATAGGAACGTACAAACAGGAATAGGCTATGCAGACAAAGAACAAAGAAAATTACAGCACAGGAACAGGCCCTTCGGCCCTCCAAGCCTGCACCGACCATGCTGCCCGACTGAACTAACACCCCCTACCCTTCCGGGGACCACATCCCTCTATTCCCATCCTATTCATGTACTTGTCAAGACGCCCCTTAAAAGTCACTACCGTATTCGCTTCCGCTACCTCCCCCAGCAACGAGTTCCAGGCACCCACGACTGTAAAAAATCTGCCTCGTACATCCCCTTTAAACCTTGCCCCTCGCACCTTAAACCTGTGCCCCCTAGTAATTGGCTCTTCCACCCTGGGAAAAAGCTTCTGACTGTCCACTCTGTCCGTGCTTCTCATAATCTTGTAGACTTCTATCAGGTCTCCCCTCAACCTCCGTCGCTCCAGTGAGAAACAAACCAAGTTTCTCCAATCTCTCCTCATAGCTAATGCCCTCCATACCAGGCAATGTCCTGGTAAATCTTCTCTGTACCCACTCCAAAGCCTCCACATCCTTCTGGTAGTGTGGCAACCAGAATTGAAACCTATATTCCAAGTGCGGCCTCACTAAGGTTCTATAACGCGTCAACATGACTTGCCAATTTTTAAACTCAATACCCCGGCCGATGAAGGCAAGCATGCCGTATGCCTTCTTGACTACCTTCTCCACCTGCATTGCCACTTTCAGTGACCTGTGTACCTGTACATCCAGATTCCTTTGCCTATCAATACTGAAGGGTTCTGCCATTTACTGTATATTTCCTATCTGTATTAGACCTTCCAAAATGCATTACCTCACATTTGTCCAGATTAAACTCCATCTGCCATCTCTCCGCCCAAGTCTCCAACTGATCTATATCCTGCTGTATCCTCTGATGGTCCTCATCGCTATCCGCAAAGCCACCAACCTTTGTGTCGTTCGCAAACTTACTAATCAATCCAGTTACATTTTCCTCCAAATCATTTATATATATTACAAACAGCAAAGGTCCCAGCACTGATGTCTGAGGAACCCCACTTGTCACAGCCCTCCATTCAGAAACGCACCCTTTCACTGCCACTGCGTGGGTTTCCTCCGGGTGCTCCGGTTTCCTCCCACAGTCCAAAGATGTGCGGGTTATGTTGATTAGCCATACTAAAATTGCCCTTAGTGTCCTGAGATGCGTAGGTTAGAGGGATTAGTGGATAAATACATAGGGATATGGGGGTAGGGCTTGGGTGGGATTGTGATCGGTGCAGACTCGATGGGTCAAATGGCCTCTTTCTGCACTGTAGGGTTTCTATGATTTCTATGATACCCTCTGTCTTCTTTGACTGAGCCAGTTTTGTATCCGCTTTGCCAGCTCACCTCTGATCCCATGCGACTTCACTTTCACGCACAGGGTGGAGAGTGTATGGAAGAAGCTGCCAGAGGTAGTAGTAGAGACGGGTACAATTTTGTCTTTTAAAAAGTGTTTAGACAGTTACGTGGGTACGATAGGTATAGAGGGATATGGGCCAATGCGGGCAATTGGGACTGGCTTAGTGGTTTAAAAAAAAAGGCCGGCATGGACAAGTTGGGCCGAAGGGCCTGTTTCCATGCTGTAAACCTCTGACTATGACTCTATAACCACCCATCATTGACCTTGGCACTGGAAGTTACAACGGCAGATCCAGCCTTGCCGATCCTCCTAGCTAACATTTGGAGCTTGTGCCAAAATTGGCAGAGCTGTCCACGGACTCATCATGCAAGAGCCTGATATAGTCATACTCATGGAATCACATCTTTTAGGGCCAGATACCACATCACATGGACAAAGAAACCTCCTGCTGATTACCACCAACTGCCACGCACTGTCCCTCCCCATTCCCTCAGCTAATGAATCAGTACTCCATGTTGAACATGACTTGGAAGAAGCACTGAGGGTGACTGAATGTCATTTGTTTGGGGGACTTCAATATTCATCACTGAGTATATCTTGATAGCACAACTACAGACCATGCTAGCTGAGTCCTAAAGGGTGTAGACTGAGTCTGTGGCAACAAGAGGGAAAAACCACTACCAATCTTACTATGCAGATGCATCTGTATTGATGGGAGTGACCACTTCACAGTCTTTTTGGGGAGAGTCCAGTTTTCACATTGAGATTTCCCTCCTTCTGGCCGTACCATCTTGCGAGATGGGATCAATTTTGAACAGACCTAGCAACTCAAAATTGCACATCCATGACATCAGAAACAGCAGAATTTTATTCAGCCACAATCAAAACCTCATGACTTGGCACATTCCCACTCTACTATTAACATCAAGCTGGGGGATCAGCCTTGGTACAATGACAAGTGCAAGAGGACATGTCAGGAACATCATTCGGCATACCTAAAAATCTGGTGAAGCTACAAGACAGGACTACTTGTGTTCCCAACAGCGTAAGAAACATGCGATCCCACAGCTTAATAGATCAGATCTAAGCTCTGCAATCCTGCCACATCCAGTTGTGAATGGTGGTGAACAAATAAGCATCTAACTGAATGAGGAGGCTTCACAAATATCCCCATTCCTAATTATGGGGGAGCTGAGCACGTCAGTGAAAAAGATAAGGCAGAAGCATTTACAACCATCTTCAGCCAGAAGTGCTGAATACATAACTCACCTCGTCCTTCTCCTGCCATCACAGATGCCAGTCTTCAGCCAACTCTTTTTCCACGTTTTATCAAAACAAATGGTTGAAGACACTGGATATCATAAAGACGATCACATTCCAGCAATAGTATTTAAGGCATGTGTTCCACAGTTTGCCGTGCCCCTAGCCAAGCTGTTCAAGTACAGCTACAATACTGGTATTTACCTGACAATGTGCAAAGTTGCGTGGATATGGCCAGTCCACAAAAAGTAGGACAAACCCAACTTGGCCAGTTACCGCCCCATCAGTCACCTCTCCATCATCAGCAAAGTGATGGAAGGGCTCATCAACACTGCTGTCAAGTGGCACTTACTCAGCAATAACCTGCTCACAGATGGTCAGTTTGTGTTTCGCCAAGGCTACTTAGCTCCTGATCTCATTACAACCTTTATCTAAACATGGAAAGAAGAACATTAATGCACGGTAGCACAGTGGTTAGCACTGCTGCCTCAGCTCCAGGGGCCCAGGTTCAATTCCCGGCTTGGGCCACTGTCTGTGGAGTTTGCACATTCTCCTCGTGTCTGCGTGGGTTTCCTCCGGGTGCTCCGGTTTCCTCCCACAGTCCAAAGATGTGCGGGTTAGGTTGATTGGCCATGCTAAAATTGCCCCTTAGTGTCCTGGGATGCGTAGATTAGAGGGATTAGTGGATAAAATATGTAGGGATATGAGGGTAGGGCCTGGGTGGGTTTGTGGTCGGTGCAGACTCAATGGGCCGAATGGCCTCTTTCTGTACTGTAGGGTTTCTATGATTTCTATGAACATGGTTGATAACTAGGAGGATTACTGTAGACTGCAGGAAGATATCAGTGGTGGACAGAAAAGTGGCAAATGGAACTCAACCAGAGAAGTGCGAGGCAATGCATTTGGGGAGGTCAAACAAGGCAAAGGATTACACAATAAATGAGACAATACTGAGAGGTGTAGAGGAAATAAGAGACCTTAGCGTGAATGTCCACAGATCTCTTAAGATAGGACAGGTTGATGAGGTGGTTAAGAAAGCTTATGGAATCCTTTCATTTATTAGCTGAGGTACAGAACATGAGGTACAGATTATGCTGGAACCACATGTGAAGTCACAACTGTGTGTGTGCAGTTCTGGTCACCTCATTGGAGAAAGAATGTAATTGCATGAGAGAGGGTACAGAGCAGATTTATGAGGATGTTTCTGGAGCTGGGAAATTGCAGCTATGAAGATAGAATAGGCTGGGCTTGTTTTTCTTGGAACAGAGGAGGCTGAGGGGAGATTTGATTGAGATGTAGAGAATTGTGAGGGTTCTGGATAGAGTGGATGAGAAAGCCATATTTATTTTAGCACAGAGTCAGTGACTAGGGATCATAGATTTAAAGTGATTGGTAGAAAGATTAGAGGGGACATGAGGAATTTTACTTTCACCCAGAGGTTTGTGGGGGTCTGGAATTCACTGCCTGAAAGGGTAACAGAGGCAGAAACCATCATCTCATTTTAAAAATGTCTGCATATGGACCTGAAGTGCTGTAATCTGCAGGAGTCCAGACCAAATGCAGGAAAGTGAGATTAGTTCGGGGGGGGGGGGGGCTTGCTTGCTTTTTGGCCAGCGTGGACACGATGTGGTTTCTTTCTGTGCTGTAAACTTTCTCTGATTCTCAATTATTCCCCATCTATCAATCAAGCTGACTGCCAGGCAGGGAATCTGTTCAGGGTGTAACATGCCACAGCATTTAAAACAGCATTTCACATGGTGAAATCCTGAATCTCCATGTTTCCTGTGCCTTACTGAGCATGATGTGGAGATGCTGGCAGAGATTACTGAGCACCCACTAGTGGGTCAAAAAGCTGAAATCCACCCATTGTACCTGATGTGTTCTTCCCAGATGTGCAATGGGGTGCTATGTTTAGCTTGTTTGGATGAATATCGTTTTGGGCAAGTTGAAGTTCAGATAAATTTCTTATTTTAGGACTAAGTAATGCAAGTCATTCAGGAGTTTCTTGCTTAGCAAAAGTTAAATCTATACAAAGCTAATTCACATTGTACGACTTCCACCATCATCAGTTCCATTATAGTTCATGATAGGATCATTCTGGTTTGAAGCTCCTTTGTAATAAAAAAAAAGAGACAAAACATGGAAAAGCTTTGTCAGATTATGTATATCTGGCCTTAAGCTGCTCAATAGAATTATTTAATATGCAACCTGAATTTGTCATTAATAGAAAGTTAGGAAACCCATGAGTTATAAAATGGGTCTTGCTCTGATTGAAGAGTTGGAGTTGTAATACTTCATGGATCAGTGCCAGATTCACTTTTGTTCTCAGTATGCTGTGTAGAAAAGTTATACTTGGATATAGTGAGTAAGATGTTCAGAAAATATGGAGGATTTGGCAAACAGGCAAATGTACAAATTTTCAGGGTGGCATCTGTTAGTGGAATGTTCATGGCAGGCAGATAAAATGTCATATGGAGAAGTGTGAGGTGGCCCATTTTAAAAAGAAAACAAGGAATGAGTACACAATTAATGATTGTGTACTATGAATGGAAAGATGCTGAAAGGTCTGCTGCTCAGTGAGACCTCGGACTTAAAATTTTCTAAAAGTTCAAAGTATATACACAAAGCTACTAAGTTAATTTAATGAAAAGTAAAGCATTTGTATCAGATTGAACCAGCATTTTATGTACAATGTGCAGTTTTAAATGTCCAATTATGGAAAGGATATTAAAGCTGTAGAGAGCACACTGTGTACATTCAACAGGGTGAACCCTGCAATGGGAACTGTAATTGTGAGAAGAGACGTGAATTATTGTGTTGCCTTCCACTGGAGCAATTATATTTGGCCAGTATTGCCATCGAACCTTGGCGTTATTAGCACTACACTCAAGCTATGCGAGCTAACCAGCCACTGGCAAGAGAGGTTTATTTCAGAATTCAAATGTAACCATCTACTGAGGTGAGATTTGAACCTGGAACCCCAGAGCATCACTCTAGGTGCGTGGTTTACCAGTTTAGTGACCTATACCACGAGGCAACAGGAGGAACCTAAAAACATAGCAGATTAGGTACAGTTGAGCAAGAAATTTATATTCTACAATTGTTCCTCAAACTGAATGAGAAACAATTGCTGTTTTTGCCCTGTTTCGAACCAGGGACCTTTTGCGTGTTAGACGAGTGTGACAATCACTACACGACAAAAGCAGCTGTTAAGAGCAAATTCAATTGAGATTTTTAAAAATACTTTTTATAAAATGTTTTGATAGGGTAGACTATAACAGGCTATTACTTCTGGCAGGTGATTTAGTGGTGAGGGATCATTAACAAAAAGTTTCTCCTCGCAAGGGGAGGCTTTGGGAGAACATGTTAGATGTGAACTTGTTGCAACATGTGATACTTCAAAACAGGGAGTAGTTGAAATGGAGACCTTTGCATATATTAAGGGAAGAGTCGATCAATATTTAAAGACACAAAGTAGTGGGGAGAGGACAGGGTCACCATAGAATTATAGTGCAGAAGGAAGCCATTGGCTTGTAATTCATATGCTGGCGCTTTGGGAAGTCAGTCCTCCTTTTGTCGCACAACGCTTTATTTTGTCTGTAACCCTGCAAGTTCCTTATCCAGAATTACATGTCTAACTCCCTTCTAAAATTATACCAGCATCCTCCATCCCTTTAGGAACAGCATTCCAGATTTCATCACACTCAGGAAAAAAAAAATTCCCCTTATCTCTACATCTTTTGCCAGTGATTTTTACATCTATGATTGCTGGTCATTGATCCACTTGTCAAAAGGAATAGTTTAATCTGTGTCTATTCTATCTTGAAAACATCTATTAGGTCAACTCCTTAACCTTCTTTGATCCAAGAAAGTGGTCCTGCCCCCGCCGTCTCCAAAATAACACAAGTTCCTCAGACCTGGTAATTTCTTGGTAACCTCCATTCCCTGTCTAAGACTTTTTACATCTTTCCTGAAGTATACAGTACTGTCCACAACACTCCAGCTGATTTATAAAATTCTCTTTCTTTAGATTACTTTTGGATTAGTTTTGCTCAACAGGTTGAATAATTCCTTCGGTGTTGTAAATCCCACTGGTTCTGAACAATTCTCTTCACAATTTGCTTTCAAGTTAGCAGCATATGGTTGGATTTCTCCTCCTACATATAATACACAATGCATTTTAATTTTTATGAAGCATTGGATTTATATACCCGACACCATTCCTTCTACTTGTAAAAATGAAGGCAGAATATATTTTCGGGATGGTGGATTTATCCATGTTTTGTCTCTTTCCCTTCTCTCCCACCCACAAAACTAATGAGACAATTTAACAGCGAGTCCAAGCAATGAAAGTGGATTTGTCACAAATAATTCATTTCAGTGTGTCAGGTCCTCTGGCGCCTTCCAGAAGGACCTCACCACAGTTAGTTATTGAAACTGTTCTACTCTCTTGATCCTGCAATGTCTTATAAATCAAAAACCTTTTGTATTGGACATTGAGTTTCCCTGTTGTAGCAATGCTGGTGAGCATTAGAGGAGTATCCAGATAACTCTAAATGGGTACCCAATTAATCCTATTTGAACAAATCAAACTAAAATTTCTAAAGGAACTTTAAATTAATGGAGTTACAGGATTTTTACTGTAAATTGGATACGTTATTCTTTGACCTTTTCCAAAGAGTGAGTGATTATACTTCAATGGCTAGTTTTCGATTAACTTTATATAGTGAAGGAAACAAATATTTTTGACAGACTCTTAAGCCAATTCAATGAAGTGAAGCCCTAAGATGATTCAGTGAATCCATAATCGAGCCAGTCAACCAAAGTTCTTGGCTTGCACTGTTAGAAGCTTGTGCTGTCACTGCAGAATATTCATGGTTCTGTCACATTTACAATGTTTGCATATGGATTGTCATTGCCCACGTACCACTAAACATGTTTGGCTGGCTGCCATTTTATGTACAGCAGTTGGTTTACTCTCTGCAGAGGTGCAGAGGAGATTTACAAGGATGTTGCCTGGATTGAGTGGCATGCCTTATGAGGATAGGCTGAGGGAGCTCGGTCTTTTCTCCTTGGAGAGACGTAGGATGAGAGGAGACCTAATAGAGGTATATAAGATGTTGAGAGGCATAGATCGGGTGGACTCTCGGAGGCTTTTTCCCAGGGTGGAAATGGCTGCTACGAGAGGACACAGGTTTAAGGTGCTGGGGGGTAGGTACAGGGGAGATGTTAGGGGGAAGTTTTTCACACAGAGGGTGGTGGGCGAGTGGAATCTGCTGCCGTCAGTGGTGGTGGAGGCAAACTCAACAGGGACTTAAGAGACTCCTGGATGAGTCCATGGGACTGAATAGGATGGAGGGTTATAGGTAAGCCTAAAAGGTAGTATGTTCGGCACAACTTGTGGGGCCGAAGGGCCTGTTTGTGCTGTAGTTTTTCTATGTTTCTACTGTAGTCGGTGTGTAGCAAATTTAAGTCCATCTTCAACTGTCCTGTGCTTTGATATCTGTTGAGGGTTTTGGAGCAGTTAGATTTTTTTCCCAAGCTGGGCCAATTATATGCCTAATTTTGATTTTTGGCTGACTGCTTTTTGTTTCTGTGCAGAATTTAACTATCTGGACAGAAAATGTTTTTCAAGCACACATTTTGAGGCACCATAAGGTGAATGACCACCTACTGTGTTGCAAATATCTACATGTAACAAAAGCAATGAGCTATTAATAATTGAGTTTACACTACTTATGGTGGTGGGAAGAGGTTTGCAGAAGAGACTGTATGTGGGATAATTGCAAGGTTGATTGTGAGCAGAGGGTTTATAGGGAACAGGAGAAGTACAATTCTAAAATTTAGGTTAATTGGCATTCGAGAAGTGGCTTCTTGAAGGACCCTGATCCTTGCCAATCTGCAACTAAATTTCCTGGCTCGGGTAAGTTGTAAGTGCACGCCATATCAAGATTCAAAAAAGTGAACGCTTTGGTGAATTTTTTGATAGTTTGAAGTCTCTGAAGTATGTTGGTGAGTTTCTATGTGTGTCAAATGAGCAACAGAAAGAAAACAATTTGATCAGAGCCCTTAGACTGAAATGAACATTTGAGAATGTAAATATAGGGTGTGTGATGCAGCCAGAAAGCCGACAGTTTGTTTAACTAAATTATGCCTTGAAAGTATTGAAAACTTTTACACACCCACTTCAGGTAAGGTTTCATGATCTTCAGTCTGGCTACATTCAAATTATTTCATGCTCTTAAAAGGAAGGCCCCAAACACATCAAAAAATTCTTTCTTCTATTATGTTCATTTGAATTATGCAGGGCCAAAGTGACTTGGTTAAATTGTTCTTGGGTAGTGAATGTTGTCATAATGCATTTGAGATTTAAAGCGCAGGGTGTTCCTGGAGACAGATCAATGGAAGAGGAGGTTGAGACTGTATTATGCCCTGATGCAGTGATGTGGAAGTGCAGAAAGATTTAAGGGTCCAGACATTGAAAGCAGCAATGATAACACCATAAAAAAGCAATTGGAAGAATCCTGGGTTTTCTGACATGAGGAATAGAAGTTGAATGTAAGATCAGAGTGCACTTTGGACTCCGTACTATCGGGCGAATATTGAGCCAATAAGAGAGGGTATCATACAGATTTATAAGAATGCTGCCTGGTGTGAGGAAACAACAACAACAACAGGTTGGGTAGTTAAAGGAGAACCAGTAGATGTAGTATACTTAGATTTTCAAAAGGCATTTGATAGAGTGCCACATAAAATTCAAATCAAGGACTCATGTAGTTCGGGTAATGTGAGCTGTAAAATGTCTCATCGGAAGACGAGATGCTGTTCCTTGATCTTCACAAGAACATGGCAACAGGGCAAGAATAGAAATGTTAATGGGAGCAAGGTGATGAATTAAAACGGCAGGTGACCAGAAGCTTGGACTTGTGCCTGCAGACTGAGCGGAGGTATTCTGCAAAGCAGTCACCCAATCTGCATCTGGTCTCACCAATGTAGAAATCACGTTGTGAACAATGAATACAATATACTAAAGTAAAAGAAATACAATTTGACCAGAAGTCAAATTTCCAGCATCCACAGTATTTGGCTTTTATATT
Organism: Mustelus asterias; assembly: GCF_964213995.1. Lineage (NCBI taxonomy): Eukaryota > Metazoa > Chordata > Chondrichthyes > Carcharhiniformes > Triakidae > Mustelus > Mustelus asterias. The sequence continues at coordinate 52,660,545 of NC_135812.1, read as the reverse complement.
GAAATTTGACTGTAATTTTCCCTTTGAGAATTGTAATAGAGTGGCAGATGGGTTTTCAGAGTGGCTTTTGAACACTATCATCTTTACTGCAGAAAACACTAATATCTCTTATCCAGACTGGAATACCAACATATATAACTCAAGGAAAAAACATCCTTACAAACTTTGGTTATTAGTAAGAATGAAATGCTAAATATGTATGCATCCAGGATAGTGATGAACAGATTGCTTGTTTGCCTTTGGTTGCATTGCAGTTGAAAGGCAAGATGCAAGAAATGGGCAGCACAGTGGTTAGCACTGCTGCCTCACAGCGCCAGGGACCTGCGTCCAATTCCAATCTTGGGAGACTGTGTGGAGTTTCACATTTTCCCCATGTCTGCATGGGTTTCCTCCGGGTGCTCCGGTTTCCTCCCACACTCCAAAGATGTGCAAGTTAGGTTGATTGGCTGTATTAAATTGCCCCTTAAGGTTGATTGGATGGGCTAAGTTGTCCCTCAGTATAAGGGAAACTAGAAGGGTAAATAGGTGGGGTAATGGGGATAGGGCCTGGGTGGGATTGTTGTCGGTGTAGGCTTGATGGGCCAAATGGCCTCTTTCTGCACTATGGGATTCTAATGTAGCTGTACTGAAGAATTCGAAGAAAGATGACCAAGACAATTACAGGTCTGAAGACTATTAAATTCAGCAGAAAGGAGAAGGAAAGAAATCAAGTTGAAAAAATATTCCAACCGTGGGTGACTGTGTGGAGTTTCCTGTTCTCCCCATGTCTGTGTGGGTTTCCTCCGGGTGCTGCAGCTCCCTCCCACAGTCCAAAGGTGTGTGGGTTAGGTTGATTGGCCACGCTAAATTGCCCTTTAGTGTCAGGGTAAGTATGTGGGATTGTGGGGATAGGTGCTGGGTGGAATTGTTATCGGTGCAGGCTCGATAGGCCGAATGGCCTCCTTCTGCATTGTAGGGATTCTACGAAACGTGTTGACTTTTTATTTAGGTTACTGTTCATTTACTGCTGATTTTGTTTTTTACATTTTTGGAGGTCAATAAAATGTAATTTTGTGTTTTAACCGGAGAAGAAAATTTTCTTTTTGCCTGTTTATTCTAAACCTATACATCTTTGTGTGGTTTAAACATAGCTTAATAATTGGCAGTTGTAGCATCTAACAGAGGGTGGTGGTTGATGGGAAATATTCATCCTGGAGTTCAGTTACTAGTGGTGTACCGTAAGGATCTGTTTTGGGGCCACTGCTGTTTGTCATTTTTATTAATGACCTGGATGAGGACGTGGAAGGATGGATTAGTAAATTTGCGGATGACACTAAAGTCGGTGAAGTTGTAGACAGTGCGGAGGGAAGTGGCAGGTTACAGAGGGACATAGATAAGCTGCAGAGCTGGGCTGAGAGGTGGCAAATGGAGTTTAATGCAGAAAAGTGTGAGGTGATTCACTTTGGAAAGAGTAACAGGAATACAGAGTACTGGGCTGATGGTAAGATACTTGGTAGTGTGGATGAACAAAGGGATCTGGGTGTCCATGTGCATAGATCCCTGAAAGTTGGCACCCAGGTTGATAGGGTTGTTAAGAAGGCGTACGGTGTGTTAGCTCTTATTGGTAGAGGGATTGAGTTTTGGGGCCAGGAGGTCATGCTGCAACTGTACAAAACTCTGGTGCGGCCGCATTTGGAGTATTGCGTACAGTTCTGGTCGCCGTATTATAGGAAAGATGTGGAAGTGTTGGAAAGGGTGCAGAGGAGATTTACCAGGATGTTGCCTGGTATGGTGGGAAAATCATATGAGGAAAGGCTGAGGGGCTTGAGGTTGTTTTCGTTAGAGAGAAGAAGGTTAAGAGGTGACTTAATAGAGGCATGCCAGATGATCAGAGGATTAGATAGTGAGCCTTTTTCCTCGGATGGTGATGGCTAGCACGAGGGGACATAGCTTTAAATTGAGGGGCGAGAGATATAGGACAGATGTTAGACGTAGGTTCTTTACTCGGAGAGTAGTAAGGGCGTGGAATGCCCTGCCTGCAGCAGTAGTGGACTCATCAACATTAAGAGCATTCAAATGGTTATTGGATAAACATATGGATGATATTGGAATAGTGTAGATTAGAGGGGCTTTAGATTGGTTCCACTGGTCGGCGCAACATAGAGGGCCGAAGGGCCTGTACTGCGCTGTTATGTTCTAACTTAGAAATCTTACACCATTATAAAACAAATTCATATTTTGACAACATCAGAAAAAATTGCATCTTCCAGGGCAGCGACAAGGCTGTTTATCGGAGGTCTTGATTTTTGGTATGAATGGGATTAATGGTAAAGGTTCAGTGTAAACGCAGAGATGTAAACTGTCCATCTTAGAGTACATTGTTTACATCTTGGCTATCTATCAAGTCTATTTAATCTTCTGCAAGAATAGCAGATCATTGCATCCACTGTAGGATTAACAGGCTTGTTTAATTGGGATTAAATGTAGCAAGATTTGATTTACATTTAGATATTATACTTATGAGCAACTTGTGTGGACCCTGTTCCTCATATTTTCCATCCTCATAGATGATGCGCTGCCAGCTCAGCACTTTCAGTTTTGTAAAGGAAAAACAGATATACAGTAAACAAAAATCAAGAGAGCTTGTTGTTACCAGAAACCATGACGTCATTTGTCATAAGTTAGGAAACCGCCCACAGTCAAGCGGATGGGTGCACTGTTTTCATTCGATTTGTTTCTCATTTTCATGTTCGGGCTGGAATTGTTTGCAACGTCAGTTATTCTGATATTAATTGATTTATCTTTACACAGCTTAGATCGTTAGCTTCTCAGCCTGTTAGCTGAAGTTTATTGATATAGAAAGCAAAAACCAGCTTCTTTGGCAACTGGCCTAGATTTGAAGATCATTACAACTCTGATTTATCCTTTGATTTGATATGCTGTCACGTGTATTAACATAGTCAAAAAGTATTATTTCTTGCGCGCTATACAGACAAAGCATACTGTTCATAGAGAAGGAAATGAGAGAGTGCAGAATGTAGTGTTACAGTCATAGCTAGGGTTTAGAGAAAGATCAACTTAATACAGGGTCTGCATAAGTCTGACAGCGTAAGAAGTCTCACAACACCAGGTTCAAGTCCAACAGGTTTATTTGGTAGCAAAAGCCACAAGTTTTCGGAGCGCTGCCCCTTCGTCAGGTGAGTGGGAGTTCTATTCACAAACAGGGCATATAGAACATAGAACATTGCAGTGCAGTACAGGCCCTTCGGCCCTCGATGTTGCGCCGACCAGTGAAACCAATCTAAAGCCCATCTAACCTACACTATTCCAATATCATCCATACGTTTTTCCAATGACCATTTAAATGCCCTAAATGTTGGCGAGTCCACTACTGCTGCAGGCAGGGCATTCCACGCCCTTACCACTCTGAGTGAAGAACCTACTTCGACCATCTGTTCTATATCTATCACCCCTCAATTTAAAGCTATGTCCCCTCATGCTAGCTATCACCATCCGAGGAAAAAGGCTCTCACTATCCACCCTATCTAATCCTCTGATCATCTTGTATGCCTCTATTAAGTCACCTCTTAACCTTCTTCTCTTTAACAAAAACAACCTCAAGTCCGTCAGCCTTTCCACATAAGACCTTCCCACCATCCCAGGCAACATCCTGGTAAATCTCCTCTGCACCCTTTCCAATGCTTCCACATCCTTCCTATAATGCGGCGACCAGAACTGTACGCAATACTCCAAGTGCGGCCTCACCAGAGTTTTGTACAGCTGCAACATGACCTCCTGGCTCCGAAGCTCAATCCCTCTACCAATAAAAGCACACACTCCATACGCCTTAACAACCCTATCAACCTGGGTGCCAACTTTCAGGAATCTATGCACATGGACACAGATCTCTGTTCATCCACACTACCAAGTATCTTACCATTAGCCCAGTACTCTGTAATCCTGTTACTCCTTCCAAAATGAATCACCTCACATTTTTCCCGCATTGAACTCCATTTGCCACCTCTCAGCCCAGCACTGCAGCTTATCTATGTCCTTCTGTAACCTGCAACAACCTTCTGCACTGTCCACAATTCCACCGACTTTAGTGTCATCCGCAAATTTACTAACCCATCCTTCTATGCCCTCATCCAGGTCATTTATAAAAATGACAAACAGCAGTGACCCCAAAACAGATCCTTGCTGTACACCACTAGTAACTGAACTCCAGGATGAACATATAAAGACACAAACTCAATTTACAAAATAATGGTTGGAATGCGAGTCTTTACAGGTAATCAAGTCCTAATGGTACAGACAATGTGAGTGGAGAGAGCGTTAAGCACAGGTTAAAGAGATGTGCATTGTCTCCAGACAGGACAGTTAGTGAGATTTTGCAAGCCCAGGCAAATCGTGGGGATACAGATAGTGTGACATGAACCCAAGATCCCGGTTGAGGCTGTCCTCATGTGTGCGGAACTTGGCTATCCGTCTCTGCTCAGCGACTCTGCAATCTGACAGCAGCAGGGAAGAAACTGCTTGAGTCAGTTGGTACGTGACCTCAGACTTTTGTATCTTTTTGCCGATGGAAGATGGTGGAAAAGAGAATGTCCGGGCTGCGTGGGGTCCTTAATTATGCTGGCTGCTTTGCCGATGCAGCGGGAAGTGTAGACAGAGTCAATGGATGGGAGGCTGGTTTGTGATGGATTAGGCTACACTGACGACCTTTTGTAGTTCCTTGCGGCCTTAGGCAGAGCAGGAGCCATACCAAGCTATGATAAAACCAGAAAGAATGCTTTCTATGGTGCATCTGTAAAAGTTAGAGAGAGTCATATCTGACATGCCAAATTTCCTTAGTCTTCTGAGAAAGTAGAGGCATTGGTGGGCTTTCTTAAATATAGTGTCAGAATGGGGGGACCAGGACAGGTTGTTGGTGATCTGGACACCTAAAACCTTGAAGCTCTCGACCCTTTCTACTTCGTCCCCATTGATGTAGACAGGGGCATGTTCTCCTTTACGCTTCCTGAAGTTGATAATCTGCTTTGTTCTGTTGACATTGAGGGAGAGATTATTGTTGTTGCACCAGTTCACCAGATTCTCTGTCTCATTCCTGTACTCCGTCTCATCATTGTTTGAGATCCGACCCACTACGGTGGTGTCGTCAGCAAACTTGAAAATCGAATTGGAGGGGAATTTGGCCACACAGTCATAGGTGTATACGGAGTATAGTAGCGGGCTGAGAACACAGCCTTGTGGGGCACTGGTGTTGAGGATGATCATGGAGGTGGTGTTGTTTCCTATCCTTACTGATTGTGGTCTGAGAGTTAGGAAGTTCAGGATCCAGTCGCACAGGAAAGTGCCAAGGCCCACGCCACGGAGTTTGGAGATGAGTTTCGTGGGGATGATGTTGAAGGCTGAGCTGTACTCAAGAAAGAGGAGTCTGCCATAGGTGTCCCAGGGCCTGGGAGATGATGGTGGACCTGTTGCGGCGATAGGCAAACCGTAGTGGATCCAGGTAGTCCGGGAGGCTGGAATTGATTTGTGCCATGAATAGCCTTTCGAAGCACTTCATAACGATGCATGTCAGAGCCTCCGGCCGATAGTCATCAAGGCACGCTGCTTGGTTTTTTAGGTACTGGGATGATGGTCGTCTTTGTGAAGCAGATAGAGACCTCAGATTGTTGTGAAGAGAGGTTGAAGATGTCTGTGAATACCCTCGCCAGCTGATCTGCGCAGGATCTGAGTGCACGTCCGGTTACCCCATCCAGGCTAGTTGCTTTCATAGAACATAGAACATTACAGCGCAGAACAGGCCCTTCGGCCCACGATGTTGCACCGACCAGTTAAAAAAAAAAAACTGTGACCCTCCAACCTAAACCAATTTCTTTTCGTCCATGAACCTATCTACGGATCTCTTAAACGCCCCCAAACTAGGCGCATTTACTACTGATGCTGGCAGGGCATTCCAATCCCTCACCACCCTCTGGGTAAAGAACCTACCCCTGACATCGGTTCTATAACTACCCCCCCTCAATTTAAAGCCATGCCCCCTCGTGCTGGATTTCTCCATCAGAGGAAAAAGGCTATCACTATCCACCCTATCTAAACCTCTAATCATCTTATATGTTTCAATAAGATCCCCTCTTAGCCGCCGCCTTTCCAGCGAAAACAATCCCAAATCCCTCAGCCTCTCCTCATAGGATCTCCCCTCCATACCAGGCAACATCCTGGTAAACCTCCTCTGCACCCTCTCCAAAGCCTCCACATCCTTCCTGTAATGTGGGGACCAGAACTGCACACAGTACTCCAAGTGCGGCCGCACCAGAGTTGTGTACAGTTGCAACATAACGCTACGACTCCTAAATTCAATCCCCCTACCAATAAACGCCAAGACACCATATGCCTTCTTAACAACCTTATCTACTTGATTCCCAACTTTCAGGGATCTATGCACACATACACCTAGATCCCTCTGCTCCTCCACACTATTCAAAGTCCTCCCGTTAGCCCTATACTCAACACATCTGTTATTCCTACCAAAGTGAATTACCTCACACTTCTCCGCATTAAACTCCATCCGCCACCTCTCGGCCCAACTTTGCAACCTGTCTAAGTCTTCCTGCAAACTACGACACCCTTCCTCACTGTCTACCACACCACCGACTTTGGTGTCATCAGCAAATTTGCTAATCCACCCAACTATACCCTCATCCAGATCATTAATAAATATTACAAACAGCAGTGGCCCCAAAACAGATCCCTGAGGTACACCACTTGTAACCGCACTCCATGATGAATATTTACTATCAACCACCACCCTCTGTTTCCTATCCGCTAGCCAATTCCTGATCCAATTTCCTAGATCACCCCCAATCCCATACATCTGCATTTTCTGCAGAAGCCTACCATGGTGAACCTTATCAAACGCCTTACTAAAATCCATATATACCACGTCCACTGCCTTGCCCCCATCCACCTCCTTGGTCACTTTCTCAAAAAACTCAATAAGGTTAGTAAGGCACGACCTACCTGCCACAAAACCATGCTGACTATCACCTATCAATTCATTACTCTCCAAATAACTATAAATCCTATCCCTTATAATTTTTTCCAACATCTTGCCGACAACAGAAGTGAGACTCACCGGTCTATAATTCCCGGGGAAGTCTCTGTTCCCCTTCTTAAACAATGGGACAACATTCGCTAACCTCCAATCTTCTGGTACTATACCAGAGGCCAACGACGACCTGAAGATCAGAGCCAGAGGCTCTGCAATCACTTCTCTTGCCTCCCAGAGAATCCTTGGATAAATCCCATCCGGACCAGGGGATTTATCTATTTTCAGACCCTCCAGAATATCCTGCACATCCTCCTTATCAACTGTAATACTGTCTATTCTACTCCCCTGCAACCCAGTGTCCTCCTCAGCTATATTCATGTCCCCTTGCGTGAACACCGAAGAGAAATATTGGTTCAATGCTTCACCAATCTCCTCCGGTTCCACACATAACTTCCCTCTGCCATCTATAACTGGCCCTAAACTTGCCCTAACCAACCTTCTGTTCTTGACATACCTATAGAACGCCTTAGGATTCTCTTTAACCCTATCCGCCAAAGTCTTCTCATGTCCCCTTTTAGCCCTTCTAAGCTCGCTCTTCAACTCCCTCTTAGCCAATCTAAAGCTTTCTAGTGCACTACCCGAGTGCTCACGTCTCATCCGAACATAAGCCTCCTTTTTCTTTTTAACCAACAAAGAAACTTTTTTGGTGCACCACGGTTCCCTAGCCCTACCAATTCCTCCTTGCCTGACAGGGACATACCTATCACAGACTTTCCGTGGGGTGACCTTCTAGAAAGCTGCTCTGAGATTTGCAATGGTGATCCTGGATACGGGGCTTCCAGGGTGGAGGGCATGCTCTCACTGACCTCTTGCTCAAAATGGAAATGGAATGCATTGAGTTCATCAGGGAGGGATGCATTGGAGCCAGAGATTTTACATGTTTACCTGTTACGTCTTGCAGACCTTGCCATAGTTAGTGAGGTTGGTGTGGCTAGCCTGGGACTCTAGCTTGGTCCGGTACTGTCTTTTGGCATCTTTGATGGATCTCCTTAGATCGTATCTGGCTTCCTTGTATGGGTTAGTGTCGCCCAACTTGAATGCCTGGACTTCAGCAAGCAGTGGATATCCCTGTTCATCCATGGTTTCTGGTTGGGGAACACACAGATTTGCTTCTTTGGCACAGTCTTCTACACACTTACTAATGAAGTCAGTTACTGTAGTGGTGTACTCGTTCAGACTGGTCACAGAGTTTTTAAATACTGACCAGTCCACTGACTCCAAGCAGCCCCGTAGGGGATCATAGAACAGCTACTGCACAAACAGTCCCTTCGGCCCACAAGTTGCGCTGAACATGTCCCTACCTACTCAGCTTACCTATAACCCTCTAACTTACTAACTTCCATGAACTTATCCAAAAGTCTCTTAAAAGACTGATTCATCTGATTCCTCAGACCAACATTGCACGACTTTTTTTGATGGATTCTCCCGCTTCAGTTTTTGCTTGTCAGCCGGGAGCAGGAGCACAGCCTTGTGGTCCGATTTGCCAAAGTGTGGACGGGCGATAGAGCGGTAGGCATGTTTGATATGTTTGAACTCAGTTTTTGCTTTCTGTAAAATGCATCATACCAGCACTTGTTAATTTTCTCTCATACTCATTTTAAGTGTGTTAAAATAGTGCACTTGAAATTTAAAAGATATATTTAAATAAACAACTGATTTGTCAATATTTTGTACGTTAATTCCAGTAAGGAATGAAATGAATTATGACAGCAATGTATTGCTGTAATTATTTATGTCTGTCAGACAGAGCCCTCAATGGGTTTTAAATTTAAGACGCAAATCGAATGCTTTGGTTTGAGCCATGTTCCTGACAATTGAATGAGACTTGCCAATATTTTAAGGTTTGCATTCAAGGAAGTATGGTATTTCCTTGACAGAAACCCTTTATTTGAAACATTGAGCAGCTGTACTTTATTAAGTACCTAATCACTTCCTTCTTAGCGTGTCTGCAGTTTGTGGGTTTAACTGCTTCAGAACCAATGGCTTCCTAATTTCATGAATAAATAGAACATCGTGAATACATTTAACTAACATTTTGATTACAATATAATTAAATATAGAACATAGAACAGTACAGGCCCTTCGGCCCTCGATGTTGTGCCGAGCTTTGTCCGAAACCAAGATCAAGCTATCCCACTCCCTATCATTCTGGTGTGTTCCATGTGCCTATCCAGTAACCGCTTGAAAGTTCCTAAAATGTCTGACTCCACTATCACAGCAGGCAGTCCATTCCACACCCCAACCTCTGAGTAAAGAACCTACCTCGGACATCCCTCCTATATCTCCCACCATGAACCTTATAGCTTTGCCCCCTAGTAACAGCTACATCCACCCGAGGAAATAGTCTCTGAACGTCCACTCTATCTATCCCCCTCATCTTATAAACCTCTTTTAAGTTGCCTCTCATCCTTCTCCGCTCTAAAGAGAACAGCCCTAGCTCCCTCAACCTTTCCTCATAAGACCTACCCTCCAAACCAGGTAGCATCCTGGTAAATCTCCTCTGCACTCTCTCCAATGCTTCCACATCCTTCTTATAGTGAGGTGACCAGAACTGCACACAATATTCAAAATGTGGTCTCACCAAGGTCCTGTACAGTTGCAGCATAACCCCACGGCTCTTAAACTCAAACCCCTTGTTAATAAACGCTAACACACTATAGGCCTTCTTCACGGCTCTATCCACCTGAGTGGCAACTTTCAGAGATCTGTGGATATGAACCCCAAGATCTCTCTGTTCCTCCACATTCCTCAGAACCCTGCCGTTGACCCTGTAATCTGCATTCAAATTTGTTATACCAAAATGAATCACCTCGCACTTATCAGTGTTAAACTCCATCTGCCATTTTTCGGCCCAGCTCTGCATCCTATCTATGTCTCTTTGCAGCCTACAACAGCCCTCCACCTCATCCACTACTCCACCAATCTTGGTGTCATCAGCAAATTTACTAACCCACCCTTCAGCCCCCTCCTCCAAGTCATTGATAAAAATCACAAAGAGCAGAGAACCCAGCACTGATCCCTGTGGTACACCGCTGCTAACTGATCTCCAATCTGAAAATTTTCCATCCACCACCACCCTCTGTCTTCTATGAGATAGCCAGTTACTTATCCAATTGGCCAAATTTCCCTCTATCCCACACCTCCTTACTTTCTTCATGAGCCCACCATGGGGAACCTTATCAAACGCCTTACTAAAATCCATGTATACGACATCAACTGCTAAGCTAATAAGTATCTTAAATACAAAATTTGTGATTTGTGTAGTTGAAGATTTTTCTGATATAATTTCTGCATTGAGCCTGATAAAAAGATCAATCTTTAAATATTTAGTGATGTTGTTATAAGAATTGGAAGGAATTGTGGATAAATAGCAATTCTTCAGTTGATGTGGCAACATAGCAGGAGTAGGTCATTCGGCCCCTCGCGCCTGCTGCACCATTCAATAAGATCATAGCTGATCGGGCTATATCCTCAACTCCACTTTCCCGTCCATAACCCTTCACTCCGCTGTCTATCAAAAATTTGTCTAACTCTGCCTTGGAGAAATTCAGTTATTCAACCTTCACTGCTCTCTGGAGAGAAGAGAATTCCATATATAGAAAAACAAAATTTCTCTAAATCTCAATCTTCAAAGGGAAACCTGTTACTCTTAAACTGTGTCCCTTACAAGTGGAAACATCCTCCTGTTATCCAGCCTATAAAGTCTCTTCAGAATCTTATATATTTTGATAGGATTATCTCTCAAGTTTATAAACTCCGATGGGTAGAGGCCCAACCTTCCTTCATAAAGAAATATTTATATATTTTGCCAACTGGCAAAAAAAAAAATCTCTGCTCAATTTTCCACCTATCTTGTCCTCCACCCATTCACTTTCCTCCTCCTCTTATCTCTTGAACAACCTTCTTAATCTTCCTCTAGATCTGCTGTCAGTCATCTTACTCAACCTTTTATTCACCCCTCTCCCAAGCTCATTCTTTATTAACAGGCAGCGAGACACCAGAAGCCCCTCTTGCACACTATTCTTTCATTATTTCTCTCCTGTGCGCCAGCCTTCCAACCTTATCTGGTCTCCACCGAGACTTTGCTGGCTTTAAAAGTGCCAATTTTTAAAACCAAAATCAAATTAGAATGAGGACAGAAATTATAATACTTTCTCCTCCTCTGTTCTATCAATATTCAAGATTTGTCTCACAGCTGTAATTGATTAGCTAGTTATCAAAACAATTTGTTTCATTTCAATTATGTTCTGTAAATTGGAGTAACATGAAATGAAAGCATTCTTTCTCTTCTTTGCCCCTCTATCTGTCTCCCTCTCTCAAGTTCATGGAGCATTAAACAAAAATTCCACTTTCTTCCTTTCACGGGATTTTTAAAATCCTTTTGTTGATTTTACATCAGCAAGGCTTTGTTCTTTAATATAATTATTGTATGTTAATATTGTGTTATGAAGTAAGATGGGAGGAGGCTCATGAGCTGTACAACTAGCGCAGACCGGATGAGCTGAATTGTCTGCTTTGGCACATAGATGTGTAAAAATCAGGAAGTGCTAGAAGCCAAAGAAAAATATTCCAATCATACCGATTCTGGGAATTTAAGTGTACTGTATATGCTGAGACTGCACAACTTTTGCACATGTTGAATTTGTGATATTAAGTCATAGAATCCCTACAGTGCAGAAGGAGGCCATTCGGCCCATCGAGTCTCTGCTGACTACAATCCCACCCTGGCCCTATCCCCAAAACTCCACATATTTACCCTGCTAATCCCCCTAATTTACACATCTTGGAACACTAGGGGGCAATTTAGTGTGGCCAATCAACCTAACTCGCACATCTTTGGAGTGTGGGAGGAAACTGGAGCACCCGGAGGAAACCCACGCAGACACAGGAATCATGTGCAAACTCCACACAGACATTGACCCGAGGCTGAATTGAACCTGGGTCCCCGGTGCTGTGAGGCAGCAGTGCTAACCACTGTGGCACCCCTGCTGTTCATGAAGTTGATTTGCATCGATTTCTGATCTTGCTCACCTGACACTATTGATGGATGCAGGAACAAATTTCTCGATGTTCTTTACAGCAGGGTTCTTGATCGTTTTGCTTCTGTGTTACAAAAGTTCCACAGACTGTTATACTTCGTTAGCCAGTTGGTGAAGGAAGAAACCAGATTCACTGTTTACTTGGAATAGATTTATTCACAGAGTGGAACATTACAGGCATATATCTCCTGACTCCACTCTATTCCTTTGTCAATAATTGTCTCTTTATATTTCCTTGAGCAAGCATCCAATCAATGCCCTCCACCTGTGTGCACTTAACCTCAATTGATGCAATTAACACAGGTACCCTTCACACACCATATTAAAAATAATTGCACACTTAAACTTTTTTCCTTATTAAATGTGAAACTGGTGGCACTGGGCACTGGATTGAGGCTTAATTGAGCGGGTATTAGTACTCGGGTCAAAATCCTAGAATCCCCTCACTACCAGCACTGTGGGTGTACCTACACCACATGGACTGCAGTGGTTCAAGAAAGCAGCTCACCATTGTCTCAAAGGCAATTAGGGATGGGCAATAAATGTTGGCCTAGCCAGCGACACCCACATCCCTTGAATGAATAAAGAAAAGTCAAAGTTGGAGTGATGGGTGACGTAACATATTGTAGCGGCAAGGGGCAGTTGGCCATTTTGCAAGCCTGTATTGCTTAGGCATGGATTTGAAACACATCATTCACATGGCCCACGTTCTACACATTTTTGGATCATTACAGACCCCCTAAAAACTGGTAAACTCCTGGGGGGCTGCAGAGCTTTCAGTTGAGAATTCCTGCTTTACAGGGATAGTACAAGATATAGGGAGACTAAATGGTGGAAAAATAACAAAATCAACCTCTGGTTAAGGGTCTGTAAAAACTTTATCTGAGTGTTCATTTATATATTCTTGTTAATTTGTATCTTTAAAAACACATCCAAATTAATAACTTGTATGCTGTTTTTCAGCAGGACTGTAAGCTGCCCGTGTTCAGCTATTTCCTTTATTTGGAAGGTGGCAATAGACCGGCTTATTTTTCTCAATAGCATGCAGCTGATTAGGGAAAGAAATAATGAGCTGTCCAGTTTTGATGTGGTCCAAATCATGTGGGATCCTTGTTGATGCTCTGCATGGTGGCTAATCTGATCCTGATGTTTTCATGTTTTAATGAAATTTATCTTTAAGAAAGGTTTCCTTTCTTAGAAATAATGGCAATGAGTATAACATTATCTGTTAGTAATAGATTTGAGCACTAAGTCAGTAAGTGGAGATATTTTACTTTGAAACTAACTTTTGCTGTATGAGAGAAATGTTAAGAATGGGATTGGAGGAGGTACACATGCACCAAAACCCGGTACAAGAATATATTACAAAGCAGTTTCGGAATGGTGTTCTCAAGGGGAAACATTTTGTATCACTGTCTATAGCTGTATTAGCAATTATAATCATAGAATCCATACAATGCAAAAGCAGGCCCTTCGACCCATCAAAGTCTGCATTGTACTCGGGTCCTATCCTGTAGCCATTATTTACCCTGCTAATCCCCCAACCTGCACACTAAGGGACAATTTAGCATGGCCAATCCATCTAACCTGCACATCTTTGGAGTGTGGGAGGAAACCGGAGCACCCAGAGGAAACTCTCACAGACGTGGGGTGAACAGGCAAACTCCACACAGGCAGTCACCCAAAGCTGGAATTGAACTCGGGTCCCTGGATCTGAGACCACTGATATCGTGCCGCCCTGTCGTCTAAATTCCACTCGTCACAGACCTAAACTGAGGCGCTTTTGATTGTACGAGTGTTGATTTGAAACTTTGTTTGTACTTGTGAATGAGAAATCGAATTTAGGGATTATTTGACTTTTACACGTGAAGAATACATTTCCTTTTATAAGCACTTTTACCTCTGGTCTTAAACACAGTAAGAAAATTTACTGGAAAACTAATTGTATGGTGTTGACTACATGCGAGCATGTTTGTGGTTTAGATGAGCAAGAACGGTTTGAATAGTCCCTTTTGATGTTTGACTGTTTTCACTCAATACCGATCTTGAAATAAGTTGTATCACACCCAAACTGTACACGCTGAGTAACGCCTGCTTACCACGCTGCAAGTTTCAATTTTCATTGTGATGGTAAACTGTGCCATAATTTTGAAATGAAACTCACAGGTACACATGCACCAAAACCTGGTACAAGAATATATTACAAAGCAGTTTCGGAATTTATTGTCGTTGTATACTGGGAAATTGGAAAACGATTTAGTGCCAAAGTGATCCTTTTGTATTTTTTTTTAGTTTAAATAATTTTTAAAAACTTGGTAACTTTCTTGATTTAATTTTAATTTCCCCAAGTAAAAAATGTATTGATCACTTTAAAACATTGCAATTCTCAATTTCATAGTGCAGAATTGATTCTGTAGTGGGCTCAGTACTAGCAATAGATCATTTTTAACTTTCCACGACTGAGGTGCAGTCTTTGCAATTCCATGGAGTTTCTGGAGTGAAATGATAAACAACAATTTGTACTGAACAGCAGTATGTTTGGCTTCCTTGCATTTGTTGTTCAGTTTGAGGCCAGTACCACAGTAGCTGGCTAAATGAATCCAGAGTGGCACCAGGTGTTGGTCTTTCATTATTCTGTTCAGAATAACAAGGAATGTGGGAATGCAGAAGGGTGAGATGCCAGAAGATGCCTGTCATTGTGTGTGTGAGACAGACCACTTCATAAATAGAAAGTGACAGCTGGGCTAATGATGTCACCAAAGAAGGAACAACTGCACTGCATCTCATTATCTCCACTATATTGAATCTAGGAATACTAGCCAGCCATAGTGCATCTGGATAATGAAAAGAACATATTGTCAGCAAAGTCGATCGGAAATGTAGTGGGTAGTTATTACTGGTAAAACATTTGCCCAATATTTTGGACTGTGTACAGGGGAGAAAGCCACCTTGTAGGTCAGAGCCAATCAGATAAGAGACACAGCTAGGTCAGCCTGTGAACCGTAGACACTGCAGAGACAGAATGTATTATAGACAGGGTGATGGAAGTATATTGGAAACATAAAGGCTGTGCCACGCACACAAGTAAGCTGGAACTGCACTGATTTAAGAGATTATAGTTTGCTTCCTCGAGCGGTGCACTGTAACATACACATGTCACATTTTTCATTTAAATTAAGAAGCACTAAACCTTAATTTGTTTGTCTCGTCCTCTGACTTGATGTTAGGTGCTGTCAGTTGTATTGGCAATTGATATACTGTGTTGTATTGTCTGTGAAAATAGAAAGAATGCTTAAAAAGATTATTGCAGTATTTTCATAAAAACATAGCATTCAGCCTCTTGAGCCTGTTTGATTTATTATTGGCACGTGTATTGGGATACAGTGTAATGTGTTGTTTCTTACGCGCAATACAGACAAAGTATACTATTCATACAGTACATAGGGGAGAAGGAAAGGAGAGGGTGCAGAAAGTAGTATTACAATCATAGCTAGGGTGGAGAGAAAGATCAACTTAATATATGGTAGGTCCATTCAAAAGTCCGATGGCAACAGTTGATGAGTCGGTTGGTACATGATCTCAGAATTTTGTATCTTTTTCCTGATGGAAGAAAGTAGAAAGAAGGTAGTATGTCCGGGGTCTTTGATTATGCTGGCTGCTTTTCCGAGGCAGTGGGAAGTGTACACAATCAATGGGTGGGAGGCTGGTTTGCATAATGGACTGGGCGTCATTCACAACCCTTTCACCATTCAGTTCGATCATGGTCGATTTATCAGCCATGATACCTTTGCCTAATTAAAATCTGTCAGTCTTCATCTTGAAAATTTGATCGAACTGTGTAAACTTGTACTAAACTCTGGTTTGGCCTCATCTGGAGTATTGTGTCTAGTTTTGAGAGTGTTGGAATTTGATAGAAATGTTCAAAAACATGGTGAGTCTGGAAAGAATTGATGGGGAGAACTGTTCCCATTCATGGAAGGACCGAGAACCAGGCACTGATTGAAAGTAATTGGCAAAAGAAACTATGGAGACATGAGGAAAAACTTTCACACAGCGAGTGGTTAGGATCTGCAATGCACTACCAGAGTGTGGTGGAGGCAGGCTCAATTGAGGCATTCAAGAGGGAATTGGATTATTACCTGAAAAGAAAGAATGTGCAGGACTATAGGAAGAGGGCTGGGGCGTCACCGGGTAAATTGTAGAGCCAGAACTGAATGGTCGCCATCTGTGCTATAACAATTATTTGCGTGCAGCATATACAGCCTTTTGGGGGAGAGATCAGATTTTCACCAACATTTGTGTGGAAAAAATGTTTCCTGGCTTCACTGCTGAATAGCCGTAGCTATTTGAATTAAATCTAATTTAAAGATTGCGTAGCTTGATGAATATTTCTCATCAGTATTTACTGTTGAGAAAAGCATGGATGTTAGGGAACTTGGGGAAATAAATAGTGATGTCTTGAGGAGTGTACATATTACAGAGAAGGAGCTGCTGAAAGTCTTAAAGCGTATCAAGGTTGATAAATCCCCGGGACTTGATGAAGTGTATCCGTGGGACATTGTGGGAGACTAGGGAGGAAATTGCGGGTCCCCTAGCCGAGATATTTGAATCATTGATAGTCACGGGTGAGGTGCCTGAAGATTGGAGAGTGGCAAATGTTGTGCCTTTGTTTAAAAAGGGCTGCAGGGAAAAGCCTGAGAACTACAGGCCAGTGAGCCTCACATTTGTGGTGGGTAAGTTGTTGGAAGGTATTTTGAGAGACAGGATCTACAAGCATTTAGAGATGCAAGGACTGATCAGGGACAGTCAGCATGTCTTTGTGAGTGGAAAATCATGTCTCTCAAATTTAACTGAGTTTTTTGAAGGGGTAACCAAGAAGATAGATGAAGGCAGTGCAGTTGATGTTGTCTACATGGACTTTAGCAAGGCCTTTGACAAAGTACCGCATGGTAGGTTGTTGCATAAAGTTAAATCTCACGGGATCCAGGGTGAGGTACCTAAATGGATACAAAATTGGCTTCTTGACAGAAGCCAGAGGGTGGTTGTAGAGGGTTGTTATTCAAACTGGAGGCCTGTGACCAGTGGTGTGCCTCAGGAATCAGTGCTGGGTCCTCTGTTATTTGTCATTTATATTAATGATTTGGATGAGAATATAGGAGGCATGGTTAGTAAGTTTGCAGATGACACCAAGATTGGTGGCATAGTGGATAGTGAAGAAAGTTATCTCCGATTGCAATGGCATCTTGATCAATTGGGCCAGTGGGCTGACGAATGGCAGATAGAGTTTAATTTGGACAAATGTGAGGCGATGCATTTTGGTAGATTGAACGAGGGCAGGACTTACTCAGTTAATGGTAGGGCGAGTTACAGAACAAAGAGATCGACAGAACAAAGACATTCTCCGTGTCTGCATGGGTTTCCTCCGGGTGCTCCGGTTTCCTCCCACAGTTCAAAGATGTGCGTGTTAGGTTGATTGGCCATGCTAAATTATCCCTTAGTGTCCCGAAATGCATAGCTTAGAGGGATTAGCGGGTAAATATGTAGGGATACGGGGATAGGGCCTGGGTGGGATTGTGGTCAGTGCAGACTCGATGGGCCGAATAGTCTCTTTCTGCACTGTAGGGTTTCTATGATTCTATGATCTAGGGGTACATGTTCATAGCTCCTTGAAAGTGGAGTCAGAAGTGGACAGAGTGGTGAAGAAGGCATTCGGCATGCTTAGTTTCATTTGTGAGAACATTGAATACAGGAGTTGGGACGTCTTGTTGAAGTTGTACAAGACAGTGGTAAGGCCACACTTGGAATACTGTATGTAGTTCTGGTCACCCTATTATAAAAAGGATATTATTAAACTAGAAAGAGTGCAGAAAAAATTTACAGGATGCTACCGGGACTTGATGGTTTGGGTTATAAGGAGAGGCTGGATAGACTGGGACTTTTTTCTGTGGAGCGTAGGAGGCTGAGGGGTGACCTTATAGAGGTCTATAAAATAATGAGGGGCACAGATCAGCTAGATAGTCAATATCTTTTCCCAAAAGTAGGGGAGTCTAAAACTAGAGGGCATAGGTTTAAGGTGAGAGGGGAGAGATACAAAAGTGTCCAGAGGGACAATTTTTCTCACACAGGGTGGGTGAGTGTCTGGAGCAAGCTGCCAGAGGTAGTACAATGTTGTCTTTTAAAAAGCATTTCGATAGTTACGTGGATAAGACGGGTATAGAGGGATATGGGCCAAAGGTTTACCAGGATGTTGCCTGGTATGGAGGGGAGATCCTATGAGGAGAGGCTGAGGGATTTGGGATTGTTTTCGCTGGAAAGGCGGCGGCTAAGAGGGGATCTTATTGAAACATATAAGATGATTAGAGGTTTAGATAGGGTGGATAGTGATAGCCTTTTTCCTCTGATGGAGAAATCCAGCACGAGGGGGCATGGCTTTAAATTGAGGGGGGGTAGTTATAGAACCGATGTCAGGGGTAGGTTCTTTACCCAGAGGGTGGTGAGGGATTGGAATGCCCTGCCAGCATCAGTAGTAAATGCGCCTAGTTTGGGGGCGTTTAAGAGATCCGTAGATAGGTTCATGGACGAAAAGAAATTGGTTTAGGTTGGAGGGTCACAGTTTTTTTTTTTAACTGGTCGGTGCAACATCGTGGGCCGAAGGGCCTGTTCTGCGCTGTAATGTTCTATGTTCTATGTTCTATGTTCTAAATGCGGGCAATTGGGATTAGCTTCGGGGTTTTAAAAAAAAAGAGTGGCATGGACAGGTTGGGCTGAAAGGCCTGTTTCTATGCTGTAGACCTCTATGACTCTTGTTCTGGATTCTATGATTAAAGAAAATCGTTGTTCTGCAAATACCGATCTCTTTTTTATCCTTTAAAACACCCTGATTCAATCACCTGTCAACCGTCTGAATTTAAGGGAATAACATCAGATTTATATGGCTATCCTCAATTTAAACCCCACTATCATTCTGGTCAATCAGTACTTTGCTTCGTTATTGGACAATGCATTCTTCCTGAAGTGTGGTGTCCACAACTGGACATTTATCATCTGGACGGGGTATGATGAATACTCTTTTCAACTAAAACAAGTGTTTTCCCTCTTTCCACTCATGACCCCATGACATAAAAAGGAAAATCCACAGGGCTGTGGGTAAAGAACAGGGGAGGAGGAGACAAATTGGATAGCTTAAGAGATAACGCAGTAACAATGGGCCACATGGCCTTCTCTTCTACCATTCTATAATTCCATCTTTCTATGCTCTCCGATGGACATCGCTGGCTGGCCAGCATTTATTGCTGTCCCTCGTTACCCGAGGGCAGATGAGAGTCAACCATATTGCTGTGGCCCTGGAGTCACATATAGGCCAGACCGGGTAAGGACAGCAGATTTCCTTCCCGAAAGGACATTAGTGAACCAGATGGGTTTTTCCAACGATCAATGGTTTCATGGTCATCTTATTCTGTCTTCTACATTCCAATTAATACCTCATTCCAAAAGTTTACCTCAAATTCTATATGTTTTTGTTTTTACTTTTGTTGTGGGGAAACCATATCGGAGTTATGTAGACAGCATCCGTGGACCCTTCCCTGTCTACCATGTTAGTCATTCCTAAACATTTAGTGAGACA
The DNA here is from genome assembly GCF_964213995.1 of Mustelus asterias. Lineage (NCBI taxonomy): Eukaryota > Metazoa > Chordata > Chondrichthyes > Carcharhiniformes > Triakidae > Mustelus > Mustelus asterias. Next base: position 52,640,786 of record NC_135812.1, on the reverse strand, counting down.
AGTCTATTACTGTTTCATTTTTTTAACTAATATTAAAATTCCCATTCGACATTTAGTTTCCCTGCTTCAGCTGCTGTTTTGTTTTTACTATCAACTTCAAATTTTATAATGGGATTCCTTTCCCAAAGTTGAATTGCAAAAGAAGCATTTCAGCAGCTCTCAAAAAAAGTTGATTTTGTGCAAGACAATTTAAAGATACAAATTTTCTGAAACTAGTAGTCCATACACCATTCTAATGCCACTTGTCTATTTCACTGAATTTCAGATCATTGTTACACCATTTGGCTGGTGGTGCCTGTACCAGCCCTCTGAATGAGCAGTCCACTTGGTATCATTCTCCCACCTTCTCCACATAACCCTGCATGTTTATCCTCTTCAAACAATGTTCCAATTCCCTTGTGAATGCCTCGATTTAACCTGCCTCCATTACACACTCAGGCAGTGTGTTCCAGACCGTAACCACTCGCTGTGTGAAAAAATGTTTTTTTCATATTGCTTTTGCTATTTACTTTAACCTGTGCCATAGAACCATAGTTTAAAGTTTATTTATTACTGTCACAAATAGGCTTACATTAACACTGCAATGAAGTTACTGTGAAAATTTCTTAGTCGCCACACTCCAGCGCCTGTTCAGAATTTAGCATGGCCAATGCATCTAACCAGCATGTCTTTAGGACTGTGGAAGGAAACCAGAGCGCTCGGAGGAAACCCATGCAGACACGGGGAGAACGTCCAGACTCTGCACAGACAGTGACCCAAACCTGGAAAATCGAACCCGGGTCTCTGTGTTGCCCGTGTGCCACTGTGCCTACTGTAATCCCGACAGTGCAGAAAGAGGCAATTCGGCCCATCCAGTCTGTGCCAACTCTTCAAAAAGAGCACCTTACTCAGGTCCACCCACCGGCCCTGCCCCCCCCATCCCTGTAACCTCATGCATTTCCCATGGCTAATCCACCTAACTACACATCTATGAGGCAATTTAGCATGGGCCAATCCACCTAATCTGCATTTCTGGATTATGGGAGGAAATTGGAGTACCTGGAGGAAACCCATGCAGACACGGGGAGTACGTGTCTCTTGTCCTCAATCCTTTTATGAATAAAACGGTTTCTCCCTATCTACTCTGTCCAAACCCCTCATGATTTTGGACATCTCTACAAAATCATCTCTCAGCCTTCTTTTCTCCAAGGAAAACAGCCCTAACTTCAGCAATCTACTTTCATACTTGAAATTATGTGGAAATCTGTTGCTCAATATATTGAAGCAGAAGCATCCACAAATATGCCAACTATTTTGAATGTCTCCGGTAGGCCACGGTGGAGGCCAAATGCAAACAGCAGAATGAGTGGACCAAAATCTGAGCATCCCATGCATTCACCTCCTCAAACACTGCCTGCTCCACCTATGGCAGAGTGTGGGTCCAGCATTGGACTTCATAGAAGAAGTTTGACCTTGGACCTGAGGGATGGCGAGTTGTTCGCATAAAGTTAACCTCCTATCCTGATAGATTGTAAACTAACCTCCTTGCAAAATGTGACTGGATTCATAACTGAAAATGAAATGACATTCAACTGACATTCTGGCAAGCAATTTGCAGTGTGTACTGACACACAGACACAAAAATGAGAGAAATCGAAGTCTCAAAACGCTGAGTTACATTTTTAGAACAGAAACCAGAAGGAGAGTTTCTATTGTCTAGTAATGTGTGTCCTGAGGAACATTTTACCTTCTACATACTATTCTGGGGAAATAGTCATAAAATAAAATCGCAGCTGATGAATGTATATTCCGTAAATTCCAAAAACAGATGAAAAGTTGTTTTTATTAGTAGTACATACATGCAGGGACAGAACAGTACCTGGCACCCGCTTGGAGTAGAAGAAAATCATCTTTCCAGTTATAGAAAAACGTTTACATTTATTTATTTGAGGGTTCGGTAGAAAATTTGCAAAGGTATGACATTGCTAACATAATATGGAAATGCAGAATGAGAGAGAAAAGAATTTGCAATGTTAAAATGATGTTTTGTGATAACCTCCATTTTAAATCCAAAGAGTGATTTTTGTGTTTTCAAATTTTCTCACTTTTCAAAAGCACCAACTCAGCACCAAAAGCTGGCATATGACATGAGGCACACTCCGGTACTTGGAGCAAATATACGTCTTCGAATGTGAGCCCAGACTGTAAACGGGTTGTTCTGTTGTGAGATCATCAGAGCTAGGTCTAATCCTGTCCTGTACAGACAGAAGAGTTTCCCGTTGGAATCACCAAACTCAAGTTGACTTATCCACATCTGAGCCAGGCATTCTGAAGGCAGTTGTAATGCAGTCCTGTTAAGATCAGCGAATCCAGCATGATCAAATCTACTCTCTCCCATCAGTCTGACAGAGTCATTTGCTGCTGACATCAGCTGAATTGGGAGAGCTCACTTCATGATTTTAATTGAAAGTTTATGGGACATGAAACTGGCAATGAGTTTACTTATCCCCTATAATATTGCATGGGTATCATTATTTCATACAGTAAATTGTTCAATAAATTGGCAAATGATGACCTCATACAAGATAAATTATATAATAGATTGGAATTTTCATTACCCTTTTGCTGATGAGCTGTTTTTCTTTTTATCCTTCCCACTCTGATTCCCTACTTCCACCTGTCGGACTGCAGGACTTGAGGAAACTAGTGGCACCATTACTGAAGAGTTTCCAGGCAGAGGTGAGTCTCATTTCAGATTTCTTAACGCCAAATAAGGCGCAGTGTTTTAAAGCGTGGGTTTGTAGAATATCATTGAAAAGATGTTTAAATTTTCTAAATTTAGCAATTAAATTGCAGCATCTTTAACAGTAAAGCTTTTACTGTCATGTCGTTTGCTGTGAAATTGAGATAGCTGGCTTTTATGTCTTGCTCTTTTACTTCAAAACCTCAAACTTGCTGTAGTATTGTTGTCATCTTCTGAAATGTGTTTAAAGGCACAGATCCAAAAACAGTAATTATCTTTGAGGTTGCAGGAAAGCTTCAAAATGTCTGCTGGTCTCCCAAGTTCATAATTTGCAATCAATATGATTGAACTGTTTAAATCGAGCTCCCCTTTCTACAGTTTGCTATGAATAGTGCTATCTTTAGCATTAATGGTGACAGTTGTGCTGTGATAGTAGTTGTGTGCATTTGCTAGATTTTTCAGATATTTATATTTTAACTTGGAGGTGCAATCCTGAGGAAATGAGAAAAATGTCACCAAGTGTTAAGACACAGAACAACTGTTGACTTTCCCACCATTTTTGGTTTGATTAACTTAACATGCAGAATTTCTAAATAACATTATTTATATGTAGAAACTATGTCAGTTGTAACAACTGCTATTAGAATTTATCCCATCATTATTTCTGATACTCAAACTTCTCTGTTTATTAATGACTTGGAGCTCAGTCATAGCTGCTGTAACACTTTTTTTTTGCACAATCCTTGTGGAGAAGAAGTCCTGTCTACACATTGAGGATACCCTCCATCATGTTGCGTGGCACTACCACCATGTTAAATGGGACAGACTTCAAATAGATGGTCTTATTAGTGACAGACAGCATGGTTTTGTACGAGGGAGGTCATGTCTCACTAATTTGAGTTTTTTGACAAAGTCACAAAAATGATTGAAGAGGGAAGGGCTGTGGATGTTGTCTACATGGACTTTACTGAAGCATTTTCTTTTTAAAAAAGCTACAGCACAAACAGGCCCTTCGGCCCACAAGTTGCGCTGAACATGTCCCTACCTACTAGGCTTACCTATAACCCTCTCTCTTACTAACTTCCATTAACTTATTCAAAAGTCTCTTAAAAGACCCTATCGAATCCGCCTCCACCACCACTACCGGCAGCCGATTCCACGCACCCACCACCCTCTGAGTGAAAAACTTACCTCGAACATCTCCTCTGTACCTACTCCCCAGCACCCTAAACCTGTGACCTCTTGTGGCAACCATTTCAGCCCTGGGTAAAAGCCTCTGAGAATCCACTCTATCAATACCCCCTCAACATCTTATACACCTCTCTCAGGTCACCTCTCATCCTTCGCTTCTCCAAGGAGAAAAGACCTAGCTCTCTCAACCTATCCTCGTAAGGCATGCCACCTAATCCAGGCAACATCCTTGTAAATCTCCTCTGCACCCTTTCTATGGCTTCCACATCCTTTCTGTAATGAGACGACCAGAACTGAGCACAGTACTCCAGGTGGGGTCTGACCAGGGTCCTATACAGCTGCAGCCCATTATCTCCCGATTTCTAAACTCAGTTCCTCTATTGATGACAAGGTTGATGACATTTGACGAGGTTGGTACAAAAGATTAAATCACACGGGGTCAAGGGTGAACTAGTTCGCTGGATTCAGAACTGGCTTGGCCATAGAAGACAGAGGGTAGCATAGAACATAACAGCGCAGTACAGGCCCTTCGGCCCTCGATGGTGCGCCGACCAGTGAAACCAATCTAAAGACCATCTAACCTACACTATTCCAATATCATCCATGTGTTTATCCAAGGACCATTTAAATGCCCTTAATGTTGGCGAGTCCACTACTGCTGAAGGCAGGGCATTCCACGCCCTTACTACTCTCTGAGTAAAGAACCTACATCTGAAATCTGTCCTATATCTATCACTCCTCAATTTAAAGCTATATCCACTCGTGCTAGCTATCACCATCCGAGGAAAAAGGCTCTCACTATCCACCCTATCTAATCCTCTGATCATCTTGCATGCCTCTATTAAGTCACCTCTTAACCTTCTCTCTAACGAAAACAACCTCAAGTCCCTCAGCCTTTCCTCATAAGACCGTCCCACCATACCAGGCAACATCCTAGTAAATCTCCTCTGCACCCTTTCCAATGCATCCACATCCTTCCTATAATGCGGTGACCAGAACTGTACACAATACTCCAAGTGCGGCCGCACCAGAGTTTTGTACAGCTGCAACATGACCTCCTGGCTCCGAAACTCAATCCCTCTACCAATGGGATTGAGGGTGATTTAGTGGTTTGGATCAGGAATTGGCTAGCTGTAAGAAAACAAAGGGTGGTGGGTGATGGGAAATATTCATCCTGGAGTTCAGTTACTAGTGGTGTACCGCAAGGATCTGTTTTGGGGCCACTGCTGTTTGTCATTTTTATTAATGACCTGGATGAGGGCGTGGAAGGATGGATTAGTAATTTTGCGGATGACACTAAAGTCGGTGAAGTTGTAGACAGTGCGGAGGGAAGTGGCAGGTTACAGAGGGACATAGATAAGCTGCAGAGCTGGGCTGAGAGGTGGCAAATGGAGTTTAATGCGGAAAAGTGTGAGGTGATTCACTTTGGAAGGAGTAACAGGAATACAGAGTACTGGGCTAATGGTAAGATACTTGGTAGTGTGGATGAACAGAGGATCTGGGTGTCCATGTGCATAGATCCCTGAAAGTTGGCACCCAGGTTGATAGGGTTGTTAAGAAGGCGTACAGTGTGTTAGCTTTTATTGGTAGAGGGATTGAGTTTCGGAACCAGGAGGTCATGCTGCAACTGTACAAAACTGGTGCGGCCGCATTTGGAGTATTGCGTACAGTTCTGGTCGCCGTATTATAGGAAAGATGTGGAAGTGTTGGAAAGGGTGCAGAGGGGATTTACCAGGATGTTGCCTGGTATGGTGGGAAAACCATATGAGGAAAGGCTGAGGGGCTTGAGGTTGTTTTCGTTAGAGAGAAGAAGGTTAAGAGGTGACTTAATAGAAGCATACAAGATGATCAGAGGATTAGATAGGGTGGATAGTGAGATCTTTTTTCCTCGGATGGTGATGGCTAGCACGAGGGGACATAGCTTTAAATTGAAGGGTGAGAGATAAAGGACAGATGTTAGAGGTAGGTTCTTTACTCGGAGAGTAGTAAGGGCGTGGAATGCCCTGCCTGCAGCAGTAGTGGACTCGTCAACATTATGAGCATTCAAATGGTTATTGGATAAACATATGGATGATATTGGAATAGTGTAGATTAGAGGGGCTTTAGATTGGTACCACTGGTCGGCGCAACATCGAGGGCCGAAGGGCCTGTACTGCGCTGTTATGTTCTATGTTCTAATAAAAGCTAACACTCCGTACGCCTTCTTAACAACCCTATCAACCTGGGTGCCAACTTTCAGAGATCTATGCACATGGACACCCAGATCTCTCTGTTCATCCACACTACCTAGTATCTTACCATTAGCCCAGTACTCTGTAATCCTGTTACTCCATCGAAAGTGAATCACCTCATACTTTTCCGCATTGAACTCCATTTGCCACCTCTCAGCCCAGCACTGCAGCTTATCTATGTCCCTCTGTAACCTGCAACAACCTTCTGCACTGTCCACAACTCCACTGACTTTAGTGTCATCCACAAATTTACTAACCCATCCTTCTACGCCCTCATCCAGGTCATTTATAAAAATGACAAACAGCAGTGGCCCCAAAACAGATCCTTGCGGTACACCACTAGTAACTGAACTCCAGGATGAATATTTCCCATCAACCACCACCCTCTGTCTTCTTACAGCTAGCCAATTCCTGATCCAAACCGCAAAATCGCCCTCAATCCCATGCCTCTGTATCTTCAGCAATAGCTTACCGTGGGAACCTTATCAAACCTTTTCTCCTTGGAGAGACGAAGGATGAGAGGAGACCTAATAGAGGTGTATAAGATGTTGAGAGGCATAGATCGGGTGGACTCTCAGAGGCTTTTTCCCAGGGTGGAAATGGCTGCTACGAGAGGACACAGGTTTAAGGTGCTGGCGGGTAGGGAGATGTTAGGGGTAAGTTTTTCACAGAGGGTGGTGGGCGAGTGGAATCGGCTGCCATCAGTGGTGGTGGAGGTGAACTCAATAGGGTCTTTTAAGAGAATCCTGGATGAGTGGATGGAGGGTTATAGGTAGGTCTGGAAGGTAGGGATGTGTTTGGCACAACTTGTGGGCCGAAGGGCCTGTTTGTGCTGTAGTTTTTCTATGTTTCTAAACGCTTTACTGAAACCCATATACACCACATCAACTGCTTTACCCTCATCCACCTCTTTGGTCACCTTCTCAAAGAACTCAATAAGGTTTGTGAAGCACGACCTACCCTTCACAAAACCGTGTTGACTATCCCTAATCAAATTATTCCTTTCGAGATGTTTATAAATCCTATCTCTTATTATCCTTTCCAAAACTTTGCCCACAACAGAAGTAAGGCTCACTGGTCTATAATTACCAGGGTTGTCTCTACTCCCCTTCTTGAACAAGGGGACAACATTTGCTATCCTTCAGTCTTCTGGCACTATTCCTGTAGACAATGATGACCGAAAGATCAAAGCCAAAGGCTCTGCAATCTCCTCCCTGGCCTCCCAGAGAATCCTGGGATAAATCCCATCCGGCCCAGGGGACTTATCTATTTTCACACTTTCCAGAATTGCTAACACCTCCTCCTTATTAACCTCAATCCCGTCTAGTCCAATAGCCTGTATCTCAGTATTCTCCTCGACAACATTGTCTTTTTCCTGCGTGAATACTGACGAAAAATATTCATTTAGCGCCTCTCCGATCTCTTGAGGCTCCATGCACAACTTCCCACTACTGTCCTTGACTGGCCCTAATCTTACCCTAGTCATTCTTTTATTCCGGACATACCTATAGAAAGCTTTAGGGTTTTCCTTGATCCTACCTGCCAAAGACTTCTCATGTGCCCTCCTGGCTCTTAACCCTCTCTTTAGGTCCTTCCTGGCTAACCTGTAGTGGAAGGGTGTTTTTCTGAATGGAGGTCTGTAACTAGTGGTGTTCCACAGGGATCAGTGCTGAGACCTCTGTTGTTTGTAATGTATATAAATGATTTGGAAGAAAACATAACTGGTCTGATTAGCAAGTTTGCGGATGACGCTAAGATTGTTGGTGTCATGGATAGTGATGAAGATTGACAGAGAATACAGCAGGATATAGGGTGGAAAATTGGGCGGAGAAATGGCAGATGGAATTTAATCTGGACAAATGCGAGGTATTGCATTTTGGTGTATCCAATTCAGGTGGGAGCTATAAAATAAATTCCAGAACCATCAGGAGCATAGACACACAGAGAAATCTGGGAGTACAGGTCCACAGATCCTGAAAAGTGGCAACACAAGTGGAAAAGGTGATGAAGAAGGCATGTGGCATGCTTGCCTTCATTGGCCGAGGCATCGGGTATAAAAGTTGGCAAATTATGTTAGTTATTTAAAACATTGGTTCGGCCACATTTGGAATACTGTGTCCAGTCCTGGTCACCACACTACGAGAAGGACGTGGTGGCTTTGGAGAGAGTACAGAAAAGGTTTACCAGGATGTTAGCTGGTATGGAAGGTATTAGCTACGAGGCAAGATTGAATGAACTGGGATTGTTCTCCCTGGAAAGACGGAGGCTAAGGGGTGACCTGTTAGAAGTTAATAAAATTATGAGGGGCATAGATACGGTGAAAGTGGGAAGCATTTTCCCAGGGCAGAAATGACAATCACAAGGGGGCACAAGTTCAAGGTAAGGGGCAAAGGTTCAGTCGAGATGTGCGGGGAAAGTTTTTTTACACAGAGGGTGGTGGGGCCCTGGAATGCACTGCCAAGTGAAGTGGTTGAGGCTGATAGGCTGGCAACATTTAAGACTTATCTGAATGGGCCCATGAACAGGTGGGCTATAGAAGGATACAGGCAGTTGGTCCAGGTAGGGCAATGTGATCGGCGCAGGCTTGGTGGGCCAATGGGCCCGTTCCTGTGCTGTATTTTTCTTTGCAGATCTAGCAATTCAAGACTAGGCATCCATGAGGCATTATGGGACATCAGCAGCAGCAGAATTGTACTCTTCCGCAATTCCCCACTCTACCATTGCCACCAAGCCAGGGATTAACCAGGGTTCAATGAAAAGCGCAAGAGGGCATGCCAGGAGCAACAACATGTTCCAAATCCCCTCCAATTTGATTTTCAAGTTTGCTGACGACACCACCGTGGTAGGTCGGATCTCAAACAATGACGAGACCAAGTACAGGAATGAGATGGAGAATCTGGTGAACTGGTGCAGCAACAATAATCTCTCCCTCAATGTCAACAAAACGAAGGAGATTGTCATCGACTTCAGGAAGCGTAAAGAAGAACATGCCCCTCTCTGCATCAATGGGGATGAAGTAGAAAGGGTCGAGAGCTTCAAGTTTTTAGATGTCCAGCTCACCAACAACCTGTCCTGGTTCCCCCATACCGACACTATAGTTAAGAAAGCTCACCAATGCCTCTACTTTCTCAGAAGACTAAGGAAATTTGGCATGTCCGCTACAACTCTCAACAACTTTTACAGATGCACCATAGAAAGCATTCTTTCTGGTTGTATCACAGCTTGGTATGGCTCCTGCTCTGCCCAAGACTGCTAGGAACTACAAAAAGTTCGTGAATGTAGCCCAATCCATCCAAACCAGCCTCCCATCCATTGACTCTGTCTACACTTTGCGCTGCCTCGGCAAAGCAGCCAGCATAATTAAGGACCCCACGCACGCCAGACATTCTCTCTTCCACCTTCTTCCATTGGGAAAAAGATACAAAAGTCTGAGGTCACGTACCAAACGACTCAAGAACAACTTCTTCCCTGCTGCTGTCAGACTTTTGAATGGACTTACTTTGCATTCAGTTGATCTTTCTCCACACCCTAGCTATGACTGTAAGACTACATTCTGCACTCTCTCGTTTCCTTCTCTATGAACAGTATGTTTTGTCCGTATAGCGCTCAAGAAACAATACTTTTCACTGTTAATACATGTGACAATATTAAATCAAATCAAAAAGGTTTAAAGGTTTTTTATTTATTAATGTCACAAGTAGGCTTATATTAACACTGCAATGAAGTTACTGTGAAAATCCCTAGTAGCCATACTCAGGCGCCTGTTAGGGTACACTGAGGGAGAATTTAGCATGGTCAATTCACTTAACCAGCACGTCTTTCGGACTGTGGGAGGCAACTGGAGCACCCGGAGGAAACCCATGCAGACGTAGGGAGCATGTGCAAACTCCACAAAGACAGTGACCCAAGCTGGGAATCGAACCAGGTCCCTGGTGCTGTGAGGCAGCAGTGCTAACCACAGTGTCACCATGTCGTCCCACAAGGGCAGCAGAGACCTGAGAACACCACCCCCTGAAAATTCTCCTTTAAGTCATTCATTATCCTGGCTTGGCAATATATTACTGTCCCTTCACTATTGCTGGAATTCACTTCCTAACAGCACAGTCAATGTACCTACACCGCATGGACTACTGCGGTTCAAAAGGCAGCTTCTCAAGGGCACTAAAGGGTGGGCAATAAATGTTGGCCTAGCCAGTGATGCCCACATCCTGTAAATTAATAAAGAAAATCGAAGTTTGACAATTCAAAGTTCGGTGGGAAAGAAAGCTGTGAAGAGAATGCAACATGGCTGCAAAAGGCTTTAAACAGCTAAAGTGAGTAAGAACGTGGTAAATGAGAAATGTCTACCTTGGTGGGAAAAATAGAAAAGCAGAATATTTTTGAAGGATGGGAGACTGGGGAACATTGGTATTGAGAGGGACCTGGGTGCCATTGTACATTCAGTCATACAGTTCACGTGCAGGTGCAGCAAGCAGTTAAGAAAGGAAATCTATTAGCCTTCACTATAAATGGATTTGAATCTTAGAGTAAATAAGTCTTGCTGCAATTATACACACGGCACGGTAGCACAGTGGTTAGCACTGCTGCTTCACAGCTCCAGGGACCTGGGTTCGATTCCCGGCTTGGGCCACTGTCTGTGTGGAGTTTGCACATTCTCTTTGTGTCTGCGTGGGTTTCCTCCGGGTGCTCCGGTTTCCTCCCACAGTCCAAAGATGTGCGGGTTAGGTTGATTGGCCGTGCTCAAATTGCCCCTTAGTGTCTTGAGATGGGTAGGTTAGAGGGATTAGCGGGTAAATATGTAGGGATAGGGGTCGGGCCTGGGTGGCATTGTGGTCGGTGTAGACTCGATGGGCCGAATGGCCTCTTTCTACACTGTAGGGTTTCTATGATTCTATGAACTTTGGTGAGACCACACTTGGAGTACTTTGTATAGTTTGGGGAATGGAATATATAAAAGGAGTGAGGTTTTGCTGCAATTATGAGATCATATGTAGAACACAATACAGTTTTGGTCTCCTTATTTGAGAAAATATATAAATGCATTCGAAGCAGCTCAGAAAAGGTTCGCTCGGTTGATTCCTGGGATACCTATCTTATAAAGAATGGTTAGACAGCTGGGCCTGTAAACATTGGAGTTTACAAGATTGAGAGGTGATCTTGGTGAGTTGGTAGATGCTGGAAGCATGTTCCCCTTTTGGGAGAGACTAAAATTAGGGGACAGAGTTTAAAAATAAGGGGTCTCCCATTTATGGACATGAGAAGAAATTATTTTTCTCAGGTGGTCATGAATTTTTGAAACACTCTTCCTCAGAGAGCAGTGGAGTTAATATTTTTAAGGCAGAGGTCGATAGATTCTTGACAAACAAAGAAGTCAAAGGTTATCAAGGGTAGGTGGAATGTGGAGTTGAGTCCATAATTAGATCAGACATGAAGCACAGGCTCAAGAGGACGAATGGCCTCCACCTGCTCCTACCTAATTCATATGTTTGTGTGCATGATCTCCTTATATAAGGAAGGGTGTATTGGCCTGGAGATTGTGCAACAAATGTTCACTGGGCCGATTTCTGGATGAGGGACTTTCCAATGAGGAGCTGTTGAATAAACTAGGTCTATATTTACTCGAGTTTGGAAGAAAGGTGATGTCATTAAAACACACAAAATTCTCAAGGAGCTTGACAGAGTAGATGCTGGGAAGATGTTTTCCCTGGGTAGGGTTGGGTTTCATAGATTTTTATGATTTGCCTATAATTTTTTCTGAAGAAACTGATGTTGGTCTACAAAGCATGATGGTTAGCTTTGCTGAAATATGTGAATTTATCAATTTTGGAATATGTTTATATGTGAAATTTCTCACTGAAAAATAGGAAGTTACTTAGATGAAAAGGGGACCACACATTAACTCCTATGGGTCGTTGCAAGGGCAAAATACTATAACATATTTTATGCTGATGAAAGATAGAACAGTTGAGTTAAAAGAACTAATTCCATGTTAAGTGCAGTAATATATTGAAATCTGTTTTGAGTTGATGCTTGTTTCATTCTGAAATGCTTTTCAAAGCTATACTCGTAAAACTTTTGTGTAAGAACAATGGAAGAGATAAAATGGAGACGTTAATGCTGGCTTGCAGAAAATAAAGGATAAGATGAATGTGAAACTGCAGATTTGCAAAAGTTAAGAGAAATGTGAATCTCAAAACGTTTGGAAAATCAGAAAAGACCTGTAAGTGTCTACATATTGGGGAAATGGATCTGTGACATCAACTTGATCCAGTCATATTGTCCAGGACAAACTACAGCATGGGCAGGGTCTCTTGATGGGGTTAAAAGGAAGGGGCGACAGGACATCCTTGCCAGATGTCAGTAGAACACAGAAGAGGAGACTGTTCCTCAGAGTGTTCCGAAGCTGAAACTGTCAGAGCTGAGTTATGCTATATTGTCATTAACTTTGTAATTCTCTGAGATGCTTAATAAACTCTCTGACTTGATTAAAGGAAGTGAGTTTGTACCTTGTCGGCTAGAATTGGTGAAGAACCTGACTGCGATAGGGTATCCTCTAATAAGGGATCAACTATTTCAGACGGAGATGATGACAAATTCTTTCACTCAAGTTGTGAATCTTTGGAATTCTCTACCACAGAGGGCTTCGTTATTGCATAGATTCAAGTCAGAGATCAATAGATTTTTAGATAGAGGAAATCAGGAGATATGTAAATAGTGTGAAAAGGTTCAGCTGAGGTCATGGAACAACCATGATCATCATCTTGAATTGAGAATGGTCAATTCCTTCTATTTCTTATGACCGTAAGAAATCCTTTTTGCTTCTATTCCACCTTGCAGGCTTTCAAATTTGTCAGCATGTTTAAGTTTCAAAAGGGGCTAAATTCTGAATGAAATGTTTGAAAAGTCTTCTCTCAGTTGCTTGTAATTCAGTAATATATATCACATTGAATTATACTTGTTCAATGGAAATCACTTTTGTGTGGCTTCATCCCAATGGTAACAATCTCTCCCGAATATTCTTTCAATAGGTGGACTTGCCTTTCACTTTTTCAATTTCAAAAATGTTTCATGAAAATTATCTCTGATTTAGGTTATTTCCTGTGTTCCCATTGCTTTCGGGGAAAGATCTTTGTCGAGAATAAAAGTATAAATCCAAATGAGAAAAACGTCAGATTTCTTTGCACATGCTTGAGTTAAGCCAAAATATATCCACGTTTGGTTTATCTCACATGTTTCTGAAATAAAAAAGCCTTCTACAATAGGCCCTGGAATAGAATTTGGATCAGAAGGTAACTGCATAGAAAGCTTTCTTGTGTTTAACTGCTAGAGCTATTTACTATTATTTATCACTGTTGTATATTTAAACCGGAAGGTGGATTTTGCATACTTTAAATGTGAAAATTCACTGGAATTTCTTGAATATTTACATAAACCTCAGATTATGAGGAACAGCTGGAATTTAAATGGTATGGGTGATGATGCCTTGCTTTTGGTAATGGTCCATGCAGTAAACTGATACAAATTTATTTCTCAATCTTTTGTACTTGCAGTGTTCAAATTTTCTTTTCATGTAACATATTTACAGAGTTATTTTAAATTGAAGTAAATATTAATATATACTAACAAAAGCAGTTTTTGTTCATTTTGGCTTGTACCCTTTGATAGCATCTTGTTTTGGTTGAAGTGGTTAGTGGGAGTGGTTATCAGTCTCCACACTTAATCTCCATGTGCCCTATCGATCCAGCATTGGGATGACCAGAACGTGATCTTGTAATGTGTATATGAGTTGCAAAGGCTCACTTTGTATTGTTTGTCTCAGCATTCATCCAAAACACCAATCCCCTGCACCTGCAAAACCAACTTTGCAGAAGTTTCCACTTGTGGGAGAGTCTAAAACTAGAGGGCCATAAATACAGGCTATTTATAAAGGTCTTGTGCAGCGTTAAACTTTAATAACCTTGGATATCCATATGATATAAGCAAATTGTAAATGGTGAATAGCATAGTTATATTTGAGAGGAAGCTCGAAAAACACATGAAGAATAAAAGGATATGCTGATAGGTTGCATGGGAAGAGGTTCATGAGGAGCAGGAACATCTGGACAGACCAGCTGAGCTGAATAGCTTGTTCGTGTACATACGAACTTATGAAGTTAAAATATAAAGTTTATTTATTAGTGTCACAAGTAGGCTTACATTAACACTGCAATGAAGTTACTGTGAAAATCCTCTTGTTGCCACACTCCGCTGCCTGTACACTGAGGGAGAATTTAGCATGGCCAATGCAACTAACCAGCACGTCTTACACTCTGTGGGAGGAAACCAGAGCACCTGGAGAAAACCCACGCAGACATGGGGAGAACGTGCAGACTCCACACTGCCAGTGACCCAAGCTGGGAATTGAACCCAGGTCCCTGGCACTGAGGCGCAACAGTGCTAACCAGTGTGCCACTATGCCACCTATTTGGAGCAGGTGTAGGACATGAGGCCCCTTGAGCTTGCTGTGCCATTTGATAAGATCATGCTAATCTGATTTTGGCTTCCACTTTACTGTCTACCCCCTATGAGTCCCATGTCAGCCAAGCATCTATCTAACTTGAGTCTTAAAATTCAATGTCCCAGCTTCACTGTTCTCCGGGGAAGAGAATTCCACAGAGTAATGACCTTCTGAGAAGAAATTTCTTCTCCTCTCTGCCAAAAAGGGGAGACCCCTTGTTTGTCCCTTGGTTCTAGTCTGTCTAGTAAATGGAAAACAGCCTTTCAGTAACCACCAAGTCAATTCCCCTCAGGATCTTATATGTTTTAATAAAATCACCTCTCCAATCAGTACAGGCCCATCCTCTAGATGTGCTGTACTTAGATTTCCAGAAGGCTTTCAACAAGCTGCCACATATAATACAACGTAAGAACTCATGGTGTGGTGGGTAACACATTAGCATGAATAGAAGATTGCCTGACTGGCAGTTAAACAGAGTATGCGTAAATAGATATTTTTCTGCTTGGCAGGGAGTGATAAGTGGCGTCCTGCAGTCTCACTTATTCTGTATTTGGAGTTGCTGTTGTTTGGGGGTTTTACTTCAGCCTAGATCAAGCCTTCGTAGAGTTCACAGCTATTCAATAATCCTGCGTTGTTTTCACTCAACCCCACATACTATCACTTCACATTGTTTTGTCCTCCAACTGCAGTACATAACATCACCTTTTTACAATTTATGTTAGTGAATTAAATGAGGGGAGCGAAGGCATGGTAATCAAATTGACAGATAAAACAAAGATAGGTCGGAAAGTATGTTGAGAAGGGGACATGGGAGGTTGCAGACAGATATACATAGGTTGGGTAAATGGGCAAAAATCTAGCAGATTGGCAAAATATCAAGTCGTTCACTTTGGCAGAAAGAATAGAAAAATAAAACATAAACGGAGAACAATTGCAAAATTCCAAGGTGCAGAGATATCTAAGTGTTCTAGTGCATGAGTAATAAAAAGTCACTATGCAAGTACAGCAAGTAATTAAGAAGGATAATGGAATGCTACCATTTACGAGGAGAGAAATTGACCATAAAAATAAGGATGTTATGCTTCAGTTGTGCAAGGTATTGGTGAGACCACATCTCGAATAGTGTGCGCAGTTTTGATCTCCTCATTTAAGGAAGGATGTTAGTGTGTTGGACATGGTTCAAAGGTGGTTTACTAGATTGATTCCTGGAATGAACAGGTTGTCTCATGAAGGTCTTGAAAAGGTTAGACAGATTGGGCTTGTTTTCACTGGAGTTCAGTATAATGTGGAGTGATTTGATTGAAATATATAAAATCCTGAATGGTCTTGTCAAGGCAGATGCGGAAATGATATTTCCTCTTGTGGGTGAGTCCAGAATTAGAGAGCACTGTTTTAAAATGAAGTGTTACCCTTAGAGGATGGAGGAATTTTTTTTTCTTTTGAGGGTTGTGCGAATCTGGGACCCTGCCTCAGAGGTAGAGGCAGAGCCATGAATATTTTAAGGCGGAGGTAGATGGATTCTTGTTCGGCAAGGGAAATCGGAGCTAAATAGGAATATGGAATTCGCAACACAAATAGGTTGACCATAATTATTAAATTATTATTAAAGGGCAGAGCAGCCTGAGGAGCCAAATGGCCGCCTGCTCCAAATTCATGTTTGTAACCTTTATCTACTGTAATGTATTATACATTCTTTGTGAAATTCTGGGTAATTGGTCCATTTAGTCAATCAGATACAAATCTGATGCAGCCGACATGCACCAGCAAACCTCCCTGCAAGTAAAAGGTGTCTGGAAAACTCCTCCCTGACCCTCAAAGGAAATTGAGCAAGCTTCAGACAACTGCAGTGACATAATTATGGCTGTCAGTCACTGAGGTTGATACCAGTGATCTGACTGATTTTATTTTTATTCAACTTCATAATGTTTTGATGCAACTGAGTGACTTGCATTTGAGAAGACTTTAAGAGTCAAACACATTGTTGTGAGTCACATGTAGGCCAGATTAGATAAAGCTGGTAGATTTCCTTCCTTAAAGAGCATTAGTGAACCAGGTTGGTTTTTGCTGCAACCCAGCCATTTCATGATCAGCATTACGGAAACTAGCTTTTTAAAAAGCTGAGTTTATATTCCCCAGCTGCCATTAACACATTTCTCTGTTTCACCAGTCCAGTAAAGTAACCAATATGCTACTGTTTCCTGTGCATGACAACATTTTGTTCGCCACTACTTGAAAGAAGCAAAATAGTTATTCAAGTGTTTCAGTTTGTTGGAGTGAATGATTCTATTTGGATTGATTTCCTTCCTCGACATTTATCTCTCCATTTAGGAATCTTGGTCTTCTGAAGAAGAGGGGAGATATTATAGAAACATATAAGATTATGAAGGGAATAGGTAAGATAGAAGCAGGGAAGTTGTTTCCACTGGCAGTTGAAATTAGAACTCGGGGGCATGGCCACAAAATAATGGGGAGCAGATTTAGGAGGAACTTCTTCACACAAAGGTTTGTGAATCTGTGGAATTCCCTGTGCAGTGAAGCACTTGAGGCTACCTCATTGAATGTTTTTAAGGCAAGGAAAGATAAATGTTTGAACAGTAAAGGAATTGAGGGCTATGGTGAGCGGGCGGGTAAGTGGAGCTGAGTCCACAATAAGGTCAGCCATGATCTTACTGAATGGCGGAGCAGATTTGAGGGGCCAGATGGCCTACTACAGCTCCTTGTTCTTATGATCTTAAGTACTGTTTAAAACTAATGCTGAATGAAAGTGGCGTTAGCATAACTTCACCTCTTTGTGACTTAATAGCTTGTATGAAGAAGTTTATGTAGCATGTGGATTTTGAAAAGGTGTTGACAAAGAACCACTTTTGTTACTGAGCATGTTACTTGCATTAGTCACTTAAATTGAAGCATGTGGGATTAAAGGGACAGTGGCCGCATGGAAACTTAGATGGATTTTGAGACAGAAAGCCGAGAATAATGGTGAAGAGTTGCTTTTGAGACCGGCAGCAAGTTCCCCAGAAGTCAGTATTGGACCACTGCTCTTTCTGTTATATATTAGTGACCTAGATTTGGGTGTACAGGACACAATTTCAATGTTCAGATGGCACAAAAACAAGGATACCTGTCATTACGGATTTCTGGAGGATGTGGACTGGTGAAGTAAGGGAGACGTTGACAGATAAAATTTAATGTAGAGAATTGGAAAGCGACACATTTTGGCAGGATGGATGTAGTGATGCACTATAAACTAAATGTTTTGATTTTAAAGGGGATGCAGGAACAAAGAGACCTGACTAAATGTGCAAAAATCTTTGAAGCTGGCAGGGCATTTAAGAAGGCTGTTCTGTTTTTAATAAGCATATGGACCTTGGGTTTATTAATGGAGCAAAAGAATATTAAGCAAGTAAGTTATGCTAAAACTTTGTAAAACACTGGTTCAGCCTCAGCAAGACATGATGCTCAATTATGGAAGCCAGACTTTATGAAGAATGTCAAGGCCTTAGAGATGTTGCAGAAGAATTGACAAGAATGGTACCTGGATTAGGGACCTCAGAGACTGAAGGAGTTGGGGTTCTCCTTAGAGACAGAAAAGATTAAGAGGAGATTTTATAGTGTTGTTCAATGTCTTGAATCATATAATAGCTACAGTCTACACCGACTCTCTGACAGAGCATCTTACCCAGGTCCACCGCCCACCCTATCCCCATACTCCCATACATTTACCATGGCTAATCCCTCTGCACATCTTTGCTCATGAAGGGGCAATTTAGCATGGCCAATCCACCTAACCTGAACATCTTTGGATTGTGGGAGGAAACCCGAGCGCCCAGAGGAAACCCACACAGACATGGAGCGAACATGCAAATCCACACCCGAGGCTGGATTTGAACCCCAGTCTTGGCGCTGTGAGGCAGCAGTGCTAACCACTGAGCCACCATTTTGCTGGAGTAAATAAAGGGAAACTTTCAGATGGGAGAAGGGTTGAAAGATGGGAGAACCCACATTTGAGGTGATTTTCTTTAAAGAGCTGGAGGCAACAGGAGGGCATGCTTTTTTAAAAACAGCGAGGAGTTATGATCAGGGATATACTGCCTGAAAAGGCGGTGGAAGCATTTCAGTAGTAACATTCAAAAGAGAATTGGGTAAGTCCTTGAAGGGAAAGAATTGCAAGGCTATGGGCAAAGAGCAGAGAAGTGGGATTAAGTGGATAGCGGCATCAAAGACCAGGCATTGTGTGATGGGCTGAATGGCCACTTTCTGTGCTCTATTGTTCTATGATTATATCCTCCTCACTTATAGAACAAAGAACAGTACAGCACAGGAAACAGGCCCTTCGGCCCTCCAAGCCTGTGCCGCTCATTGGTCCAACTAGACCATTCGTTTGTATCCCTCCATTCCCAGACTGCTCATGTGACTATCCAGGTAAGTCTTAAACGATGCCAGCGTGTCTGCCTCCACCACCCTACTTGGCAGTGCATTCCGGGCCCCCACCACTCTGTGTAAAAAACATCCCTCTGATATCTGAGTTATACCTCGCCCCTCTCACCTTGAGCCCGTGACCCCTCGTGATCGTCACCTCCGACTGGGAAAAAGCTTCCCACTGTTCACCCTATCTATACCCTTCATAATTTTGTACACCTCTATTAGGTCTCCCCTCATTCTCCGTCTTTCCAGGGAGAACAAGCCCAGTTTACCCAATCTCTCCTCATAGCTAAGACCCTCCATACCAGGCAACATCCTGGTAAACCTTCTCTGCATTCTCTCTAAAGCCTCTACGTCCTTCTGGTAGTGCGGCGACCAGAACTGGATGCAGTACCCCAAATGTGGCCTAACCAGCATTCTATACAGCTGCAACATCAGACTCCAGCTTTTATACTCTATACCCCGTCCTATAAAGGCAAGCATACCATATGCCTTCTTCACCACCTTCTCCACCTGTGTTGCCACCTTCAAGGATTTATGGACTTGCACACCTTGGTCTCTCTGTGTTTCTATACTCTTGATGGCTCTGCCAATTATTGTATAATTCCCCCTTACATTTGTTCTTCCAAAATGCATCACTTCGCATTTATCTGGATTAAATTCCATCTGCCATTTCTCCGCCCAATTTTCCAGCCTATCTATATCCTGCTGTATTGTCCGACAATGTTCATCGTTATCCGCAAGTCCAGCCATCTTCGTGTCATCCGCAAACTTGCTGATAACACCAGTTACACCTTCTTCCAAATCATTTATATATATCACAAATAGCAGAAGTCCCAGTACAGAGCCCTGCGGTGTGAGTGAGGAGGAAAGAGGATTGGCTGAGTGATGATGTAATTTGGGCATGTCCCCATTGGTAAAAATGACTTGAGCTGGAATTTTCAAGTGAGTAGATAATATGGACCATGATGAGCTGTTTCACCTTGTCCACAACAGTAGAACCAGCAGACACAGCATGCACTCACTGACATTTATAAGAAAAATCTGCACTAACATTTCCGTGAGTAAGTGGTTAATCTATAGAGCAAGTTCCTAGTGAAATGGTGAAACAGTTTGTATTTATTCATTTAAATGTAAATTAGAAAGATTTTTTTCGGGAAACTAACATTTTGAGTTAGAATATGTAAACCGTTTCAGACATGACATGGTAAGTTCAGAAGGCTTGGAAGGAGCAAGTGACTTTTGACCAAGATTCTCAGGCATTTCTGACAATTTTCATATCTCAGTCTGTTGCAGACAAATAGAATTTGTTGGCTGTGAAAAGTCAGCAATCCATCATTGCTGTAAGTATGCAACACCTGGGATGGTACAAGGGGAATTACAAGTGGTGTTTTTTTTCAGGCAGCAATTCCTGAATTGGATGTTCAATGCCTTTTATCCAGTCCAGTAATGCTTTATTCAGTAGTCATTTCAAATTTCCCCCACGTTTGGTGACAAGCACCTGTAAGCATCTGGAGTCATGAAAGGCATTTGAAGCCAAATTTCTTGTTTAATGATATCCACTGGGTGATTCTTCATAAGGTCATACTGCTATTGTTGAGTCTACCCTGGTACTGTGTTCCTAACTTTGTGGACGGAGTGAAAGCCAACCTTGGGGATAAGCAGGCCAGTTAATCCTCTATCTGCTATTTCTCTGAGCTTCATTTATTTCAGATAATTATGTATTTTTACTCTCTCAAATTTTCTTCAGAGATGTAAATCCAGAATGAAGAATTGTAACAGTAAATTGACATAGAGGAAGATGTGCCTTATTGTTGATGAAGCAGTTTAAAAGGAATCTGTTCCTGGCTTCTGAGATGATGGCTCTGTGGACAAATGTTTGTTACTAATTTGTGCAAATCAGGGAGGTTCCTGCTCCACTATTTATCTCTGCTATCTCCCCTGGCTTCTATAGCATGGCCAGATTCCTCCTCAACTTATAATTCCTCACCCTACACACACGGCACGAGTGGGAGGCTCAGTACCTCTTGGAGAGAGAATAGAATAGAATAGAATCCCTACAGTACAGAAAGAGGCCATTCGGCCCATCGAGTCTGCACCGACCACAATCCCACGCAGGCCCTACCCCCATATCCCTACATATTTTACCCACTAATCCCTCTAACCTACGCATCTCAGGACACTAAGGGGCAATTTTAGCATGGCCAATCAACCTAACCCACACATCTTTGGACTGTGGGAGGAAACCGGAGCACCCGGAGGAAACCCACGCAGACACGAGGAGAATGTGCAAACTCCACACAGACAGTGACCCAAGCCGGGAATCGAACCCAGGTCCCTGGAGCTGTGAAGCAGCAGTGCTAACCACTGTGCTACCGTGCCACTAGAGAGAGAGGAATAAATAGATTAGCTAAAATGCCTGTTCCTGCTGATATCCAAAACAATGGATATGGCCATTGGGTTAGGATGCAACTCTGTTGTGACAGCTTGCATCATTGAATAGCTGGACTCTGTTCCTTTTTTAAGTAAGAACAAACTTGCATTTATATTTCCCTTGCACGATATCAGGAAGAATTAAAGCACTTTATAGCAAATTATGTACTGTTTCAGTATTGGAAATGTAGCTGTCAGTTTGCATACATCAAGCTGCCACAAGCAGGATAGTGATTAGGTCCAGATAATCTGTTTTAGTGGTGTTGGCTGAAGGATAAATATTCACCAAGACAATGGGAATTAATCCCATGCTGTTCTTCAGAATTGTGCCATGGGATTTTATATGTCTATCTGAGATGGCAAATAAGGCCTTGGTTCAATGTTTTATCTGTTAGGTGGCACGTCCAATAGTGTAGAACTCCCTCAGTGTGGCATTGAAATGTTAGCCTGGATTATGTGCTGAAGTCTCTGGAATGGGACTTGAGTCCACAACTGTGGTGATTTGAGACCACAAATAGGGTGGTTGAATGTGTTGTTTAAAAGGAGGAACTTCTTTATATAAATATTGAAGTTCAGCAACTCAGCAGAATCAGTGTCCAGAAAGCTGGCGTAAACCTGCCACGGAATTAGCTATTGATTGATCTGTTTTTCGAAAATGGCTGTGAAATTTGAATCTTTGAACAATTACTGAGGGCTTCAGATTATGGTGATTCTGGACCAGAACAACTAAATCTGAAAATGAAATCTCCCCTTGCTTCTGTAGCATGGCCAGATTCACAGGCGGTACGGTAGCACAGTGGTTAGCACTGCTGCTTCACAGCTCCAGGGTCCCGGGTTCGATTCCCGGCTCGGGTCACTGTCTGTGTGGAGTTTGCACATTCTCCTCGTGTCTGCGTGGGTTTCCTCCGGGTGCTCCGGTTTCCTCCCACAGTCCAAAGATGTGCGGGTTAGGTTGATTGGCCAGGTTAAAAATTGCCCCTTCGAGTCCTGGGATGTGTAGGTTAGAGGGATTAGTGGGTAAATATGTGGGGGTAGGGCCTGGGTGGGATTGTGGTCGGTGCAGACTTGATGGGCCGAATGGCCTCCTTCTGCACTGTAGGGATTCTATGATTCTTCTATGAGATTCCTCATCAATTTATAATCTGGATAACAATACATTCAGGAGAATCAAGCGCTCTCTTCACCTCATTTTCTATTCCATTTGCTAAAATGAAATGCTGCAACCTCTCCACGTCTTCAGTCTCGTCCTCACTTCTATCTTCAAACTCACTGACTACCCTGAACATAGCCATGGTGCTGCTAACTTAAAATTCCATCCAGTAAACCCATAATAAAAACTAGCTACTCTCTGTATGGTATCGTGTTTCCACACGGAACATTGAAAAACTTTAACTTTTGTTAAACTTTATTAATAACAGTAATAAATATGAAAACAGGACTAGTAAAATAGGTCTTGCTTACAGGCTCTTGCAGACTGAAAATCCTGCCAAAGCCCACATGCGTCAGAACACTCCAGTAAAGCAATTACATAGGAGAAAAGGCTCCTAAGAATACTCTGTACTCAAAATGACACTCAGTAATGACAACCCCTTGATTAAGAGCTAACCGTGCTACCACTGAGCTGACATTTAGGTTTTTATTTGAACAGCGGCCTCTTAGGTGAGGCACATGGCATTTGTGGGGAAAGTGCTATACTGTAGTTGTAAAGAAAAGGAAGGTGACACTTTTGCTTCCCCCTCCCCAAGTTTGGTAATTTGTTCCTTGTCAGTTCAAGGGTTAACTGCTGCTATGTAGAAGTTATAGAACCGTTGACTACACCAGCTCATCACTAGAAAACAAAAATATTTGATGTATTTCAAGTTTTATATCAGACTGAGTGCCAGGCACTCAAAATTATACTTCAGGAATCTGATTTAAAAGCTGAATATCACTATTGCATTAGCTGGATAAAGTCAATAATTAAAAACATACCTTTCCTCATTTTTCCCACAGCTACAGATGGTTAGATTTTTAATGCAGGAAAGGATATAACCGTGTT
Organism: Mustelus asterias; assembly: GCF_964213995.1. Lineage (NCBI taxonomy): Eukaryota > Metazoa > Chordata > Chondrichthyes > Carcharhiniformes > Triakidae > Mustelus > Mustelus asterias. The sequence continues at coordinate 52,617,252 of NC_135812.1, read as the reverse complement.
TATGATCGGAAATTAATTGTCAAAAAGGAAGCCAATTCATTTTTGGCCAGATGGCTTGGGAATATTTTCGTGAGCTGCATGGGAGCAGGGAATTGAACTCTTTACATGTAAGGAAGAGGGATGATTCAGCCCTGTATTATTCACTGGAGATGTATCATTAGTTTAATTAACCTAACCAGTCACAGCAAGTAAAGCAGTCAGAATCTTTAAATCCGGAATGGGTCTTTTTGGGCAGTTTATTACTGATAAACAGATTAGTAATCTCAAATTTGGAATTAGGACTTGGGCTGGTGCTAATGTGGCTTTTGAGTAAATTAGATCTTAATTGAAAATTTGAGGTTCTGCAGTTTATTGTCGTGACGATGGAAGTTTTTATCCCATTTTGTTTACAAATGGAATATTGGATTTGTTTGTAAAAATAACCAATCCAGTATTTGTTTTTAAACTGAACTTGTCAAAACCCAGAACTCACTCAGACAAAGCCTGAGACTTGGACCAATTCTGAGAAGATGAAGATGAAGCGCATGCTCAGCGCTATGCTGCCAGCCTCTTCAGTGGGGATAGGCCCCACCCACAGATTTTCAACGGGATTTACGCTCGTGCACTCTGCAGATTCATTTTTAAACCCTCGCTGAAAAAACCAGCGTGATTTACTCCAGTTTTCACGTGAATTCGACAATTAGAATTTTTTGGGGGAGAATCCCAGCCCATGTATCCAACTCTTAAAGGTTATCTTTGTTTTAATTGCAACTTATCTAGTTTTTCCATACTATCTTCCATTCATGTCCATTTTATACCTGTTCAGTTCTCTCACTCATTTGCTTTGATCTGGGCAGTTCAAGTGTTTGACATTATCATCCAATCATAGAGACTCTACAGTGCAGAAGAGACCATTCGGCCCATTGAGTCTGCACTGAACCTAACCAAGCCCTCTTCTGTCCTATTCCTGTAACCCCACACACATTTCCCATGGCTAATCCATCTAACCTACCCATCTTGGGACAATAAGAGGCAATTTTGCATGGCCAATCCACCTAACCTGCACATCTTTGGACTGTGGGAGCACCTGGTGAAACCCACGCAGAAACGGGGAGAACATGCAAACTCCACACAGACAGTCACACAAGGTCAGAATTGAACCCGGGTCCCTGGAGCTGTGAGGCAGCAGTGCTAACCACTGTGCCACCATGCTGCCCATACCATGTAATTCCACATGTCATGGCCAAGCTTTTAGTGTTTATCAGACATCATGTCCACCTGATTTAAATAAAGAACTGTAGTTTCTGCTTTTACGAGAGTAGCAGTGGTGAAGTGTCTTTAACTACCTGAAAGAATAATTTAAGATGACACATTTAGCCCATGTTCAATATCCAGTTTCTGCTCTTATGTACAGCCCCCTCAATTCCTTGCTAACTGATAATGCTGTATGCCTTGCTGACACTTGATACAGCACTTGACCAAGGCTCCAAATCGAACTGAAAGATGCCCAAGGTCCCACTTTGTCAAATCCCTGAGCCAGCCATTCCATTTTAGGAATGCTGTCAATACACAATAATGTTACTGACATTTTAATCTTTTCACAGAAAATATGTCATGTGTCTGACTTTCAAAAAAAAATCTTAATACCGTGAAGAAAGCTTTGCAACAAGAAATATAACTGGTCCTTCTGGTTCACACTGTAATAAACAAAATACTCTTTGGAATAGTTAAACACAATAATCTAAGATGTAATGAGGACAATATATACATTTATATAGCCATTAATGTTGTTGAAAGATGTCCCAAGGCACTGAACAGGTACGTAATCAGACACAGCCAACCCGACAGTGCAGAAGGAGGCCATTTGGCCCATGGAGCTTGTGCTGACAACTATCCCACCCAGGCCCTATCGCTGTAGCCCTACATATTTACCCTGACAAGTAGCAGTTTAGCATGGCCAATCAGCCTAACCTGCACATCTTTAGACTGCGAGAGGAAACCAGAGCACCTGGCGGAAACCCACGTAGACATGGTGAGAACGTGTAAACTCTGCGCAGTCACCCGAGGCTGGAATTGAACCCAGGCCCCTGGTGCTGGGAGGCAGCAGTGCCAGCCATTGTGCCGTATCTAATGAGATATTAGTAGGGCAGATCAAAAACTTGGTCAAAGTAGTAGATACTGAGGGTATTATAATGAGGAGATGGGGGTAAAAGTCATTAAGCAGGGAATTTAAGTGTGTGGCCGGGGGATGTGGGAAAGAGATGATTTGAATTTTGAGGCATTGTAGGATTAAGATTGTAGGTCAACAATGATGAGCAGAAAATGGCCTGAGGTAGATGATATGGAAGTAGGAGGTCTTTGCGATGGAGAAGGCATGAGTTTGTTCGACTGAGCTCTGGGTGAAGTGTGGAGTTGTGATTGTAAATGGTTTTATTTATTAAGGACTTGAAATGTTAGCTCTGCCTTTTCTCTCAATAGATGTTGTCAGATCCCATATGTGTTGCCTTGCCCCCCTCCCACACCCATCTATCATAGAACCATAGAATCCTGACAACTCATCATTGTTGACCTACAATCTTAACCCTACAGTGCCTCAAATTTCAATTCATCATCTCTTTCCCACAACCCCCGGCCACACACAGGGCGGCATGGTAGCACAGTGGTTAGCACTGCTGCTTCACAGCACCAGGGATCCGGGTTTGATTCCCGGCTTGGGTCACTGTCTGTGTGGAGTTTGCACATTGTCCCCGTGTGTGCGTGGGTTTCCTCCGGGTGCTCCGGTTTCCTCCCACATTCTGAAAGATGTGCTGGTTGGGTGCTTTGACCTGAACAGGCGCCGGATTGTGGCGACTAGGGGAATTTCACAGTGACTTCATTGCAGTGTTAATGTAAGTCTTACTTGTGACTATTAAACTTTAAAGACACCAAGCCAAATCCGTCTTTTGTTCTTTTTGTTGTAATCTTATAGGTCTAACATATTTTCCTTCCCTTCAGTTCTGACAAAGAGCTAAAGGACTTGAAACTTTAACTCTGCTTTCTCTCCTAATAGATACTGCCAGACCTGCTGGGTTTTTCCAGGGTCCTCTGTTCTTGTTTCTGGTACTAGCATCGACACTATTTTAGAAACAAGAAACATAGAAAAACTACAGCACAAACAGGCCCTTCGACCCACAAGTTGTGCCGAACACATCCCTACCTTCTAGACCTACCTATAACCCTCCATCCTATTACGCTCCATGTAAGCTTTTGCTTATTTTAGTGTTTGATTCACTGCCATTTCTCTTCCAGGAATGCCTTCCTTGTACTAGCTTTCTCTCCAATGGGATTTCAGTTTGTCTCTTTTATCATGTTCACCCTCAATGCTTTCCATTTCCCTCTTTTTGTTTTCATAGGGTGTTTACCAAAACTCACTTCCACGGTCACATTTCCTTACTTCGCAACTGTCTCTGTCTCACCCCATGTGGATTCCAACTCTGGTTCCATCCCTCATGTTCTGAATCTGCCCAGGATTACTGTATCTCTGAGCTATACAATGCTCCTTAGACTGCTGTTCTCTCTGCATTTTGAGATCCACACTCAGTGCCATGCACTGCCATATGTACACACTTTCCCTCTTCAGCAGTACCAACTCTCAAAGCTGTTCCTTGTCCACAGTTCCATTTTTATTCTTTGTCTCATCTGACATTTTAACAAGAAACTTTGTCTCTTCCTTTCGGGTATTAAAGAACGCAAACTCCAGCAATGTATGGATACCAATGCCCATCCTGGCCCTTCCACACCTTGCCATCCGTCTGACTCCATTCCTCCTCCTAAACCCAGCCCTTGCCATGCAGCGTATTCACCATACTCTCTGATTTGCCCTTCTTTGATGCTAAACGTTTCTAACTCATAAAGGACTCAGTATTAAGTATTATCCTCTTATGTCCACACCTCAATGAATTTCAGGTTGGCACGATGTTGAACTCTTCTTCTGTTGCTTCCTTGTCCAGGTTCACTTCTTTGCAGGAGTCTTGCCCCTGCTAGTGGATCCATTCATCTGCCTCCTCCAGTTTTCTCACTCTAATCAGACCCTACCCTCCGGTCTCCTCCCTGATCTTGATCTTTTCATTGAGGACATTGGCTGTCTCGATTTCTCTGCCCCTCTCAGCCACACTGACTTTTCTCCCTCTGAACTTGCTGCACTCCGTTCTCTTAGGTCCTTCCCTGACCTTGTGATAAAACCTGCTGACAAGGGTAGTGCCGCTGTAATCTGGTGTACTGACCTCTATCTTGTAGAGGCTGAGTGCCAACTCTTAGATACTTCCTCCTACCTCCCCCGGACAAGGAACCCACCGAACATCAAGCCATTGTTCCCAGGACTGTGACTGACATCATCATCTCTGGTGATCTTCCCCCTACAGTCTCCAACCCCATTTCCCCCAATCCTGCATAGTCCACTTCTACTTTCTTCCCAAAATCCACAAAGAGGGCTGTCCTGCTAGGCCCATTGTATCAGCTTGTTCCTGCCCCATGGAAATCATTTCTTCCTACCTTAACTCCAGCCTCTTCCCACCTACATTCGTGATTCATCTAATGTGCTGCATCATATCAACAATTTCCAGTTCCCTATCCCTGACTGCCTCCTCTTCACTGTGGATATCCAATCCCTCTACACCTCCATCCACCACCAGGACAGTCTGAGGCATATCAGTTGCTTCTTTGAGCGGCGTCCCGCACAATCCCGGTTAACCACCACTCTCCTCCATCTAGCTGAACTTGCTGTGTCACTAAATAATTTCTTCTTCAACTCCACAAATAAAAGGTGTGGCTATGGTACCTGCATGGGCTCCAGTTATGCCTGTCTTTTTGTGGATTATCAAACCATAAAATCCCTACAGAGCAGAAAGAGGCCATTCAGACCATCAAGTGTCTCATCAGACTCTCTGAAGGAGCACCCTAGCTAGGCCCTCCCCTCTGCCCTATACTGATAACTCCACACGCATTTACCATGGCTAATCCACCTACCATACAGGTGAATACTTAGGGGCAATTCAGCATGGCCAATCCACCTAACCTGCACATCTTTGGAGGAAACCAGAGCACCCGGAGGAAACCCATGCAGACAAGGGAAGAACGTGCTAACTCCACACAGTCACCAAAGGCTAGAATTGAACCCTGGCACTGTGAGGCAGCAGTGCTAACCACTGTGCCGCGCCCACTTAATGTGGAACACTACTTATTCCATTCCTACTCAGGTCCACTACTGCAACTCTTTTTTTTGTTACATCGATGACTGTATCGGTGATGGACCTGGAAATTTTGCTTCCAATTTCCACCCCTCTCCCTCATTCACATGGTCCATCTCTTCCCATCCATTCCTTAACCACTCTGTCTCCATTTCTGGTGATAGACTGACCACCAATGTTCATTACAAACCCAATGACTCCCACAGGTACCTCGACTTGAGCTCCTCGCACCTCATTCCCTGTAAGGATTCCATCCTATTCTTATAGTTTCTCTACTTCCATTGCATCTGTTCTGATGATGTCACCTTCTGAAATATATGCCTTTTTCATTAATTGAGGTTACAACCCTCCTCCAATCAATGGTTAATAGGGTACTCACTATGTCCAACCAGTCTCCTGTATCTCTGCCCTCACCTCTTCCCCTCCCTCCCAGACCATGATAGTGTCCCCAGCCCTCACTTTGCACCCCACCAACCTCTGTATTCGAAGTGTCATCTTCTATCATTCCTGCCAACTCAATGCTACCATGCCACCACCCCCGCAACATTCAATGGAATCGCAGAAGATGCAACACCCGCCCCTTTACCTCTTCCTCCCCATAACATTTAAAGTCCAAGTACTCCCTTCAGGTGAAGCAGCGTTTCACTTGCACCTCCTTCAATTTGGTTTTGTTGTGTTTGCTGCTCTCAATGCTATCGGCTCTGCATTGGAGAGACTAAACACAGACTGGGTGACCACTTTGTGGAATACCTTCGCTCAGCCCACAATCATGACCCCAATCTTCCTGTTGCGTGCCATTTTAATTCAGCACCTTGTTCTCATGCCCACTTGTCCATCCTGGGGCACCTGTAATACTCCAGTGAAGCTTGGTAAAAGTTCGGTATGTCACCCACATCATGACTTAATATCGAGTTTGGCAACTTTTAGATTGTGACATTTCTCCTCCGACTTAAACCCCCTTTTTTAAATATCCCGTACATGCATTGCCTCAGTGCACACTACACACACACATTGTGACTTATCCAGGACTTGATGTCAGAGGATAGGTTGAGAGCTGAGGTCAGAGCTGTCTGCCACCAGCGTACATATGGAAGTGCACTCCATATCTGCAAATGTTATTGCCAAAGGAGCAGTGAGTAGATGAGGAAAAGGAGGGGACTTGGGATGGATTCTTGGGGTACTCCAGAGACAATGGTGTGGGGTCAGAAAGTAAAACTGGAGGTTCTCCGTCTCTGGTCTAATGATCAAGAGTGAAGCCAAGAAGAGGGGCAGCTCGATTGAGAAGGACAGCAGAGAATTGTTGGAGAAGGATGGTGTGGTCAGCCATGTCAAAGATTGCAAAGCGGATGAGGAGAAAAATGCACAATGGTCCAAGTTATAGCTGATGTCATTTGTGGCTTTAGTTAATACAATTCGAAAGGCTCAAACCTGAACTTGTGGGAAAGTTGTGCTCCAATTTAGCAGAGAACAGCATGCTTCACAATTCTGCAGGAAAAAGTGAAGTTGGTATTCCTTTACAAGGGCAGAGGTTTTGAGGATGGATTTCTTGGGAAAGGGTGATAACTTTGAAAGGGGTGGAGATGGTACCTGAAGAGAGAAAATTGCAAAAGAGCATGGGGACTAGGGGAAGTTAGATGGCCAGCAATTTAATGTGAATGAGCTAAGGGAATAAGAGGTGTGTACTGTAGACACAATGACCTTTTGGAAGACTTGTGGGGAGATGGGAGTAAAAGCAGAGAAAGAGATGGGTTCAGAACCAGGGCGGAACGGATCCTGAGAAAACGCTTCGTTTGTTAAGCAAAGGGAAGGATGGGGTGGCTTGAAGACAGCAAGACAGATCGCTCTTTATGATCAAGAAATCCATGAGCTCATTGGAGGTAAGGGAGATAGGATAATGAATTTAATATCTTCACTTTCCAGGATAGTCCTGGAAGAGTGTGTGGCTTGGCAGAGTTGTTGTAGTTATAGAATCAGGGAGCAGGATTTTGCGGCCTTGCTCGTCCCAAAAATCGTAAAATCCCACCCAAGGTCAACGGATCTGCCCCTCCCCCGCTCCAGTTTCCGGCCACAGAGTTTTATAGCACATGAAGTGGCCCTTTGGCCCATCATGTCTGTGCCAGCCATCAAGCCATCCCATTTTCCAGTACTTCGTCTATAGCCTTGTATGCTATGTCATTTCAAGTGTTCATCTAAATGCTTCTTCAATGATGTGAGGGTTCCTGTCTCTACCATCCTTTCAGGCAGAATTCCAGATTCCCTCCACCCTCTGAATGGATACATTTTTCCTCACATTCCCTCTAAATCTCCTGCCCTGTGCATGAAATCTATGCCCCCTGGTATTGACCCTTCGATGAAGCGGCAAAGTTGCTTCCTATCTACCCTATCTATGTCCCTCATAATTTTTGTACACTTCAATCAGGTTCCTCCTCGGTCTTCTCTGTTCCAAGGAAAACAACCCCAGCCTATTCAGCCTCTCTTCATAGCTGGAACGCTCCAGCCCAGGCAATATCCTGGTGAATCTCCTCTGCACCCTGTCTAGTGCAACAATGTATGTTTGCCGTTAAGAGCTCATGTATTCCATGCAGAGTTCCAATGATTCTATTCTGTCCAGTAAGAGGTCTCCCAACACCAGGTTAAAGTCCCACAGGTTTATTTGGTTGCACGAGCTTTCGGAGCGCTGCTCCTTCGTCAGGTGAGCCTGATGAAGGAGCAACGCTCCGAAAGTTCATGCTACCAAATAAACCTGTTGGACTTTAACCTGATGTTGTGAGACGTTTTACTGTGCCTACCCCAGTCCAACACCAGCATCTCCACATCATGGCTATTCTGTACAGCAGATACAATCTTTCTGCTTGCTGCAATAGGTGAACTCAGCAGATCTAATCTTTGGTGTCTATACTGATTTTAAAGAACATAGATGCATTCCTTTGATAACAAATGTAATTCGATTACTTCCATTTTGTGAAGAAACACAGATTTCAACCAGATCTGAAATTTCAAGGTCTAGAATAACGTGTATGTAATGATGTGTTGTTATCTCTGTAGGAAGACAGTGGGTATAACGTTAATCTTGGATATTGTCAGCGATTTTTGTTGTGCATGGTAATAGTGTAAAATAAAATGATGGTGTCTCTTGTAACGTAATCCTGGTTGTGATATGACTGGAAAAGCAGTTGACCAAGTTAACTGCACAGTTCAGTGTCCCCTCCCTAGAGCTATGGGTGGTGGAAACCCTGTAATTTAATTTGGGTAAAATCTGGTGTATTAATTTAGTCAATAATTTGATATTATTCTTGTCGTATAAGTTTTGCTCTCCAGTGAGCTCCCCATTTGTCCTGAAGATGTGACTGAGGGGATTTTCACAGTAACTTCATTGCAGTGTTAACGGAAGCCTACTTGTGACACTAATAAATAAACTTTAAACTTTTCTTTTACACTGTTATGTTCAACAGGCAATAATTTCCCCCAGAACCTTGCCTTTGATTAATTTCTTTTACTAGCAAAACCGATTCTGTTTTTGCTTAGTTGGTGTCCATCCAGCTTGACTGCAGTCATAGTTTGCTGAGATTAAGAACTGGGAATTTTCCATTCTCCAGACTAAGTGGGGACTGTGGTTTGTTAATCTGCTCATGGAACTTTCTAGCTGACATATCTTTGAGACAGAGAATTTTGAAGAGAGATTATTAATGTATTATATCCAAGGTAATGGTACAAAGGCAAGTGTTTCATTGTTTCCTGCATAAGGCTGCAGCTATGGGAAATCTCTATATGAAAATGGCCACATTTTTTGCAATTACTCCAGATACCGATGGGTAACTCTGATAGGACTTCCAATATCAAATGTGTCACATAACTTTCTGTGAGTTATGGATGTAGGATATTTGTATATTTTGGTATTTATTTCTGTACATTTCACTCAGACGTGTTTTCAGAAACGATTTTAGTGAGCCATTTTTCAAACAACTAATTTAAATAAAATATTTTTAAAATATATATATTTCCCAATAAAACCATTTTGTTTCTCCACGCATTTTTCTTTTTGGGACTTTCATTTAATTTAATACTGCCAGGCTCATTCATGTCCTTCCTCTCGCTTCATCTGGAATTCACCAGTGAACCAAACTTCACATTCAAACCTCTGAGCTGTGTCAAATTTCCAGTCCCCTTTAAGGAATACTCCACGAATGTAAACCTCAGGACAATTTGCCAGTGTGCCAGAGACTGCAGCTTAAACCCGTTGTGCGTTCCTGAGTACTGCTACGTACCAGGCTTCTATGTCCAATTTGTGCACCTTGAATTCCATCAGCATGAACTTAGTATGGATAACATTCAAAAACTTAGATGTTGGAATATATATTTTAAAAGGGCATTTACTTACAATTTTTATGGAAAACAGACAAAATTCTGGAATCAACTTAAAAATCCAAGATTACCATTGAATACAAATGAATTTGGTTTGTTCAGTCAGTATTATTTTATCCCCAGCTTGGTATAAACAGCTGTATTGTTCTAAAAAGGTCAGTCTCTGATTTGCAGCGAACAATGCCATGGGTGACCTACTGGCTATGCAATACAGCTGTTTTCTCCAAGCTTTTCCTGAAGGAAGTTCTTTGAGTTTGAGACAAAACTTTAAAAAGATTGTATATATTTGGAAATACCGTTATAAGAGTTAATGATTTTATAGTTAGAGTTGTTCAGATGTCAATTTCTAAATAGCAATTCTAAAAATTTAAAGTGAAGTCAGTAAAGTTTATTAATCTCAAGTGAGGCTTACATTGACACTGCAATGAAGTTACTGTGAAATTCCCCGAGTCACCGTAGTCTGGCACCTGTTCAGGTCAATGCACCTAACCAGCACGTCTTTCAGAATGTGGGAGGAAACCGGAGCAGCCAGAGGAAACCCACACAGACACGGGGAGAACACGCAAACTCCACACAGCCAGTGACCCAAGCCGGGAATTGAACCTGGGTCCCTGGCACTGTGAAAAATTAAAAAATACGCATTGTTGATTTGTATGATATGTGTGCATATTGTTGCTGAACACAAGTCCTGAAATACTTTAAGAATCCTGGTTATGCCAATATTGTACCTGACTGGTTCCAGTGCTGATTGCCTCCAGAGTTTGCTGGGTCATTGAACATGTCATTAGCTTGGAGATATGGACACTGCTTAATAATGTACTCTGTAGATACTTTTGTCCATTGCCATGTAGACGTTGGAGATGGTCTCCCAATTGTAGTGATCCCCTCTGCTCATCCTGTGTAATGGATTCAGTACTGCTTTAGATCCTATTCTAGGCTCGGGGCGGGAACCGTAAGCTTGGGGAGGCTCCTTCTTTAGCTACACTCCCCAGCTCCCATATTAAGGGGCTTACCTTGTAAAGACTCTTCCACAATCTGTGCCTTGCAAGGCAGAGGAAACTGCTTAAAATTGTGGAGACCCACTATCCTGGGAAGGTGTGTTTTGCTGGTCAGACGCTTTGCAATTTGGCTTCATAGTTTGCAGCAAAGACAACCCATCTCGAACCAAAGTCGTATTTTAGTTCTCTCATGGACTCCCTCCTCCCTTCCCATTCCATTCCTGGCTGCCATCATTTTGCTTTCCTGAAAAAAGTGTAATTCAGTGATGGTAATATCTGGAATCTTCAGTGTCCTTTCCAAACTGATACTGATCTAACTGCCTATTTCAATATCTAATATTGCTGGTTTATGCCAGAAAATGCTTAAAAATTCCCATCTCATTTTGTTCTTTGAAGCTTTTATAAATATTGTGCATTATGTTAAGCCAGTCTTTGCGGATGTCAGTGGCACCACTAATGACTGTTAGTTCAGTCTTGAAGAACGTAACTATTGAACAAGGAACAGTACAGCACAGGAAACAGGCCCTTCGGCCCTCCAAGCCTGTGCCGCTCATTAGTCCAACTAGACCATTCGTTTGTATCCCTCCATTCCCAGACTGCTCATGTGACTATCCAGGTAAGTCTTAAACGATGCCAGCTTGTCTGCCTCCACCACCCTACTTGGCAGCGCATTCCAGGCCTTCACCACTCTGTGTAAAAAAACGTCCCTCTGATATCTGAGTTATACCTCGCCCATCTCACCTTGAGCCCGTGACCCCTCGTGATTGTCACCTCTGACCTGGGAAAAAGCTTCCCACTGTTCACCCTATCTATACCCTTCATAATTTAGTACTCCTCTATTAGGTCTCCCCTCATTCTCCGTCTTTCCAGGGAGAACAAGCCCAGTTGACTAAGCTTCTGACAGATGGTGAGGGAACCAACAAGAGGGAAACATATTATTTGACCTTGCCCTTACCAGTCTACCTTTTGCAGATGCATGATGGCATTGATAGGATTGATCACTGTGGACAGCCTCCATCGTGTTGTGTTGGCACTATCACAGTGCTAAATGAAATAGACTCAGAACAGATTCAGCAGCATCAAACTGAGCATCCATGAGGCACTGTAGGCCACTATAGCAGCAGCGACCGAATTCTATTCAACCACATCCCTAATCTCTTAACCTGGTATATCCTTCACTCCACCATAACCATCAAATTAATGGACTGACCCAGAATCTCAGAGCAACTGGATACTTTTTATAATAGGAGTTGTGATTCACATATGAGAATGATCTTTAAGATATGATAGCTCAAATAACATGGTGTATGATGACGAGGAATGACCTAGAAACTGAAGTACAGTTTTTATAATTAAGCGAGCTACTGTCTGATGGTCGACAGCAGGGCTGGATAGACCTTAACTGTTTGCAAGAAACCAAAGAAAAATATCATTGCAATTGGGGGAGGGGTACATAAACTCCCCAAATGGTTGAGAAATGTGTTCGATCACAGTTTCCCTTGCCTCCCCTTCCCCCAGTGTGTCTTGGTGCCAAATCTGCATGAGAGATTAAAGCCAGCTCTACTCTCCAGCTTTCTATTTTGTTGCACTAATTAGTCAGGTGTCTAAAAATACGTATCCAGAAAGGGAATCAAGGCACATGCTTCAAATATGTAATTTGTTGAAATATATGCATTTTTAGTTAAACGGGTTTAGATGCACAAGAGGTATTAATCTGCGCATGTCAAATGATTAAATCTATCTGAAATCTCCTCGGACAGAAAGTTAAATCAGATGAAAAAAGGAAAGAAACAAGTACTGTGTCATAAAATTGTAGCACAGTTTAATGTAGGAAAGCATTTCCTGTTGCACAGTTCAGGCAGTTAATGATCCATCAGTGAGACAAAGAAAATTACAGCACAGGAACAGGCCCTTCAGCCCTCCAAGTCTGCACCGACCATGCTGTCTGACTTAACTAAAACCCCCTACGCTTCCGGGGACCATATCCCTCTATTCCCATCTCATTCATGTACTTGTCAAGACGCCCCTTAAAAGTAACCACTGTATCCGCTTCCACTACCTCCCCCAGCAATGGGTTCCAGGCACCCACCACTCTGTGTAAAAAATCTGCCTCGTACATCTCTTTTAAAACTTGCCCCTCGCAACTTAAACCTATGCCCCCGAGTAATTGACTCTTCCACCCTGGGAAAAAGCTTCTGACTATCCACTCTGTCCATGCCTCTCATAATCGTGTCGACTTCTATCAGGTCTCCCCTCAACCGCCGTCGCTCCAGTGAGAACAAACCAAGTTTCGCCAACCTCTCCTCATAGCTAATGCCCTCCATACCAGGCAACATCCTGGTAAATCTTTTCTGTACCCTCTTCAAAGCCTCCACATCCTTCTGGTAGTGTGGTGACCAGAATTGAACACTATATTCCAAGTGCGGCTTCACTAAGGTTCTATAAAGCGTCAACATGACTTGCCAATTTTTAAACTCAATACTGCCGTTTATTTGATAGCAATACAACCTCAATACAACCATGCCGTATGCCTTCTTGACTACCTTCTCCACCTGCATTGCCACTTTCAGTGACCTATGTACCTGTACACCCAGATCCCTTTGCCTGTCAATACTCCTAAGGGTTCTGCCATTTACTGTATATTTCCTATCTGTATTAGACCTTCCAAAATGCATTACCTCACATTTGTCCGGATTAAACTCCATCTGCCATCTCTCCGCCCAAGTCCCCAATTGATCTATATCCTGCTGTATCCTCTGATGGTCCTCATCGCTATCCGCAAATCCACCAATCTTTGTGTCATCCGCAAACTTACGAATCAATCCAATTCCATTTTCCTCCAAATCATTTATATATATTACAAACAGCAAAGGTCCCAGCACTGATCCCTGAGGAACACCACTTGTCACAGCCCTCCATTCAGAAAAGCACCCTTCCACTGCTACCCTCTGTCTCCTTTGGCCGATGTGGAGATGCCGGCGTTGGACTGGGGTAAACACAGTAAGAAGTTTAACAACACCAGGTTAAAGTCCAACAGGTTTATTTGGTAGCAAAAGCCACAAGCTTCCGGAGCCTTAAGCTCCTTCTTCAGGTGAGTGGGAATTCTGTTCACAAGCAGGGCATATAAAGACACAAACTCAATTTGCTCAATAATGGTTGGAATGCGAATACTTACAGCTAATCAAGACTTAAAGGTACAAATAATGTGAGTGGAGAGAGCATTAAGACAGGTTAAAGAGATGTGTATTGTCTCCAGACAGGACAGCCAGTGAAATTCTGCAAGTCCAGGCAAGCTGTGGGGATTACAGATAGTGTGACAGGAACCCAATATCCCGGTTGAGGCCGTCCTCATGTGTGTGGAACTTGGCTATCAGTTTCTGCTCAGCAACTCTTCGCCATCGTGTGTCGTGAAGGCTGCCTTGGAGAACGCTTACCCGAATGCCCGTGACCGCTGAAGTGTTCCCCAACAGGAAGAGAACAGTCTTGCCTGGTGATTGTCGAGTGGTGTTCATTCATCCGTTGTCACAGGGTCTGCATGGTTTCTCCAATGTATCATGCCTCGGGACATCCTTTCCTGCAGCGTATGTCCTGAAGCATGGTACATTGGGGAAGCCATGCGGATGCTGCAACAACGGATGGATGAACACTGCTCGACAATCACCAGACAAGACTGTTCTCTTCCTGTTGGGGAGCACTTCAGCGGTCATGGGCATTCGGCCTCTGATATTCGGGTAAGCGTTCTCCAAGGCGGCCTTCACGACACACGATGGCGAAGGGTTGCTGAGCAGAAACTGATAGCCAAGTTCCACACACATGAGGATGGCCTCAACCGGGATATTGGGTTCATGTCACACTATCTGTAATCCCCACAGCTTGCCTGGACTTGCAGAATTTCACTGGCTGTCCTGTGTAGAGACAATACACATCTCTTTAACCTGTCTTAATGCTCTCTCCACTCACATTGTTTGTACCTTTAAGACTTGATTAGCTGTAAGTATTCGCATTCCAACCATTAATCTGTAAATTGAGTTTGTGTCTTTATATGTCCTGTTTGTGAACAGAATTCCCACTCACCTGAAGAAGGAGCTGAAGGCTCCGGAAGCTTGTGGCTTTTGCTACCAAATAAATCTGTTGGACTTTAACCTGGAGTTATTAAACGTCTTACTACCTTCTTTGACTGAGCCAGTTTTGTATCCACTGAGCCAGCTCACCTCTGATCCCATGCGACTTCACCTTCTGCACCAGTCTGCCATGAGGGACCTTGTCAAAGACAGCACCATTGGTGAGGTTTGAGACAATTGGCTGTGCACTGACAAACATAAGGAACACATCCAGTATTAGAAACATAGAAAAACTACAGCACAAAACAGGCCCTTTGGCACCACAAGTTGTGCCGAACATATCCCTACCTTTTAGTCCTACCTATAACCCTCCATCCTATTAAGTCCCATGTACTCATCCAGGAGTCTCTTAAAAGACCCTATTGAGTTTGCATCCACCACCACTGACGGCAGCCGATTCCACTCACCCACCACCCTCTGTGAAAAACTTCCCCCTAACATCTCCCCTGTACCTATCCCCCAGCACCTTAAACCTGTGTCCTCTCGAAGCAGCCATTTCCACCCTGGGAAAAAGCCTCTGAGAGTCCACCCGATCTATGCCTCTCAACATCTTATATACCTCTATTAGGTCTCCTCTCATCCTACGTCTCTCCAAGGAGAAAAGACCGAGTTCCCTCAGCCTATCCTCATAAGGCATGCCACTCAATCCAGGCAACATCCTTGTAAATCTCCTCTGCACCCTTTCAATCTTTTCCACATCCTTCCTGTAATGAGGAGACCAGAACTGAGCACAGTACTCCAAGTTGGGTCTGACGAGGGTCTTATATAGCTGCATCGTTATCCCTGGACTCCTAAACTCAATCCCTCGATTGAAAAAGGCCAGCACACCATACGCCGCCTTAACCACCTCCTCCACCTGCGGGGCCGATTTCAGAGTCCTATGGACCCGGACCCCACGGTCCTTCTGATCCTCGACAGTACTAAGAGTCTTTCCCTTTATATTGTACTCCTTCATCCCATTTCACCTGCCAAAATGGACCATTACGTATTTATCTGGGTTGAAGTCCATCTGCCACTTCTCCGCCCAGTCTTGCATCCTATCTATGTCCCTCTGTAACTTCTAACATCCCTCCAGACTATCCACAACCCCACCAACCTTCGTGTCGTTGGCAAACTTACCAACCCATCCCTCCGCTTCCTCATCCAGGTCATTTATGAAAATGACAAACAGCAAGGGTCCCAGAACAGATCCCTGGGGCACACCACAGGTGACCGACCTACATTTAGAAAAAGACCCGTCTGTACCCACTCTCTGCCTCCTTTGGGCAAGCCAGTTCTGGATCCACAGGGCAGCAGCCCCTTGGATCCCATGCCCTCACACTTTTTTTCTAGAAGCCTTGCATGGGGGACCTTATCGAACGCCTTGCTAAAATCCATATAAACCACATCTACCGCTTTCCCTTTGTCAATGTGTTTAGTCACATTTTCAAAGAACTCCACCAGGCTCGTAAGGCACAATCTGCCTTTGACAAAGCCATGCTGAGTATTTTTGAGCATACTAAACCTCTCTAAATGCTCATAAATCCTGTCCCTCAGGATCTTCTCCATCAGCTTACCAACCACTGAGGTTAGACTCACCGGTTGGTAATTTCCTGGGCTATCCCTATTTCCCTTCTTGAAAATAGGAACCACATCTGCAATCCTCCGGCACCTCCCCCGTCTCCATCGACGACGCAAAGATCATCACCAGAGGCTCTGCAATCTCTTCCCTCGCCTCCCACAGTAACCTGGGGTACATCCCATCCGGACCCGGCGACTTATCTATCTTGATGCCATTCAAAGATTCCAGCACAACCTCTTTGTTAAATTCCACATACTCAATCTTTTCAGTCCACCGCAAGCCCGCAGTACATCCATCCAGGTCCTCCTCCTCTGTGAAAACCGAGGCAAAATACTCATTAAGCACCTCTGCCATTTCTACTGGTTCCGTACAGATTTTCCCGCTTTCACCTTTTATAGGCCCTATTCCTTCACGTCTCATCCTTTTACTCTTCACATATTTATAGAACGCCTTAGGGTTTTCCTTAATCCTACCTGCCAAGGCCTTCTCGTGACCCCTTCTGGTTCTCCTAATTTCCTTCTTTAGTCCCTTCCTACAAGCCGTATACTCATCTAGATCCCTATCTTTGCCAAGCTCTCTGAACCTTTTGTACGCTTTCCTTTTCTTCTCGACTAGGTCCCGCACCGCTTTCGTGCACCACGGTTCCTTTAACCGACCAACTCCTCCCTGTCTGCTTGGAAGGTGCAACAGATGATCAAGAAGGCAAATGGGATGTTGGCCTATATCGCAAGGGGGATAGAATATAAAAGCAGAGATGTCTTGCTGCATCTGTACAGGGCATTGGTGAGGCCGCAGCTGGAATACTGTGTGCAGTATTGGTCCCCTTATTTGCGGAAGGATATATTGGCCTTGGAGGGAGTGCAGAGAAAGTTCACCAGGTTGATACCACAGATAAGGGATGTTGATTATGAGGAGAGACTGACCAGATTGGGTTTGTTCTCGTTGGAATTTGGAAGGCTGAGGGGGGATCTTACAGAGACCTATAAGATAATGAAGGGGCTGGATAGGGTAGAGGTGGAGCGATTCTTTCCACTTAGAAAGGAAACTAGAACTAGAGGGCACAGCCTCAAAATAAAGGGGGGTCAGTTTAGGACAGAGTTGAGGAGGAACTTCTTCTCTGAGAGGGTGGTGAATCTCTGGAATTCTCTGCCCACTGAAGTGGTGGAGGCTACCTCGTTGAATATGTTTAAATCACGGATAGATGGATTCCTGATCGGTAAGGGAATTAGGGGTTATGGGGATCAGGCGGGTAAGTGGAACTGATCCTCTTCAGATCAGCCATGATCTTATTGAATGGCGGGGCAGGCTCGAGGGGCTAGATGGCCTACTCCTGCTCCTATTTCTTATTTTCTTATGTAACTCTAGACAGACATTCCTTGAAAAACTGCCCCCTATTGATGAATGAGCAGCCTATCAAACACCACGTTTGAGGTGATGAATGCCTCCGATAGTGTGACATGAAACCAAGATCCCGGTTGAGGCCGTCCTCCTGTGTGCGGAACTTGGCTATCAGTCTGTGCTCAGCGACTTCACCAGTCACGGGCATTCGGCCTCTGATCTTCGGGTAAGTGTTCTCCAAGGTGGCCTTCACGACACACGACAACACAGAGTCGCTGAGCAGAGACTGATAGCCAAGTTCCACACACATGAGGATAGCCTCAACCGGGATCTTGGGTTGATGTCACACTATCTGTAACCCCCACTTACCTGACGAACGGGCAGCGCTCCGAAAGCTAGCGGCTTGTGCTACCAAATAAACCTGTTGGACTTTAACCTGGTGTTGTGAGATTTCTTACTTATGATAGAAGGCAGGTCATTGATGAAGCAGCTGGAAGATGCTTTGGCCTAGGACACTATCTTGACGAACTCCTGCAGTGATGTCCTGTGATTAGGATGATTGGCCTCCAACTACCACAACCATCTTCCTTTGTGCCAGATATAACTCCAATCAGTAGAGATGATTTCCCCGTGTTTCCTGTTGACTTCGGTTTTACTCCCAACTCCTGATATCACACTCAGTTAAATGCTACCCTGGTGCCAAGGCAGTTACTCTCTCCTCACCTCTGGAGTTCAGCTCTCTTCTTTATGTTTGATCAGGAGCTGACCCTGGCAGAACCCAACATGAGCGTCCATGAGCAGGTTATTGCTGACTAAGTGTCAATTTGTTGGTGACCACTTCCAACACTTTGTAGACGATCATAAGTGGACCGATGGTGCGGCAATTAGCCGGGTTGGATTTTTCCTGCTATTCGAGTACACGACATATGAGGATAATTTTCAACATTGTCGGTTAGATGCCAGTGTTGTAGCTGTACTGGAACAGCTTGGATAGGACACAGCAAGTTCTGGAACACAAACCTTTGATATTATTTCAGGAATATTGTCGGGGCCCAAAGCCTTTGCAGTATCCAGTGCCTTCAGCCATTTCTTGATATCACGTGGAGTGAATTGAATTGGCTGAAGACTGACATCTGTGATCCTGGGGACCTCTTGAGGCCAAGGTGGATCATCCACTCAGCACTTCTGGCTGAAGATTGTTGCAAATGCTTCAGCTTTGCCTTTTGCACTGGTGTGCTGGGCTCCCCTATCATTGACGGATTATTTTTGGAGACTCCTCCAGTTAATTGTCAATCACCATTCACAACTGGACATGGCAGCATCACCTTGGATGGTAAGCACGGAAGAGGTCCAAGGTCCAAAACACTAATTCCAGGTTAAACAGTGTTTCACTTGCACCTCTTTCAATTTGGTCTATTGCATTCGCTACTCCCAATGTGGTTTCCTCTATATCAGAGAGACCAAACGTAGATTGGGTGATCGCTGCGCACAGACCGAAGGTGCTCAGCAAAATCAGGACCCTGACCTTCCCGTTGCTTGCCATTTTAACACACGATCGTGCTCCCATGCCCATGTCGGTCCTTGGCTTACTGCAATGTTCCAGTGAAGCTCAACGCAAACTGGAGGAACAGCATCTCATCTTCCGGCTAGGCACGTTGCAGCCTTCCAGTCTCAACATCAAATTCAACAGCTTCAAATGATGAGCTCTCCCCCCACCTTAAACACTTTGTTTTTGTTTTATTTAATTTTTAACTGTTCTCTGCCTTTTGTTTCTTTATTGTCTTTCTTTATTTTTCTTTCCCCCCCACTCTTTCCCCCTATTTTATCCTCTCTTTTCTTACCTTTTCTCCCCCTTTGCTTCACTTTTCCCCCTTTTTCTCAGTTTTACCTTTCCCCATCTCCCCCCTCCTTTCATCTGTCACAGTTTACTGTCTGATTTCAGCTTCTCTGCCGTTTAGCCATTCACACCTTCTATTCTCTCTATGGACTACCATTAGTACCTCTTAGCCTTTCCCCTTGTTTTGTCTTTCATTCCCTCACCCTACAGTATAAATATCTCCCTTTTAGCTTTGACAAAGGGTCATCTGGACTCAATATCAGCTTTTTTCTCTCCTTACAGATGTTGTCAGACCTGCTGAGATTTTCCAGAATTTTCTCGTTTGGTTTCAGATTCCCGCATCCGCAGTAATTTGCTTTGATCCCCTGCCTTGATGGTAATGGTAGAGAGGCAGATATGTCGGGCCATGAGGTTACAGATTGTGGTGGAATACAATTCTGCTGCTACTACTAGTGGCCCACAGTGCCTCACGGATGTCCAGTTTTGAGTTTAAAGTTAAAGTTTATTGAATAGTGTCACAGGTCGGCTTACATTAACACTGCAATGAAGTTACTGTGAAAATCCCCTCGTCGCCACACTCCTATGCCTGTTTGGGTACACTGAGGGAGAATTTAGCATGGCCAGTGCACCTAACCAGTACGTCTTTCGGACTCTGGGAGGAAACTGGAGCATCCAGAGGACACCAAGAATGTGCAGACTCTGCACAGACGGTGACCAAAGTCGGGAATTGAACCTGGGTCCCTGGCACTTGTGAGGCAGCAGTGCAAACCACTGCATTTCCTCGATCTGTTCGCAATCTGTTTCATTGAGCATGTTGGTAATGTCACATTACTATTTTGGTCTGAAGTGGCAACAAACACCTTTACCAAAGATATCATGCATGACTGGAGTGTGACCTCAACAAAGTGCTGGAGGTTTGGCAAGTTGATTTTCACCATGTAAGGACTGATTCTTGCTTTATTATAGGGGAAGAACTGTTTGGTGAGTATCTGATAAGTATCTGATGAGTGGCTATGGACTATTCTAGTCCAAAGGTTTAAAATAGTACAGGAATTTGTGATGAGATTAATAGAATACATAAAGTAAAATAAATAATTGGTAAAATAATGCAGTTAATTAGAACAAGGATTGAAAGGCGTTGTGTCACGGCTGTAGCATGTGGGATCTCTTGGATGCCAGTGTGATCCAGTACAAACATGTCTGCAGTAAGTGTGACTTGAGGAGCTTCGGCTCAGAGTCATTGAGCTGCAGGCTAGCTGCAGACACTGCGATGCATCAGCGAGGGAGAGAGTTACGTAGACACTATGATTCACGCTCCTCAGGATAGGATTTTCTGATTTGGAAGTTGGTCAGGGACAGGAGGGTGTTACTCAGCTAAGGCAGTAAGGGAACCCAGAGGGCAGGAATGTCGGTGTCTGCAATTGTCCAATAGGTTTGAGGTTCTTTCACCTTGTTTGGATGGGTGCTGCAGGGTGGATGTGCTGACTGACCATGGCACTGTGAAACAGGAAGTTATTCAAGTGGGGAGGGGACATAAGAATGTAGTGGCAGTACGGGACAGTATAGTGAGTGGGATTGACACTGTTCTCTGTCGCAAAGAGCAAAGTCCTGGCGGTTGTGTTGCCTGCCTGGTTCCAGTATTCAGGACATTTTCTCAGGCTGGAGAGCAGCTTGCAGAGGGAGGGGGAAGGATCCAGTTGTCATGGTCCATCTAGGTACCACCAACATTGACTGGACGGGGGAGGAGGTTCTGCATAGTCAATATGAAAAGCAAGGCACCAAATTAAGAAGCAGAACCTCGAGCTTAATGATCTTAGTGTTATTATTACCTGAGCCAAGTGCAAATTGATAAAGGACAAATAAGATTAGAGAAATTGAAGCATGACTGAAAGACTGGTGTGGGAGAAGTGGGTTCTGCTTCGTAGTGCACTACCACGAATACTGGCAAAAGTGGAGGCTGTACTATAGGGATGGTCTGTACCTGAATTGTGTTAGAACGAGTGTTTTAGTAGGCCTCTTAACGAGGGAAGTAGAGAGGGCTATAAACTAAACAAGGCAGGTGGGGCCTCAAGCTTGGGTAGATGAGATTGAAAGCAGCAGAGCAAACTAATAATATGGAAAATGATTGTCAGTGAATGGCAGGGTCAGAGAGAAAAACCTAAAATCTATCAGCAGTCAAGAATATTACAAAGTTAACAAAAAGAGAAAACTGAAGGCTCTGTATCTGGATGTGTGTAGCAATCAAGTTAATAAATGGTAGTGCATTTTGAAGGAAATAAATGTGATCTGATAAGCCATTACGGAGATGTGACTGCAGGAGGACAAGGATTAGGTCCCGAATATTGAGGGGTCAGTGACATTCAAGAAGAATGGGAAGATAGGTAAAGATCGAGGGGTAGCACTGTTAATTAAGGATGGCATTGGTGCAATAGTTAGAGATGACCTTGACCCAGGCAATCAGGATGTAAAATTGGTTTGAAGGGGATGAGGAATAGTAAAAAAGTCACTTGTGGAAGGGGTCTACATCCCCTATAATAACCACAATGTTCACTTCAGCTGGCTCAGCTTTCATGCCCACTTGGTTGCTCTTATTTAAGTTTAAAATTCAAGTCTCAGACCCACCCTTTGAAACTGGATGTAAAATTCAATCATATTGTGATTCCTTCTATCTAGGGGTGCCTTTACTGATTAAAGTCACCCATATTAACACCAATGCATCTACTACCCATATACTTATAATATATTTATTCTGAATATTCTTAAATATCACCGTAAATGTCAGATTATACAAGAAGAGATATTGTGCTTGTGGTAAAGGAACCACTATGGGTGACTTTAATCCACATATGAACTGGAAAAATTAGATTGGCATTAAATGTCTGGATGAGGAGTTCATAGAATGTTTTTGAGATAGTTTCTTAGAGCACAATGTTCTGGAACAAGCAGAGAGCAGGTCATATTGGACTTGGTATTGTGTAATGTAATCGGATTAATTAATGATCTCAGAGTAAAGGCACCCCTAGATAGCAGGAATCACAATATGATTGAATTTTACATCCAGTTTCAAAGGGTGGGTCAGAGACTAGAATTTTAAACTTAAATAAGAGCAACCAAGTGGGCATGAAAGCTGAGCCAGCTGAAGTGAACTGAGATACTAAGCTATGGGATCGATCAATAGAGAAGCAGTGGCAGACATTTACGGTGATATTTAAGAATATTCAGAATAAATATATTATCAGTATATAGGTAGTAGATGCATTGGTATTAATTTTCTAAAATTCCCTAGATTCTGGAAAGGTTCTATTAGACTTGGAAAGTAGCAAATATATCCTGTTGCCAAGAATGGAGGGAGATAGAAAACATGGAACTGCAGGTTCGTTAGTTGAACATCAGGAAGGTGTTAGAATTAATCATTAGGGTAGGGCATTTGGAGAAACTCAAAGTAACTGAAGCGTCAGCATGATTTTATGAAAAGGGAAATTCATTTTACCAATCTGTTGGGAGTTCTTTGAAACATGTTGTGGATAAGAGGAAGACTGTAGACGAACTGTATTTAGATTTTGAGCAGGAATTTGATAAGATGCCATGTCAGAAGTTAGTGTGAAACATAAATGTTCATCATGTAAAGTTTAACATATTAGAATGCATAGAAGATTGGTTGGCTAGCAGAAAGCAGAGTATGCATAAATGTTCTTTTTCTGTTTGCAGTGATGAGTGAAGTCCCCACGGGTCTGTGCTGGGGTGTCAACCTTTTACAATTTATAGTAATGAATTGGATGAGGGGAGCGAAGGCATGGTAGCTAAATTAGCAGATGATACAAAGATGGGTAGGAAAGTATATCGTGAATAGGATGTTGCAAACGGATATAAACAGGTTGAGTGAGTGGAGTATAATGTGGGAAAATGTGAGGTTAGCTTTGACAGGAAGAAAAGGTTGCTTAAACAGAGAATGGCTGCAGAATTCTGTGGTGCAGAGGGCAATAGGTGTTCTCGTCCACGATTAACAAATGTTACTATGCAGGTACAGCAAGTAATTAAGAAGGCTAATAGAATGCTATCCTTTATTGTGAGAGGAATTAGACACAAAATACTATGGATGCTGGAATCTGAAACAAAAACAGAGGATGCTGGAAAAACTCAACAGGCTGGGCAGCATCTGCAAGAAGAGAAAGCAGAGTTAACATTTTGTCCTTTTAGCACTTCATAGAATAGAGTAGAATCTCTACAGTGCAGAAGGAGGCCATTCGGCCCATCCAACTTGCACCAACCATAATCCCACCCACGCCCTATCTCTGTAACCCCATGTATTTACTATGCTCGTCCCCCTGACACTAAGGGCCAGTCCACCTAACCCATACATCTTTGGACTGTGGGAGGAAACCGGAGCACCCAGAGGAAGCCCACACAGACACAGGAAGAACTATGCAAACTCCACAGGCAGTGACCCAAGGCTGGAATTGAACCTGGATACCTGGTGCTGTGAGGCAGCAGTGCTAACCACTGTGCCACCATGCTGTGCCGCCCCAGGGTCAGAACTGAAGAGAGAGAGAATGTGTTAGATATTGAAATGTAGCTGAGAGAGATTGCAACAAGATGTAATTAACCACAGATGGTGTGTCCGCCCCTTAGAATTTTCTTGATACTAAAAATATACTTCATAAAATCATAGAACCCTACAGTGCAGAAAGAGGCTCTTCGGCCCATCGAGTCTGCACCGACCACAATCTCACCCAGGCCCTTCCCCCATATCCCTGCATATTATACCCGCTAATCCCTCTAACCTATGCAACTCAGGACACTAAAGGGCAATTTTAGCATGGCCAATCAACCTAACCCGCACATCTTTGGACTGTGGGAGGAAACCGGAGCACCCGGAGGAAACCCACGCAGACACGAGGAGAATGTGCAAACTCCACACAGACAGTGACCCAAGCCGGGAATTGAACCCAGGTCCCTGGAGCTGTGAAGCAGCAGTGCTAACCACTGTGCTACCGTGCCGCCCATATTCTGAAATATCACCGTAAATATCTGCTACTGCTTTTCCAATGATCAATCCCATAGATTAGTATCCCAGTTCACTTCAGCCAGCTCAGCTTTCATGTCCACATAGTTGCCCTTATTTAAGTTTAAAATCCTAGTCTTAGATGCTTTGAAATTGGCTGTAAAATCCAAGGGTCACAAAAGACAGATGGATTGGTGTGGGGGCGGAACCACTCAGCTCCTTGCACTCATGCCCACATGTCCGTCTTTGGCCTGTTGTAATGTTCCAGTGAAAACCAGCGCAAGCTGGAGGAATAGCATCACATCTTTGGGTTGGGCATGTTGCAGTCCTTGGGACTCGATGTTGAGTTTGGCAGCTTTAGATTGTGATCTTTCTACTCCATCTTAAGCCCCCTTTTTAAAAAAAAAATCCCGTACATGTATTGCCTCAATACAACTCCCCCTCCCACACCAGGCCATCTGCCTTTTGTTCTTAAAGTTGCTATATTTTGTTGCAATCTCTCATAACTCCCTTCAGTTCTGATGAAGAGACTCAAACTGTTAAATCTGCTTCCTCTCCTCACAGGTGCTGTCAACCTGCTGAGTTTTTCCAAGATCCTCTGTTCTTATAAAAGTAAGGATGTTATGCTGCAGGGCAGTGGTGAGAGGCTACATCTCTACTACTGTGTCTCCTTATTTAAGGAAGGATGTAAATGCATTGGAGGTGATGCAGAGAAGGTTTACTCGATTGATAGAACATAGAACAGTACAGCACAGAACAGGCCCTTCGGCCCACGATGTTGTGCCGAGCTTTATCTGAAACCAAGATCAAGCTATCCCACTCCCTATCATCCTGGTGTGCTCCATGTGCCTATCCAATAACTGCTTAAATGTTCCTAAAGTGTCTGACTCCACTATCACTGCAGGCAGTCCATTCCACACCCCAACCACTCTCTGCGTAAAGAACCTACCTCTGATATCCTTCCTATATCTCCCACCATGAACCCGATAGTTATGCCCCCTTGTAATAGCTCCATCCACCCATGGAGCTATTACATTCCTTTCTCCTATCTATAGGAGCTATGATACCTGGAATGAACTTATGAGGAAGGGTTGGGCAGTCTGGGTTTGTTACTGCTTGTTTAGAAGAGTATGGTTGACTTGATTGAAGTATATAAGATCCCGAATGGTCTCAACAAAGCTGATGCAGCAATGATCTGCCCCCCTGTGGGTGAGTCTCAAACTAGGGGGCACTGTTTTAAAATTAGGTATTGTCTTTTTTTGGACAATGATGAGGAGAAACCTTTTCTCTGAAGTTGTGAAACTCTGGAACTCTCTGCCTCAGAGGCGAAGGAGGCAGGATCATTGAATATCTTTAAGGCAGAGGTTGATAGATTCTTGCTAGGCAATGGAATCAAACATTATCGGAGGTAGATCGGCACGTAGAATTGGAAACACAAACAGATTAGCCATGAGCTTATTGAATGGCAGAACAGGCTCAAGGGGCTGAATAACCCACTTCTGCTCCTATTGCGTATATTTGTATGATACCCCTCCCTTGCAGGATATCAGGGTAAAAAGTGCAAAGAAAATGTTACAAGGTTTCAACTGTTGTATTTGGAGGAAAACGAGTCCAATTTGGAGGACATGTGATTCTCTTCATATTTTTCATTCCTTCTGTTTTCCCTCATAAAAACTACACTGCCATCAGTGATATTAATGGCACTATTCTACAGTTGAGTAGCCAATACTATCGTTTTCTACCCTGCTGCATACCTCAATTTCTAAACTCCGTGTTTCTCCTTAATTCATCTTTCACTCCTCTCCACTGCTTTAGTTTCCTCCTCATTGATCTTTTGAGCTCCCATCCACTTCAAAAGCTAATGCTCGTTTCTTCCACCCACAGCTCTTGTTCTGTTCTCCATTTCTGTTCTCCATTTCTTGTTCCCTTTGTCTCCCCTGATAACTATTGTCTCTCATTCTTGATATGCTCTTAGTGCATCTCCTCTGTATTGTTTCCTTGGCAGTCATCATAAAATTAGCCTCAATGGTTTAACTGTGGTTTAGCCAATACATTACAGCCCTCGGCTGAGATGTATATTTCAGCTGCACAACATGAGAAGTGTTAATATAATTATGGTGGAAAAACGATGTTAATGTTCGAGTATAAACATGTGTCAAGTCTAGCAACTGTTTTCTTAATGCCTCTTCTGAGTAGGGGTAGATGTGCGTGCAGGGAGAAATCTCTACAGTCTTGTTTGTAAGTGATAAGGGATTTTTATTCAAGATGTTTGTGGTTTAGTTTCATAGAATGCAATGGTGGCAGGACTTGTATATTTGAATTCTGAAATTAATATTTTACTTTTGTCTGGTTGAACATTTTCTGTCTTGTGCAGAATCCGACAATTAATGGTTTTCAAGTTAAATGTTGTCCTTTATCACTTAATGATTGATTGTTTACTTATCTGAACAAATGTGCTTGGAATTACTTTGAGACCTTTACATTGTGTATGAGAGATGAGATATTTTCTTCAGAGACCAGGGAGTTGTTCAGTTCTATGATTGCGTCAAACTGAGTCTTTTGTTCATTTATTCTGGCCCACGCAGAGCAGTTTAGAATATTTTGTTGACTCCATTAAAGGATTGAGTGGGCGCAATTTCAATTAGTGTCAGTTTTTCTGGTTGCTTTCAAAGTTCTCAGTGCAAGTATTTTAAAAAGTTTTTACAACCTCAAGTCTGAAAGATTCGTGATGCTTTTCTTCAGTTATTTAAATAAAATGTAAATCTTTTTAGGGTGTAGTTGGGTGCTTCATGGAAAGTTATGAAAATTGGCATTCTATTGTTACATGGGCTGCTGGCCTAAGGATATAACAAACTCAGCTTTGGTCATCAGCTTTTCTAATTACTATCAACAGCATGGATTGCAGTGCTTTCAGTTGTCACTTGTGAAAAAAAATTCAGGGTTGTTCTTTAACTATGCTTAAACTGTGGTAAATCTTTTGTCCTCGTGGGCACCGTGTCCTTGCTGAAGTCCCTGTTATTAGTTTGAGCCCGAGTGTGTGAGGTCGTTTCGGCTGACCCCAGGCAGGACTGGAAACTGACCACATTCCTTTCTCCTATCTATAGTTCTGTAATGCTGCTTCCATTTGTAACTTCACTAGAGAATGTAAGCTTTGAGATGTAATGGGCACGGATCTGGCACGGCCATTGGGAAATACAGTGGCCATTATAAAAGCGATATATTCTCCTACGATAGTCATTTAATTGCTACTTCGGAATACAGCTATTTTATTTTTACAGTTGTAACTGATTATTTTCTTCGGGCTAACAAATTACTGAAGTCAAGTCGAAAAAAAAACAGTTAGACCTGATTAAAATTTAATTCCTGCTGCTGAACTATAGTGTGGAACAGGTACAAAGAAAGGTTCCTACCTCGGTACTGAAGAAGTATTTTAAGAGGCAAAAAAAAAGGACTTTCCAATCAATTCATTAGTTATGGACATCATTGGCATTATTGCCCTTAAATGTGGTGATGTGTTATCTTCTTGACCTGCTGCACTCTGTGGTGTGTTTGAATGGCTATTTCGGCCTTTTCAGAGATGAGTGTCAACCACATTGCTATGATTCTTTTCACAGACAGGCTGTACGATGTAAGGACAACAGATTTCCTTTCCTGACTGGCTTTAGTGAACCCTATGGGTTTTTGCAACAATTTAGTACATATGTAGTCATAATAACTAAAATTAGTCTTTTAATTTCCAAATTTGGTTGATTAACTGAATTTAAATTCTCCAGTTGCTGTGGTGTGATTTGACTCGTGTTTGTAGATGATTAGTCCAGATTTCTGGATCACATAACTACTATGTTACTGTTCCTGTTCAATAAAAGTTGCTTGGCAAAGTTTTTGATTCCTGTCAGAAAGCAAGAAATGGGTGTCTGAGCAGTTGTGATATGGAAATGATCATTTCAAAATACCATGATTCTAATTGGAAGAATAAATGCAAGAACATTGATAGGTGGGGCATTTGCTTGCCTGGTCTTGATGCCATATCCCATTGCTCAGTATGTTCAATGTGAATCTTATCAATGTGAGGATTGACATCTTGGAGTCAAAGGAGCTGTGGTTTCTGAGGGCCAATTACAATGTTCTTGTTCCTTAATGTGACTGAAACCCACCTGTGGCTAGTGTTATTTTCATGTGTGTGATGTGATTTTACTTTTGGTTTAGCCCATGCTATTAAACTTGGGAGTATTGTGAAAATAACACATGGCAAAGGAGCTGTGGTTTCTGAGGGCCAATTACAATTTTCAAGACTGATTGATAAGATTTTTGTTAGTCAAATGGCGTTGTATTGAAGTACCTCAGAGTACAATATGCTCAATAGAGAAAAGTTGAATGTTATTGCATTTTCTGTATTGACCATTTTAAAGTAGAACAAAGAACAAAGAACAGTACAGCACAGGAAACAGGCCCTTCGGCCCTCCAAGCCTGTGCCGCTCCTTGGTCCAACTAGACCAATCGTTTGTATCCCTCCATTCCCAGGCTGCTCATGTGACTATCCAGGTAAGTCTTAAACGATGTCAGCGTGCCTGCCTGCACCACCCTACTTGGCAGCGCATTCCAGGCCCCCACCACCCTCTGTGTAAAAAACGTCCCTCTGATGTCTGAGTTATACTTGGCCCCTCTCAGCTTGAGCCCGTGACCCCTCGTGATCGTCACCTCCGACCTGGGAAAAAGCTTCCCACTGTTCACCCTATCTATACCCTTCATAATCTTGTATACCTCTATTAGATCTCCCCTCATTCTCCGTCTTTCCAAGGAGAACAACCCCAGTCTACCCAATCTCTCCTCATAGCTAAGACCCTCCATACCAGGCAACATCCTGGTAAACCTTCTCTGCACTCTCTCCAATGCCTCCACGTCCTTCTGGTAGTGCGGCGACCAGAACTGGACACAGTACTCCAAATGTGGCCTAACCAGCATTCTATACAGCTGCATCATCAGACTCCAGCTTTTATACTCTATACCCCGTCCTATAAAGGCAAGCATACCATATGCCTTCTTCACCACCTTCTCCACCTGTGTTGCCACCTTCAAGGATTTGTGGACTTGCACACCCAGGTCCCTCTGTGTTTCTATACTCCTGATGACTCTGCCATTTATTGTATAACTCCTCCCTACATTATTTCTTCCAAAATGCATCACTTCGCATTTATATTTTGGAATGCTCTTTTATCTTTTAGATATTCTGTGAATAAAGTATATTTTTGGGGAAAAAGTGAGTAATTGGAGTTGAAGGAAAAGCAGCAATGATCTATTGAATGGTGAAACAAGCTTAAGGACTGAATGGCCTATCCTTTTAAAGTTTATTTATTATCACAAGTAGGCTGATATTAACGCTGCAGTGAAGTTACGGTGAAAATCTCCCAGTTGCCACACCCCGGTGCCTGTTCCTCCTGAGGGAGAAGTTAGCATGGCCAATGCACCAAACCAGCACGTCTTTTGGACTTGTTCCTATCTTTTTCTCCTATCTTCTATCCTTGTTCCTATCTTCTGTTAGCAAAGAAGTTCCCAATCACGAGAGATACAGAAAATGCTGGAAACGCTCAGCAAGCCAGGCAGCATCCGTGGAAAGAGAAAAGCAGAATTATTGATTCTGGTTGAAGATCTTCCATTAGCACTTGGGAGACACTGATGATGAATAGTTTTTAAGCAAGTACAGAGCCATGGAAAAGGGGAAGAGGGTAATACTAAAAGGGAAAGGTCTATCAAAGTCTGGAGAAAAAGAGTAATTACTTCTTTTGTTGTGGCTCTGGAGAACAGAGTTTGGGCGTAAGTGTTGAATGCTCAAAAGAAACATTGGATTTGAATGCAGGCAGTTAATACTTTCCCGTGAAACTTTTGAAGCTTAGAAGTTTGTAATACAACAACAATTTATGTAGTGATTAATAGATTAATAGAACAGTACAGCACAGTACAGGCCCTTCGGCCTTCGATGTTGTGCCGAGCTTTGTCCGAAACCAAGATCAAGCTGGCCCATTCCCTATCATTCTGGTGTGCTCCATGTGCCTATCCAATAACTACTTGAAAGTTCCAGAAGTGTCCGACTCCACTATCACAACAGGCAATCCATTCCACACCCCAAGCACTCTCTGATTAAAGAACCTACCTCGGACATCCCTCCTATATCTCCCACCATGAACCTTATAGTTATGCCCCCCAGTAACAGCTACATCCACCCGAGGAAATAGTCTCTGAACATCCACTCTATCTATCCCCCTCATCATCTTATAAACCTCTATTAAGTCGCCTCTCATCCTACTCCGCTCTAAAGAGAAAAGCCCTAGCTCCCTCAACCTTTCCTCATAAGACCTACCCTCCAAACCAGGCAGCATCCTGGTAAATCTCCTCTGCACTCTCTCCAATGCTTCCACATCCTTTTTATAGTGAGGTGACCAGAACTGCACACAATATTCCAAATGTGGTCTCACCAAGGTCCTGTACAGTTGCAGCATAACCCCACGGCTCTTAAAGTCAAACCCCCTGTTAATAAACGCTAACACACTATAGGCCTTCTTCACGGCTCTATCCACTTGAGTGGCAACCTTCAGAGATCTGTGGATACGAGCCCCAAGATCTCTCTGTTCCTCCACATTCCTCAGAACCCTGCCGTTGACTTTGCAATCTGCAGTCAAATTTGTCCTCCCAAAATGAATCACCTCGCACTTATCAGTGTTAAACTCCATCTGCCATTTTTCAGCTCAGCTCTGCATCCTATCAATGTCTCTTTGCAGCCGACAACAGCCCTCCACCTCATCCACTACTCCACCAATCTTGGTGTCATCAGCAAATTTACTGATCCACCCTTCAGCCCCTTCCTCCAAGTCATTGATAAAAATCACAAATAGCAGAGGACCCAGCACAGTTCCCTGTGGTACACCGCTGGTAACTGATCTCCAGTCTGAAAATTTTCCATCCACCACCACCTCTGTCTTCTATGAGATATGATGTGGAGATGCCAGCGTTGGACTGGGGTAAGCACAGTAAGAAGTCTCACAACACCAGGTTAAAGTCCAACAGGTTTATTTGGTAGCAAATACCATAAGCTTTCGGAGCGCTGCCCCTTCGTCAGATGGAGTGAAACAGATGGAGGGAGAACAGATTTTCACTCCATCTGACGAAGGGGCAGCGCTCCGAAAGCTTATGGTATTTGCTACCAAATAAACCTGTTGGACTTTAACCTGGTGTTGTGAGACTTCTTACTGTTCTATGAGATAGCCAGTTACTTATCATAGAATCATAGAAACCCTACAGTGCAGAAGGAGGCCATTTGGCCCATCGAGTCCGCACCGACCACAATCCCACCAGGCCCTACCCCCACATATTTACCCACTAATCCCTCTAACCTACGCATCTCAGGACTCTAAGGGGCAATTTCTTTTTGAAAACCTGGCCAATCAACCTAACCCACACATCTTTGGACTGTGGGAGGAAACCGGAGCACCCGGAGGAAACCCACGCAGACACGAGGAGAATGTGCAAACTCCACACAGACAGTGACCCGAGCCGGGAATCGAACCCGGGACCCTGGAGCTGTGAAGCAGCAGTGCTAACCACTGTGCTACCGTGCCGCCAATTGGCTAAATTTCCCTCTTACGCCTCCTTACTTTCTTCATGAGCCGACCATGGGGAACCTTATCATACGCCTTACTAAAACCCATGTATACGACATCAACTGCTCTACCTTCATCTACACATTAAGTTACCTCCTCAAAGAATTCAATCAAATTTGTTAGGCAAGACTGACCCTTCACGAATCCGTGTTGACTATCCCGGATTAAGCTGCAGAGGGTTTCAAATTCGTGGATCACTGGGAAGTCTTCAAGACAGGATGGCACCTGTACAAGAAGGACGGGTTACACCTAAACTGGAGGGGCACGAATATCCTAGCTGCGAGTTTTGCTCGTGCGGTTCGGGTGGGTTTAAACTAATGTGGCAGGGGGGTGGGGATCAGAACAATAGGTCAATAAGCATAGAGGCTGGGGACGAGATTGGGGCCAAGACAAGGCTATCTAAGAGGAAGAGCATTCTGGGGGAGGATGACCTCAGTGGGCCTGGAGGTCTGGAGTACATCTGCTTCAATGCAAGGAGCATCACGGGCAAGACAGATGAGCTTAGAGCCTTAATGCTTGCGCGGAACTTGGATGTGGTTGCAGTGACGGAGACTTGGTTAAAAGAAGGACAGGACTGGCAGCTGAATATTCCGGGGTATAAGTGTTTTCGGCGAGATAGAGGAGGGGCTAGGAGAGGTGGGGGAGTAGCGATGCTGGTTAGGGAACATATTACAGCGGTACAGAGGGTGGACAATTTGGAAGGGTCAGGTAACGAGTCACTGTGGGTGGAGCTCAAACAGGAAGGGCGCAGTCACTATGCTGGGGGTATACTACAGGCCTCCCAACAGCCCACGGGAAGTTGAGGAACGGATATGTAAGGAAATTCTGGACAGGTGCAGAAAAAATAGGGTTGTTGTAGTGGGAGACTTTAATTTCCCCCACATAGACTGGAAATCGCTGTGGGCTAGGGGCCTGGACGGAGAAGAATTTAGAAAATACGTACAAGAAGGTTCTTTGGAACAATATATTGACAGTCCAACTAGAGAGGGGGCTATACTGGACCTAGTACTGGAGAATGAGCCCGGTCAGGTCATCAAAGTTTCAGTGGGGGAACATGTGGCAAATAGTGACCACAATTCTGTAAACTTTAGGATAGAAATGGAAAAAGATGAGTGTTGTCCTTTGGGTAAGGTGCTGAATTGGGGGAAGGCTAACTACAGCCGGATTAGGCAGGATTTGGTGGCTGTTGATTGGGAGAGGCTGTTCGAGGGTAAATCCACATCTGGCATGTGGGAGTCTTTTAAGGAGCAGTTGATAGGACTGCAGGACAGGCATGTGCCTGTGAAGAGGAAGGACAGGAAAGGTAGGATTCGAAAGCCGTGAATAACCAGTGAAATTGTGGGTCTAATCAAAAACAAAAAAGAGGCATACATGAGGTCCAGGCAGCTAAAAACAGATGGAGCACTGGAGGAATACAGAGAATGTAGAAAAGAACTCAAACAGGGAGTTAGAAGGGCAAAAAGGGTCACGAAATGTCCTTGGCAGACAGGATGAAGGAGAATCCGAAGGCATTTTATACATACGTTAGGAACAAAAGGGTTGTTAGGGAAAGAATCGGACCTGTCAGGGACAAAGGAGGGGAATTATGATTAGGACGAAAGGAAGTAGGTGAGATCCTAAACGAATACTTTGCATCAGTATTCACAAAGGAGAGGGACATGTTGACTGGTAGTGTCTCAGATGTGTTAATCCGTTAGAAAAAATCTCAATTACAAGGGAGGAAGTGTTAGGTTTTTTAGGAAACATTAAGAGAGACAAATCCCCAGGGCCGGATGGCATCTATCCTAGACTCCTCAGGGAGGCAAGAGATGAAATTGCTGGGCCTCTAACAGAAATCTTTGTCTTTCACTGGACACAGGTGAGGTCCCAGAGGATTGGAGGATAGCAAATGTGGTCCCGTTATTTAAGAAGGGTAGCAAGGATAACCGGGGTACTTATAGGCCGGCGAGCTTGACGTCCGTGGTAGAGAAATTGTTGGAGAAGATTCTTAGAGATAGGATATATGCGCATTTAGAACTGAATAATCTCACTTGCGATAGACAGTATGGTTTAGTACGAGGGAGGTCATGCCTCACAAATTTGGTTGAGTTTTTTGAGGAGGTGACAAAAACGATTGATGAGGGAAGGGCCGTGGATGTCGTCTATATGGATTTTAGTAAAGCGTTTGACAAGGTCCCTCATGGCAGGTTGGTGCAAAAGGTTAAATCTGATGGGATAAAAGGTGAGCTAGCTAGATGGGTGGAGAACTGGCTTAGCCATAGAAGACAGAGGGTCGCAGTGGAGGGGTCTTTTTCCGGTTGGAGGTCTGTGACTAATGGTGTTCCGCAGGGCTCTGTACTAGGACCTCTGCTGTTTGTGATATATATATGTAAATGATTTGGAGGAAGATGTACCTGGTGTGATCAGTAAGTTTGCGGACGACACAAAGATTGCTGGAGTTGCGGATAGTGATGAACATTGTCAGAGAACGCAGCAGGATATAGATAGGCTGGAACATTGGGCGGAGAAATGGCAGATGGAATTTAATCCAGATAAATGCGAAGTGATGCATTTCGGTAGATCTAATGTAAGGGGGAGCTATACAATAAATGGCAGAACCATCAGGAGTATAGACACACAGAGGGACCTGGGTGTACAAGTCCACAGATCCTTAAAGGTGGCAGCACAGGTGGAGAGGGTGGTGAAGAAGGCATATGGCATGCTTGCCTTTATTGGATGGGGCATAGAATATAAAAGTTGGCAAATGATGTTGCAGCTGTATAGCACGTTGGTTCGGCCACATTTGGAATACTGTGTCCAGTTCTGGTCGCCACGCTACCAGAAGGACGTGGAGGCTTTGGAGAGAGTACAGAAAAGGTTTACCAGGATGTTGCCTGGTATGGAGGGTCTTAGCTATGAGGAGAGATTGGGTAAACTGGGGATGTTCTCCCTGGAAAGACAGAGGATGAGGGGCGACCTAATAGAGGTGCATAAAATTATGAAGGGCATAGATAGGGTGAACAGTGGGAAGCTTTTTCCCAGGTCGGAGGTGACGAACACAAGGGGTCACGGGTTCAAGGTGAGGGGGGCAAGGTTCAACACAGATGTCGGGGATGTATTTTACACAGAGGGTGGTGGGGGCATGGAATGCACTGCCAAGCAAGGTGATTGAGGCGGACACGCCGGGATCGTTTAAGACTTATCTAGATAGCCACATGAACAGACTGGGAATAGAGGGATACAAACGAATGGTCTAGTTGGGCACAAGAGCGGCGCAGGCTTGGAGGACTGAAGGGCCTGTTCCTGTGCTGTATTGTTCTTTGTTCTTTATCTTTCCAAATGGTCATAAATCCTGTCCCTCAGGACCTTTTCCATTAACTTACCGACCACGGAAGTAAGACTAACCGGCCTATAATTACCAGGGTCATTCCTATTTCCTTTCTTGAACAGAGGAACAACATTCGCCACTCTCCAGTCCTATGGCACTATCCCCGTGGACAGTGAGGACCCAAAGATCAAAGCCAAAGGCTCTGCAATCACATCTCTTGCCTCCCAAAGAATCCAAGGATATATCCCATCTGGCCCAGGGGACTTATCGACCCTCAGGTTTTTCAAAATCGCCAATACATCTTGCCTCAGAACATCCACCTCCTCCAGCCTATCAGCCTGTATCACACTCTCATCCTCAAAAACATGGCCCCTCTCCTTGGTGAACACTGAAGAAAAGTATTCATTCATCGCCTCTCCTATCTCTTCTGACTTCATGCACAAGTTCCCACTACTATCCTTGACCGGCCCCAACCTCACCCTGGTCGTTCTTTTATTCCTCACATAAGGGTAAAAGGCCTTGGGGTTTTCCTTGATCCAACCCACCAAGGACTTCTCATGCCCCATCCTAGCTCTCCTAAGCCCTTTATTTAGCTCATTCCTTGCTACCTTGTAACCATCAAGCGACCCAACTGAATCTTGTTTTCTCATCCTTACATACGCTTCCTTTTCCCTCTTGACAAGACATTCAACCTCTTTTGTGAACCGTGGTTCCGTCACTCGGCCCTTTCCTCCCTGCCTGACAGGGACATACCTATCAAGGACACGCAGTATTTGTAATTTGTAATATAGTGAAACATCCCAAGGTACTTTATAAGAGCATTATAAAACAACTGAACTATGGAAGGAAATATTAAATCAAATGACCAAAGCTTGGACAAAGAGCTATGCTTTACGGAGCATCTTAAAGGAGGAAAGTAGGGCAGAGAGCTGTGGGAAGGGAATTCCTGAGCTTAAGGTCGAGGCAACTGACAGAACAGCAACCAATGGTTAAGCAATTGTAATCGGGAATGGGCAAGAGACCAGAACTGAAGGAGTGCAGATATCTTGGAAGGTTATGGAGGAGATGTAAAACAATGTTAAAATCATTTTAATATTGTAAAGTTTAGTCACTATCTATGCTTTTAAGGAACGAGTGATGTATTCTTGTAACAAGAATTTTTGTTGTTTGTTTCAGATCGATGCCCTAAGTAAAAGAAGCAAAGAAGCAGAGGCAGCCTTTTTAAATGTTTACAAAAGACTAATTGATGTTCCAGGTATGTTTGTGATTTATCCAAAGTGGATTGTGACCGAGGCCAGTGCATTTTATGTCAGTTCCTGAGTTTTCGAAATGCTTTGTTTATGTCCTTTGCTCCCCTGGGATTTGATTTCAAAATTAGCCCAAACCTAAGTTTTGTGAATCTAAAACCATGTTTCAATCGATATGATAAATAAATGTTGATTCACTCAAAGAGACTATGGTGCTTAAAAATGTCAGGAATACTGAAGTTGAAATGATGTTGTATGGACAAAGGTATGTTCTTGAGCTTTCCATTGTGCCCATTAAGTTCCACAATAGTACTGCAAACCAGTGCTATCTTTATGTTCATGGTGGAAGAGATCCCATTTTCTCTGATAACTTAAATATTGGTGTAAATTTTTTGCACTTTAGGCAAAGTACTAATAGGATTATAATTAATCTCAGAACCCTTAAATTCTATAGTTCTATAATTTGTTTTAAATTTGGCATGAAAATGTGTTGTGTAGAAAATGTGTACTTGATTATAAAGACCATTCAAAAGATGTGCATAGCATATGGCACCTGTATAAAACAAGTGTATCTGTAATATTTTCTCCATACTTTTCATGTAGAAATAGGACTGTGTCTCTGCATCTGTATATTTTTATTTCATGGCTATTCATTTTGACAATACACTGTTGGAAAAATTTTCATCCTCTTTATTCTACATCGTTCTTTAAAATGTCAGTGTTGTATGGTCATCACTACCTTTCCTCTGAACAATGCTGAGGTGAACCTCGGGTCTGACCTTATGTTATGTTGTGTACAGTTTTAACATCCAATCCGGATCCACTGAGACAAATTTCTCTACACCTTGTTTTCTGTGTACTCTTTACAGTTAGTCTTGGTGGGTCAGTAGTGGAACTGCTCAGTAAATCATGACTGCTGTGGTTAGGGGCTCTCACCGTGATAACTCATATTGGAGGTTTCTAACATGGCTTGAAATATGGGAAGAAGTTTAACAACACCAGGTTAAAATCCAACAGGTTTATTTGGTAGCAAAAGCCACACAAGCTTTCGGAGCTCCAAGCCCCTTCTTCAGGTGAGTGGGAATTCTGTTCACCAACAGGGCATATAAAGACACAGACTCAATTTACATGAATAATGGTTGGAATGCGAATACTTACAGCTAATCAAGTCTTCAAGGTACAAACAACGTGAGTGGAGAGAGCATCAAGACAGGCTAAAAAGATGTGTATTGTCTCCAGACAAGTTAGCCAGTTCACTGGCACAGTGGTTAGCACTGCTGCTTCACAGCTCCAGGGACCTGGGTTCGATTCCCGGCTCGGGTCACTGTCTGTGTGGAGTTTGCACATTCTCCTCGTGTCTGCGTGGGTTTCCTCCGGGTGCTCCGGTTTCCTCCCACAGTCCAAAGATGTGCGGGTTAGGTTGATTGGCCATGCTAAAAAAAAATTGCCCCTTAGTGTCCTGAGGTCAGAGGGATTAGTGGGTAAAATATGTAGGGATATGGGGGGTAGGGCCTGGGTGGGATTGTGGTTGGTGCAGACTCGATGGGCCGAATGGCCTCTTTCTGCACTGTAGGGATTCTATGATTCTATGACAACAATTATTCATGTAAATTGAGTCTGTGTCTTTATATGCCCTGTTTGTGAACAGAATTCCCACTCACCTGAAGAAGGGGCTTGGAGCTCCGAAAGCTTGTGTGGCATTTGCTACCAAATAAACCTGTTGGACTTTAACCTGGTGTTGTTAAACTTCTTACTGTGTTTACCCCAGTCCAACGCCAGCATCTCCACATCTTGAAATATGGGCACAATTGTATTAATGCCAGAGTCTGTAATATAAAATATTATTTCAGGGGCAGCGTGTGACTGAACTACAATGCAGCTATGAATTCCCAGAAACGTTTTTCATTTCCCTTTTAAATTTAGAAGTAATGCAGAGTAACAGGTATATTTTTCTGACCAGTCATATAAATTAAATAACAATGTTATGGTGGCTTGGGTAGTGGATTTCCCTTATAACAGTACTTACTGTTTGCTGTATGAAAAAGTGCTTAGAATTCCAGCTGATTTTCCTTAATGAGACAGCTGAGTTAATTATGTAATATTCTAATTAGCCACGAAACCCCACTTTAACAGACAGAAATACATCTGAAAATGTGATGCCATCAGATGAGCTGTGTACAGATATACATAGGAAGGAGCTATTCATCTTCCTGCAGGGTGCTAGTGATGCAGTTACCCACATGGCGATGATCTTCGCGTCGTCGATGGAGACGGGAGAGGTTCTGGAGGATTGCGGATGTGGTTCCTATATTCAAGAGAGGGAATAGGGATAGCCCAGGAAATTACCGACTGGTGAGTCTAACCTCAGTGGTTGGTAAGTTGATGGAGAAGATCCTGAGGGACAGGATTTATGAACATTTAGAGAAGTTTAGTATGCTCAAAAGTAGTCAGCACGGCTTTGTCAAAGGCAAATTGTGCCTTACGAGCCTGGTGGAGTTCTTTGAAAATGTGACTAAACACGTTGACGAAGGAAAAGCGGGAGATGTGGTTTACATGGACTTCAGCAAGGCGTTCGATAAGGTCCCCCATGCAAGACTTCTTGAGAAAGTGTGAGGGCATGGGATCCAAGGGGCTGTTGTCTTGTGGATCCAGAACTGGCTTGCCTGCAGAAGGCAGAGCGTGGTTGTAGATGGGTCTTTTTCTGAATGGAGGTCGGTCACCAGTGGAGTGCCCCAGGGATCTGTTCTGGGACCCTTGCTGTTTGTCATTTTCATAAATGACCTGGATGAGGAAGTGGAGGGATGGGTTGGTAAGTTTGCCGACGACACGAAGGTTGGTGGGGTTGTGGATAGTCTGGAGGGATGTCAGAAGCTGCAGCGTGACATAGATAGGATGCAAGACTGGGTGGAGAAGTGGCAGATGGACTTCAACCCGGATAAATGTGTAGTGGTCCATTTTGGCAGGTCAAATGGGATGAAGGAGTATAATATCAAGGGTAAGACTCTTAGCAGTGTAGAGGATCAGAAGGACCGTGGGGTCTGGGTCCATAGGACTCTTAAATCGGCCTCGCAGGTAGAGGTGGTGGTTAAGAAGGCGTATGGTGTGCTGGCCTTCATCAATCGAGGGATTGAGTTTAGGAGTTGGGAGATAATGATGCAGCTTTATAAGACCCTCGTCAGACCCCACTTAAGAGTACTGTGCTCATTTCTGGTCGCCTCTTTACAGGAAGGATGTAGAAATTATTGAAAGGGTGCAGAGGCGATTTATAAGGATGTTGCCTGGATTGGGTGGCATGCCTTATGAGGATAGGTTGAGGGAGCTCGGTCTTTTCTCCTTGGAGAGACGAAGGATGAGAGGTGACCTGATAGAGGTGTACAAGATGTTGAGAGGCATAGATCGGGTGGATTCTTGGAGGCTTTTTCCCAGGGCTGAAATGGCTGCTACGAGAGGACACAGGTTGAAGGTGCTGGGGAGTAGGTACAGGGGAGATGTTAGGGAGAAGTTTTTCACAGAGGGTGGTGGGTGAGTTGAATCGGCTGCCGTCAATGGTGGTGGAGGCAAACTTGATAGGGTCTTTTAAGAGACTTCTGGATGAGTACATGGGACTTAATAGGATTGAGAGTTATCGGTAAGCCTATATATAGGCCTAGGTAGGTAGGGACATGACCGGCGCAACTTGTGGGCCGAAGGGCCTGTTTGTGCTGTAGTTTTTCTATGTTCTATTATAGTGTCTTCTAATAGCAGTAGAGGTCGTCCAGATATTGACAAACAATCTGAAATTGTAATGGCTTTTAAAAATCTGCTGGCACTTTCAACTTCTACAAAATATTCCTGGCAATTTGTTGCGCTTAATTTTTTTGCCAATATTTAATATTTTTAGGGAACAAAATAACATTACAAATGTACAACATAATGCATATAAATTTATGGCAATGTAGACTAAGATATTGGTATAACCTTATATTCTGAATAACTCGCTGCCTTTACTAAAACATGTCTGAAAAGTAGACAAATAGTACATTGTGCAAAATAACAATTCTCAGTATATTATATTCAGAAACCAATAATAGAACAAAGAACAATACAGCACAGGAACAGGCCCTTCAGTCCTCCAAGCCTGCGCCGCCCATGTGCCCAACTAGACCATTCGTTTGCATCCCTCTATTCCCAGTCTGTTCATGTGGCTATCTAGATAAGTCTTAAACGATCCCGGCGTGTCCGCCTCAATCACCTTGCTTGGCAGTGTATTCCATGCCACCACCACCCTCTGTGTAAAATACGTCCCCCTGACATCTGTGTTGAACTTTGCCCCCCTCACCTTGAACCTATGACCCCCTGTGTTCTTCACCTCCGACCTGGGAAAAGGCTTCCCACTGTTCACCCTATCTATGCCCTTCATAATTTTATACACCTCTATTAGGTCGCCCCTCATCCTCCGTCTTTCCAGGGAGAACAACCCCAGTTTACCCAATCTCTCCTCATAGCTAAGACCCTCCATACCAGGCAACATCCTGATAAACCTTTTCTGTACTCTCTCCAAAGCCTCCACGTCCTTCTGGTAGTGTGGTGACCAGAACTGGACGCAGTATTCCAAATGTGGCCTAAACATTGTTCTATACAGCTGCAACAATATATGCCAACTTTTATATTCTATGCCCCATCCAATAAAGGCAAGCATGCCATATGCCTTCTTCACCACCCTCTCCACCTGTGCTGCCACCTTTAAGGATCTGTGGACTTGTACACCCAGGTCCCTCTGTGTGTCTATACTCCTGATGGTTCTGCCATTTATTGTATAGCTCCCCCTTACATTAGATCTACCGAAATGCATCACTTCGCATTTATCTGGATTAAATTCCATCTGCCATTTCTCCGCCCAATGTTCCAGCCTATCTATATCCTGCTGTATTCTCTGACAATATTCATGACTATCCGCAACTCCGGCAATCTTTGTGTCGTCCGCAAACTTACTGATCACACCAGCTGCATCTTCCTCCAAATCATTTATATATATATATCGCAAACAGCAGAGGTCCCAGTACAGAGCCCTGCGAAACACCATTAGTCACAGACCTCCAACCGGAAAAAGACCCCTCCACTGCTACCCTCTGTCTTCTATGGCTAAGCCAGTTCTCCACCCATCTAGCTAGCTCACCTTTTATCCCATCAGATTTAACCTTTTGCACCAACCTGCCATGAGGGACCTTGTCAAACGCTTTACTAAAATCCATATAGACGACATCCACGGCCCTTCCCTCATCAATCGTTTTTGTCACCTCCTCAAAAAACTCAACCAAATTTGTGAGGCATGACCTCCCTCATACTAAACCATGCTGTCTATCGCAAGTGAGATTATTCAGTTCTAAATGCGCATATATCCTATCTCTAAGAATCTTCTCCAACAATTTCCCTACCACGGACGTCAAGCTCGCCGGCCTATAAGTACCCCGGTTATCCTTGCTACCCTTCTTAAATAACGGGACCACATTTGCTATCCTCTAATCCTCTGGGACCTCACCTGTGTCCAGTGAAAGACAAAGATTTCTGTTAGAGGCCCAGCAATTTCATCTCTTGCCTCCCTGAGGAGTCTAGGATAGATGCCATCCGGCCCTGGGGATTTGTCTCTCTTAATGTTTCCTTAAAAAACCTAACACTTCCTCCCTTGTAATTGAGATTTTTTCTAACGGATTAACACATCTGAGACACTACCAGTCAACATGTCCCTCTCCTTTGTGAATACTGATGCAAAGTATTCGTTTAGGATGTCTCCTACTTCCTTTGGTTCTAAGCATAATTCCGCTCCTTTGTCCCTGACGGGTCCGATTCTTTCCCTAACAACCCTCTTGTTCCTAACGTATGTATAAAATGCCTTCGGATTCTCCTTCATCCTGTCTGCCAAGGACATTTTGTACCCCTTTTTGCCCTTCTAACTCCCTGTTTGAGTTCTTTTCTACATTCTCTGTATTCCTCCAGTGTTCCATCTGTTTTTAGCTGCCTGGACCTCATGTATGCCTCTTTTTTCTTTTTGATTAGACCCACAATTTCACTGGTTATCCACGGCTTTCGAATCCTACCTTTCCTGTCCTTCCTCTTTACAGGCACATGCCTGTCCTGCAGTCCTATCAACTGCTTCTTAAAAGACTCCCACATGCCAGATGTGGATTTACCCTCGAACAGCCTCTCCCAATCAACAGCCACCAAATCCTGCCTAATCCGGCTGTAGTTCCCCCAATAACACCCAGGAAACGTTTAAGATGACTGCACCTTTAGCGGAAGAAGGGTTGTGTCCCCTCAGTATGTGACTTCCAGTGCTCTATATGCCATTTATCTTTATTTTCTTTTCTGTTTATATTCTTCTGTTTTCTATTCTTCTTCCTTCCCTGATTCCCTCTTCCTCTTTTTCTTTATTCCTTTTCATTTCCCATTCTCCTTTTGCTATTTCCCTCCTCTCTCCTTTAGACTTTTCCACTCTTCCCTGCTATCTCTGTTCCTCTTTCCCCTTTTCTATTTTTCAATTTTCTCCTTCCTTGCATTCTACTCTCTTACTTTCACCTCAGATTTCCCATATGATCCATCAATACACTAAGGTTCACTCTTCCTTTTCTTTCATGTTGCTACTTCCACACCTCCGCATCAGTCTTCTAACACTCCAGAAATAACACCAAACTCCTATCCCTCCGGTTTTGTCAATATCCACTGTATTTGGGAACATTTCCTTCTTTCTCTGTATTCTTGGCTTTCAGTAAATGGGTATGTTTCAGACTGGAACTGGCGGACAAATGTTGCCAAATACCGGAATTCCTTCTGGCACCTATCCACAACTGAGCCTGTTAACCTGCAGTACAGGCACACCCTGGTTAATCCCAATTCTCAGGAGACTGCTGAAGTCCCCACTACCAGCTCATTCTTCCCCTCACCCCCTCGTCCACAAAACAGACCTGGGGCCCCTCCTCCCGACATCCGAGATCTGGGGGCCCCTTCTCCCGGGGCCCCTCCTCCTGGGGCCCCTCCTCCCAGCATTTCAGACCCGATGCCCTTCCTCTCATGCCCCGATGCCCCAGACCTGGGACTGCAATTTTGAACAAAGGTGCAACGTTTGCACTTATCCTAGCCCCCATGCCTGAGTCTCAGGAAAACTGGAAAATTATGGCCAGTACCTCTACAATTTCTGCACTCACTTTAGACATTAGAACAGTACAGCACAGAACAGGCCCTTCAGCCCACGATGTTGTGCCGAGCTTTATCTGAAACCAAGATCAAGCTATCCCACTCCCTATCATCCTGGTGTGCTCCATGTGCCTATCCAATAACCGCTTAAATGTTCCTCAAGTGTCTGACTCCACTATCACTGCAGGCAGTCCATTCCACACCCCAACCACTCTCTGTGTAAAGAACCTACCTCTGATATCCTTCCTATATCTCCCACCACGAACCCTATAGTTATGCTCCCTTGTAATAGCTCCATCCACCCGAGGAAATAGTCTTTGAACGTTCACTCTATCTATCCCCTTCATCATTTTATAAACCTCTATTAAGTCTCCCCTCAGCCTCCTCCGCTCCAGAGAGAACAGCCCCAGCTCCCTCAACCTTTCCTCATAAGACCTACCCTCCAAACCAGGCAGCATCCTGGTAAATCTCCTCTGCACTCTTTCCAGCGCTTCCACATCCTTTTTATAGTGAGGTGACCAGAACTGCACACAATATTCCAAATGTGGTCTCACCAAGGTCCTGTACAGTTGCAGCATAACCCCACGGCTCTTAAACTCCAACCCCCTGTTAATAAAAGCTAACGCACTATAGGCCTTCTTCACAGCTCTATCCACTTGAGTGGCAACCTTTAGAGACCTGTGGATATGGACCCCAAGATCTCTCTGTTCCTCCACAGTCTTCAGAACCCTTCCTTTGACCCTGTAATCCACATTTAAATTAGTCCTACCATTAGTCCTACCAAAATGAATCACCTCACATTTCCCTCAGTATATTTGAATGCATCTCACCTGGTCCTGCTGCTTATCAACTGTGAGTACAGACATCCTAGCAATACCTTCGCCTTATCAATTTTAAA
The DNA here is from genome assembly GCF_964213995.1 of Mustelus asterias. Taxonomy (NCBI): domain Eukaryota; kingdom Metazoa; phylum Chordata; class Chondrichthyes; order Carcharhiniformes; family Triakidae; genus Mustelus; species Mustelus asterias. The sequence goes on along the minus strand of NC_135812.1, from coordinate 52,572,558 downwards.
CCTTTCAAGGGTATGACCTGGGTAGCATTTAAAGAAACAAATGCAGGGTATTCATTTAATACCCATGCCTTCTGACTTTTTTGATTCCCTTTTATATCTCTTTAACCATTTATGTGCCCATAGCAGATGTTTGGATTTTCTTTTATGTTAGCTACCAGTTTGTTCTCCTCCTCTCTTTTTACCTCTTACCTGCTTTTTCAGTCTCTCCTCTCGAAGCTTCTATTTTAGTTCTTGTTCTCAATTGTAAAATCCACCTGACATCTGTCATAACCACACTTTTTCTGCTTCTTCTCAATCTCTGTCTCTTTTGTCATCCAGGGACATCTGGATTTGGTTGTCCTACTTTTCCCCTTCATTGGAATAAACTTGGATTGCACCCAAACAATTCTTTAAAGGCAGCATTTGCCTGCCAATCTTTGTTTCCAGTCTATTTGGGTCAGATTCATTTCTTAGCCCATTGAATTTGGCTTTCCCCTAGCTAATTGTTCTTATTCTGATACAATGATCACTGTGTCCTAAATGTTTCCTTACCGACATTTCATCCACTAGGCCCACCTCATTTCCGAGAACGATGTCCAGCAGTGTCTCATTGGACTGAAAAGTTACTGTGTAGACAATTCTGAACATGCTTTAGGAGCTTTTGATCCTCACTACCCTTTACTTCACTACTAATTCATTCTATATTCTAATAATTAAAGTCCTCTGTCATAACTACTCTATAATGCTAGCATTCTCTGTAATTTCCTTCCAAATTTGTTTCTTTACGTCTTTTCCACTTGTTGGTGGCCTATACTCTACACCATGCAATATAACTGTACCCTTTTTGTTCCTTAACTCTATCCAAGTAGACCCTGCCCTTAAGATAAAGGCAAAATATTGCAGAAGCTGGAATCTGAGTAAAAACAGAAAATGCTGGAAAAACTCAGCAGATCTGACAGCATCTATGGAGAGAACAGAGCCAGCGTTGCAAGCCTGGATGACCGTTCATCAGAGTTAAGACAAAGAAAATAGGACAAGATATATACCATGTGTGTGTGTGTGGGGGGGGGGGGGGGGCTGTAATTAGACAAAGGGAACATAAATGGTGATGATAAATGCTGAGAAATGTGATAAGAGCATCCATTCAGAGATCGACTTTGTCCTTGATCCCTCTGATCTAATGATCATCCTCCCTTGATCTAATGCCACAAAACCTTCCTTATGGACGCTTGATGGACTATAGTGGTTTAAGAAGGTGGCACAACACCTTCTTATTGAGAGCAATTAGGAATGGACAGCAATACTCACAACATGAAAAAACTAACAAAAATTAATACTATCATCCACCTCCTTTCCTTTCCGATCTTTCTTGCACACCTTGTATTCATGATTACTTAATAGCCAGTCCTGCCCTTTGGGCCAAGTCTGAGTTGTCACTGCAACATCATAATTCCAAGTGCCTATGTCTGCGACTCTCCAATCTTAATCTTGGTGTGCGGCACGGTGACACAGTGGTTAGCACTGCTGCCTCACAGAGCAAGGGACCTGGGTTCGATTCCCGCTTGGGTCACTGTGTGGAATCATAGAATCATAGAAACCCTGCAGTTCAGAAAGAGGCCATTTGGCCCATCGAGTCTGCACCGACCACAACACCACCCAGGCCCTACCCCCATATCCCTACATATTTACCCACTAATCCCTCTAACCTACGCATCTCAGGACACTAAGGGGCAATTTAGCATGGCCAATTTGCCATTTGGAGTTTGCACGTTCTCCCTGTGTCTGCGTGGGTTTCCTCCGGGTGTTCCGGTTTCGCCCCACACTCCAAAGATGTGAGGGTTAGGTGGATTGGCCATGTTAAATTGACCCTAGTGACAGGGGATTAGTGGAGTAAATTAGCGGGTTATGGGAATAGGGCCTGGTATGATTGTGGTCTGTACAGACTTGATGGGCCAAATGGCAGCCTTCTGTACTGTAGGGATTCTATGATTCATAATTACCACACTTCAAACATTCACAGTAACTGTAATTTACATTGATTGCTTTCTCTCTTACGTTCAACACACCTATTAACCTGCTATTTCCTACTCTAGTGCATCTGCTCCCAATACTCTTCACATCCTGGTATCCCTCTCTAATATCACCTCCTGGACTGATTTGCTAGTGCAATTGGGAGGGTTGGACTAACTTGGTAGGGGTGTGAGAACCCGGAGGTAATACTACAGAGGAATACCAGAGTGTGCAGAATAATGGGAGCGACAGATGTACTCGTAGAAAATTGTAGGGTAATAGGGTATAGTCCATGCCCCTGTCTGCAACAACGGGGATGAGTTGGAAATGGTTGAGAGCTTCAAGTTTCCAGGTGTCCAGATCACCAACAATCTGTCCTGGTCCCTCCACGCGGCTGCAAAAGTTATGAAAGCCCACCAACGCCTTTACTTTCTCAGGAGGCCAAGGAAATGTGGCATGTCCACTACGACTGTCTCCAATTTTTACAGATGCACTATAGAAAGCATCCTTTCTGGATGTATCACAGCTTGGTATGGGCTCAGGCTCTGACCAAGACCACAAGAAATTACAAAGGGTGGTGAACGAAGCCCAGTCCATTATGCAAACCAGCCCCCTCATCCTTTGATTCCTCAGAAAAGCAGCCAGCATAATCAAGGATCCCACGCACCCCGGACATACTCTCTTAAACCTTCTTCCATTGGGAAAAGATGCAAAAGTCTGAGAACATATACCGACTGGCTCAAGAACAGCTTCTTACCTGCTACCATCAGATTTTTTAATAGATCTACCTCGTATTATGTTGATCGTTCTCTATACTCCAGCTATGACCGTAACACTGCACCCTCTCCTTTCCTTCTCCCCTATGTAACTCTCTGAATGGTATGATTTGTATGGCTTGCAAGAAACAATACTTTTTACTGTATACCAATAAATGTGGCAATAATAAATCAAATCAAAATCTTGGGTCCTCTGCCATTACTTATGAGCCAAATGTGAGTACATAGAACATAGAACAGTACAGCACAGAACAGGCCCTTCGGCCCACGATGTTGTGCCAAGCTTTATCTGAAACCAAGATCAAGCTATCCCACTCCCTATCATCCTGGTGTGCTCCATGTGCCTATCCAATAACCGCTTAAATGTTCCTAAAGTGTCTGACTCCACTATCACTGCAGGCAGTCCATTCCACACCCCAACCACTCTCTGCGTAAAGAACCTACTTCTGATATCCTTCCTATATCTCCCACCATGAACCCTATAGTTATGCCCCCTTGTAATAGCTCCATCCACCCAAGGAAATAGTCTTTGAATGTTCACTCTATCTATCCCCTTCATTATTTTATAAACCTCTATTAAGTCTCCCCTCAACCTCCTCCGCTCCAGAGAGAACAGCCCTAGCTCCCTCAACCTTTTCTCATAAGACCTACCCTCGAAACCAGGCAGCATCCTGGTAAATCTCCTTTGCACTCTTTCCAGCGCTTCCACATCCTTCTTATAGTGAGGTGACCAGAAGTTATTTCATTAGTGAGGCATTATGACCAAACCCTGTTCTGTGATGCCTCCAAAGTCACATGTGCGTACTTTGCTTTATTTGTCACTGATGAGAACTGCCAACCCGAAATCATTTTTCCACTCATTGACATCAAGATCAGAGACGATGGATTGAACTTGGGGCCTTCGTATTTTGTACAGCTCCCTGACAGTAGAATTACAGGAATGTTATAAAGAGAAAAATGTGAACCTTTATATTAAAAGTAATAATTAGTTGGGAAATACTGAAATCTCTTCATTGTGAAAGATGCTCAAGCTTCATAGGCGATTTATTGCTCGTGAGAGAACTTCATTTCCATGAATATAGCTTTTGTTTCTTGCATTAAATTTTCCTCCGATACTGTGACAATAACAGTTCCAATATGTAGCAGGGGACTTTTGGTAAAAGTTAGTTTCTGAAATTACAGTGTCTGTGTCAAAGTTTGTACAAGTGTATAATCTAGCTGAGTTAGCATACAGCACTGATATATGCAAATACCAGCTGTGCTCATGTTTTCCCCAGGTCCCCCTTTCTTAATGTTCACCAAAGTATAAATTGACAGCTTGAGTGCAACTCTGATGCATGCAAATACCATTTGTGTGCAAACACTTCTCCTCATATTGAACATATTAGTGAGGCATTCAGAGTTGCTTACACGTTATGGTTTTTTTAGTATTCACCTATTCATCTTCATCAATGGGCCACATCCCTTCAGGAAAATTGCACCTCCGATTGCACTCCTCCCTTTATCAAGAATGCAGCTGCGTGTATCTATACGGATGCCGTGAAAATGGTAACAAGCATTGAAACATAAAGAATAAATTAAAATTTCCTTTCATGCCGAGCTTCCTTGGGATGTGTTTCTGATCCTATAGAAGTTGATCTTTTAATATTGCCACGGAATTTCTGTAATTGCACTACACAAACATCACCAACAGACTCCTTTTGGTGGTTCTTCTGTAGTTTAGAAGGGTCACTGGGTACAAAACTGATTTACTAGCCAGTATAGTTGGGGTTTGTGAGGTAGTGGTAGTGGTGGGGTCTTTCAGCAGTTTAGGACACTGCATTCAAACAATTTGAGTCGATGCCAAATGCTTACGTTACTAGCATAAAAACATAAGAAACAGGAGCTGAAGTAGGCCATATAGTCCCTCAAGTCCCTGAAGTAGGCCATATAGTCCCACCATTCAATAAGATTTCATCCCTTCCTGAACTATCCCCAGAATGATTCTTTGGGTAAGGTATACTCCTCCCACAACACCAGCATCACTGTTAAGTTTATGTGTCAGCTATGGCTCAATTGGCAACATTCTTTCCTTTGAGTGACAAGATTCTGTGTTCAAATTGCACTCCAGGACCTGAGCACAAATGTTGGGGCTGAGACTACAGAGTCATAATGAGGAGGTGCTGTCTTTTGGGCACTCTACCGTCTGCCCTTATGGGATGTAAAAGATCCCATGGTATAGAACATAGAACAGTACAGCACAGAACAGGCCCTTCGGCCCACGTTGTTGTGCCGAGCTTTGTCTGAAACCCAGATCAAACTATTTCCTCCCTATCATCCCGAAGTACTCCATGTGCCTATCTAATAGTTTCTTAAATGTTCCTAAAGTTTCTGACTCCACTATCACTGCAGGCAGTCCATTCCACACCCCAACCACTCTCTGATTAAAGAACCTACCTCGGACATCCTTCCTATATCTCCCACCATGAACCCTATAGTTATGCCCCCCAGTTACCACTCCATTCACCCGAGGAAATAGTCTTTGAACGTTCACTCTATCTATCCCCCTCATCATCTTATAAACCTCTATCAAGTCTCCTCTCAACCTCCTCCGCTCCAAAGAGAAAAGCCCAAGTTCCCTCAACCTTTCCTCATAAGACCTACCCTCCAAACCAGGCAGCATCCTGGTAAATCTCCTTTGCACTCTTTCCAGTTCTCCACATCCTTCTTATAGTGAGGTGACCAGAACTGCACACAATATTCCAAATGTGGTCTCACCAAGGTCCTGTACAGTTGCAGCATAACCCCACGGCTCTTAAACTCAAACCCCCTGTTAATGAACGCCAACACACTATAGGCCTTCTTCACGGCTCTGTCCACTTGAGTGGCAACCTTCAGAGATCTATGGATATGAACCCCAAGATCTCTCTGTTCCTCCACATTCTTCAGAACCCAACCTTTGACCCTGTAATCCACATTTAAATTTGTCCTACCAAAATGAATCACCTCGCATTTGTCAGGGTTAAACTCCATTTGCCATTTTTCAGCCCAGCTCTGCATCCTATCTATATCTCTTTGCAGCCTACAACAGCCCTCCACCTCATCCACTACTCCACCAATCTTGGTGTCATCAGCAAATTTACTGATCCATTTAGGAAAAATGGATTATTTAGGAAAGCAACATGGAGCTATCCCGGTGCCCTGGCCAATATTTATTTCTTGACCAACATCACAGAAGGAGATTATCTCATTATTATCACAGTACTTTTTCTGGGAGCTGGCTGTGCGCATGTTGGCTGCCACGTTTCTGCATTATAACTGGCTGCAGGATGTCCGATTGTCATATAAGGCGCTATATATGGAAGGCTGTCTTTCTTTACCTGGGCTGTGCTGAGCAAAGTAAATACAGCTGACCTTGAGGAAATAATTTTTATTAATGCAGCTGATTCTATGCAATCGTTGATCTAGAAATGCACCACCAGTGTGCATTTCCTTTTCCCCCATTTGTCTTCATCTTAGAACTGAACATTTATCCTTGTCGCATTTACAGATCAATAGCAAGTCCCTATTTTGCTCCTTGGATACAATAGGAATCGGAAACTCTTAACATACAAATCTTGTTAAAAGTGATTGCCTATCTGTCATATATATAACATATTAATAATTCCTATCACTTAAAATTACTTCTGGGTTTTCACAAGTAATTTCAAATGCATGTTGACCTCCAGGATATCTCCCTCTTGGATTGAGCACAGATCAATCTGACTTTTGGGGTCAGACAGTGTGGCAAGTGTGAGGATGATTTCCTCCCTCCTCCCTCACTGGAACAAATGTTGGTAACGATCAAGATCAAATTTTGATCCAGGTAAATTGTGACACTGATGTTTATTTTTACTTTCCTAAGAAATGACTTGGGTGGGGAAAAAAAGATTTTAAGTTTGGGTTTGATGTTCTGGTATTTTAATTTGCAAAATGTGTGCTGCAGTCATTTGTTATCACTACCCATAAAGAAAGAAAAGCTTGCATTTATAAAGAAAAGCAAAATGCTGCAGATGCTGGAAATCTGCATTCAAAACAGAAAATGATGGAAATACTTGGCAGGTCAGGCGGCAGTTGTGGAGAGAGAAAGAGTTGATGATGAGCTTCATCAGAACAAAAATATCATGAGACCGGCTGACTATTTCCTGCATTTCCTTTTTTTTTGCATTTATATGGCACTTTCACAGCCACCAGACATCTCAAAATGCTTTACAACCACTGAGGTACTTCTTGAAGAGTAGTCACTGTTGCAACATTGAAATCAGGGTGATTGGGAACAATGGAGAGCCATTATCTTATCTCATGCTTCCAAATAAATATGTGGCTACATATCAGGTCAGAGGCGAGGGATTTTGTGGTGATTAACTCACCACCTGACTCCCAAAACCTGTCCAAGGTGCAAGTCAGGAGTTTGATCCCCCTGCCTGGATGAGTGCAGCTCCAACAACACTCGAGAAGCTAAACACCATCCAGGTCAAAGCAGCCCGCTTGATTGGCACCACATCTACAACCACCACTGACGCACAGTGGTAGCAATTTGTACCATCTACAAGGTGCACTGCATGAACTCACCAAGGCTCATGCAGCACCTTCCAAACGACTGCTACCATCTAGAAGGACAAGGGCAACAGACATATTGGAACACCACTCCCTGCAAATTCCCCTCCAGGTCGCTCACCATCCTGACTTGGAAATATCTAATTGTTTCTTCACTCTTGCTGGGTCAAATGCCCTCCCTAACAGCACTGTGGATGTACCTACACCACATGGACTGCAGTGATTCAAGAGGGTGGCTCACCTGCGCCTTGTCTAGGGTAATTAGGGATGAGCAATAAATGCTGGTGTAGCCAGTGACACCCACATCCAGTGGAATAAATAAAAATACATTATATCATGGAAGATGGAAAGTCTTTTCCTGTCGGTTCCTCCTTCAGAACAAATGAAGAAATAGGTATGTATGTGTACAGTGTGATTAGCAGGTTCAGGTTGCAAGGACGTGCAGTTTACGCTCTGAAAAATAAAGTTTCTAGGACAATTACGGGAGAGTTTGTCTCGATAAAGAAATGATAGGAGCTAATTTGGCGTGGTGGCAGTGGTTAACCCTGCTGCCTCAACGCCAGGGACCCGGGTTCGATTCTGGCCTTGGGTGACTGTCTGTGTGGAGTCTGCACGTTCTCACCGTGTCTGCTTGGGTTTCCTCTGGGTGCTCCGGTTTCCTCCCATTCTCCAAAGATGTGCAAGGTAGGTGGATTGACCATGATAAATTGCCCATTAGTGTCAGGAGGACTAGCAGAGTGTTATGGGGATAGGGCCTGTGTGGGATAGTTGTCGGTGCAGGCTCGATGGGCCAAATTGCCTCATTCATCACTATGGGCATTCTATGAATTAAAAATAAATAAATATACTTCATGACAACTTTGCCTTGACTTTTTAGAGAAGAATGTGGATAGATGATAAAATTAAGCTGGACATTATTGCAGGTTACATGGCAGCATTAACTGTAAGTTGGTAAAAGAGCAAACAAAGTATAATAGTTAATGGATGGGTATTAGACTGGAGGTATGTTGAATGGCAGCACCTCCCCCATCACCCACCCACCCATCCACCACCACCAGGAGCACCAAGCCCCCCAGGACTTGGCTGTAGGAGGTTCAAAATCCAAAGTGGCAGTTAATACAAAAATAGGTTGCATGGCTAACTGTGAGGAGAGCTTTAAACACCTCCAAGAGGACAGAGACTAGCTAGTAGATTGACAGCTTGGATAAAATTATTTGTGGAGAAATCCAATGTGATAGATTTTGGTACGATAATGAGAAGAAATATTTGGGCCTGCAGGCATACAAAGTGGGGTGAGAAGTTAATTCAAGTAATTTCCAGGTTTAATAACTTAAGGACATTGAGCAAAAAGCTAATGCTCAACCTGTGCAAGTCAGTGGCAGCGGACACATGGGAGCACCGCCACCTGCACGTATTCCTCCAAATGTTGTCCCCTTGTTCAAGAAGGGGAGTAGGGACAACCCTGGTAATTATAGACCGGTGAGCCTTACTTCTGTTGTGGGCAAAGTATTGGAAAGGATTATAAGAGATTTGAGCAAAGCGTTTGATAAGGTTCCCCATGGTAAGCTTTTGCAGAAAATACGGACACATGGGATTGAGGGTGATTTAGTGGTTTGGATCAGGAATTGGCTAGCTGGAAGAACATCAGATGGTTGATGGGAAATATTCATCCTGGAGTTCTGTTTCTAGTGGTGTACCACAAGGATCTGTTTTGGGGCCACTGCTGTTTGTCATTTTTATTAATGACCTGGATGAGGGCGTGGAAGGATGGATTAGTAAATTTGCGGATGACACTAAAGTCGGTGGAGTTGTAGACAGTGTGGAGGGAAGTGGCAGGCTACAGAGGAAGAGTTTAGCAACAGCAGGTTAAAGTCCAACAAGTTTATTTGGTAGCAAATATCATAAGCAAATACCATAGGGCAGCACGGTAGCACAGTGGTTAGCACTGCTGCTTCACAGCTCCAGGGACCTGGGTTCGATTCCCGGCTTGGGTCACTGTCTGTGTGGAGTTTGCACAATCTCTTCGTGTCTGCGTGGGTTTCCTCCGGGTGCTCCGGTTTCCTCCCACAGTCCAAAGATGTGTGGGTTAGGTTGATTGGCCATGCTAAAATTGCCCCTTGGTGTCCTGTGATGTGTAGATTAGAGGGATTAGTGGGTAGGATATGAGGGTAGGGCCTGGGTGGGATTGTGGTCGGTGCAGACTTGATGGGCCGAATGGCCTCTTTCTGTACTGTAGGGTTTCTATGATTTCTATAAGCTTTCGGAGCGCTGCTCCTTTGTCAGATGGAGTGGATATCGGCACATTTCCACTCCATCTGACGAAGGAGCAGCGCTCCGAAAGCTTATGGTATTTGCTATCAAATAAACCTGTTGGACTTTAACCTGGTGTTGCTAAAACTCTTATTGTGTTCACCCCAGTCCAACGCCGGCATCTCCACATCAAGGTTACAGAGGGACATAGATAAGCTGTAGAGCTGGGCTGAGAGGTGGCAAATGGAGTTTAATGCGGAAAAGTGTGAGGTGATTCATTTTGGAAGGAGTAACAGGAATACAGAGTACTGGGCTAATGGTAAGATTCTTGGTAGTGTGGATTAACAGAGGGACCTGGGTGTCCATGTGCATAGATCCCTGAAAGTTGGCACCCAGGTTGATAGGTTTGTTAAGAAAGCGTACGGTGTGTTAGCTTTTATTGGTAGAGGGATTGAGTTTTGGAGCCAGGAGGTCATGCTGCAACTGTACAAAACTCTGGTGCGGCCGCATTTGGAGTATTGTGTACAGTTTTGGTCGCCGTATTATAGGAAAGATGTGGAAGTGTTGGAAAGGGTGCAGAGGAGATTTACCAGGATGTTGCCTGGTATGGTGGTAAGGTCTTATGAGGAAAGGCTGAAGGGGTTGAGGTTGTTTTTGTTAGAGAGAAGAAGGTTAAGATGTGACTTAATAGAGGCATACAAGATGATCAGAGGATTAGATAGGGTGGATAGTGAGATCTTTTTTCCTCGGATGGTGATGGCTAGCACGAGGGGACATAGCTTTAAATTGAGGGGTGAGAGATATAGGACAGATGTTAGAGGTAGGTTCTTTACTCGGAGAGTAGTAAGGGCGTGGAATGCCCTGCCTGCAGCAGTAGTGGACTCGTCAATATTAAGAGCATTCAAATGGTTATTGGATAAACATATGGATGATATTGGAATAGTGTAGATTAGAGGGGCTTTAGATTGGTTCCACTGGTCGGCGCAACATCGAGGGCCGAAGGGCCTGTCCTGCGCTGTTATGTTCTATGTATCCTCCTGAATGGGAAATATATTACTGTTCATGGGTCAAATTCGTGGAGCTCCCTCCCAAACAGCACTGCAGGTGTACCTACACCGCACAGATTACAGTGGTTCAAGAAGACTTCCTTGCTTTTGATTCTATACAACTCTAAGACAGCTCACCACCATCACCATCTTCTCGAGGATAAATAGGAACGGACGATATAATGATGCCCATGTCCCATGAATGAACAGAAAAAGAAACTGCAGTTAGAATATTGTGTTCAGCGATGCTTTGCTTGGTCAAAGATGCCACAGCCACGGAGAGGGTGCGGAAGAGATGAAAAAAGTGACATTGAAATAATTGGGCACTATCGAGTTTTCATTTTGTGAACTAGTTTTGAGGTAGCAAATGTTTAGGAATTATATAATCAAGGTTATGGAAATATCTTTATATAGTTTCGGCAGATATAACAGACTCAATTTCTAGTAGGACTACTGACTGGATACTATTTTACTTTTGGAATATGTATTTTAAATGAAAAAACTGAAGTTAAGACAATTAGGTTTTATGTGAAGGATGTTAATGAAGTGTAAATTTCTTGAAGGTTTTTCTGGTGAAACCAAACAGCATCCAAGTGTAGAATATTCATAAATTCTCAATAAATGGTGCACTCTGGGGGTACCTTCACAGTGCATCCTCTGGAAGAGCATAGAATCACTGACAGCAACTTCTGGATTTCCGTGTTGTTCTACACATATACAGATCCCAGAAGATAGTATCAATTTCAGTGGAGTGAGGACAGCAAACAATGACAGTTTTGCCACCATTACCACAAAATCTGGGCTGTTATTGCAGACTGAAAATAATGTCATCTAATTTGTCAGGAATTTTTTTTCCATTAATGTGTTATTGGACAAAAGAACTAAGTTGAACTCTCACTAAGTTTAACATCCGAATTCTGATGCTGTTTTGCGTGATTACAATGTGGTCTTTTGCGATGTTATGTACTCTGAGGAATGTCCATGAACTATTCTTTGTTTTATTACTGTTGAAGCTGATTACTTCAGGATGTTTTGATATGAGGAATTTAAAAGTTAAAATTTTGATATTCTGATGGTGAGGACTGAATTGTAACAATGTCACATCAGGAAGTGTTTGATTCAAATTGTTGTCTTCCGAGCTGCTTTTAACCAACAGTTCAACCCTGAAATGGTGACAGAAGAAAGATTGTAAATATACAATGATGGAAGATCGTGATTCGAAATGTTAACCCTCCAGACCTGCTGAATGTTTTTTGTATTTTCTGCTTTTAATTTCAAATTTCCAGCATCCTCAGGATGATATTTTTTGAGTAAATATACACATATACCACAACAGTAGTTTTGATTCTGTTATCTAATTTGTTAGAGAAGCCATAAGAGGCACTGTATAAAACACACAAGAAAAATTGCCCCCATTGCACTACTTACCCCCTGATAGAGAACACTGGATTTCTTTTTTTAAAAGATTGTAATCTAAACACATTAAGATTATGGATTTGGTTTTATAGTTTGTGATTTCTAATCACAGTCTAATGTATATGCTCGTCTTAAAGTTGCAAAAACCACTGTAACCAGGAAACAGTCCAACGCCTTCAGCAACAGTAGCTTTGCAAGGGTTTTTGTTTCTTCCCCTCAGTTGTGACTGATTTGAAAAATGTATCTACTATGCGCTCCAATTACGATTGTGTTCTGACTCAAGTTATGAGCAAAGGCATCCTTTAGTGTTGGGGAGAAGATCAAAATTGCTCTATTAGTCAATGAGAAAGTTCTGCCAATTAATTAAAGTCATGTAAGGCTATTTCTAATGCCAGTTGTTGCTCTGGGAAATTAGACACCAGAACGTGTGGACTTCCCTGGCCACCTGTTCCCATTCCCTTCGGATCACACAGTCCTTTAGCATCTCCAGCTCAGTCCACACACGGGAACATAGCCTCTCGCATCCTTCTAACCTCCATGACTTCCACATCTGTGAACCGAGGAGTGCTCCCTCTGCCCTGGTGTTTCATTCATAGAGTCTCCAATTACAGCATTCTCAGTCAGCAGCAGCAGCCTCCTGTGATTCAGTGAACCTTCTCTCTAAGAGGGACTGACTGTCCTTAAGAGCTGCAGGCTGGCTGAAACACATTCCAGTCTCTCACACAGTTAGGTCCCCCACTGAGCATGGCTGGTGCAAGTCAGCAGCTAGAATTCTTCACATTAAGAGGACAGCGTGCAGCCCCAACAGGAAGGGGCACAGGCAGATTTATTTATTTATTCATTGGATTTATTATTGTCACAGGCGTTAACATACAGTGAAAAGTATTGTTTCTTGTCCGCTGTACAGACAGAGCAGACTGTTCATAGAGAAGGAAAGGAGAAAGTGCAGAATGTAATGTTAGTCATAGCTAGGGTGTAGAGAAAGATCAACTTAATGCGAGGTAAGTCCATTCAAAAGTCTGACAGCAGCAGGGAAGAAGCTGTTCTTGAGCCGGTTGATACGTGACCTCAGAGTTTTGTATCTTTTTCTCGACGGAAGAAGGTGGAAGAGAGAATGTCTGGGGTGCGTGGGGTCCTTAATTATGCTGGCTGCTTTGCCGAGGCAGCGGGAAGTGTAGACAGAGTCAATGGATGGGAGGCTGGTTTGCGTGATGGATTGGGCTACATTCATGACCTTTTGTAGTTCCTTGCGGTCTTGGGCTGAGCAGGAGCCATACCAAGCTGTGATACAACCAGAAAGAATGCTTGCTATGGTGCATCTGTAAAAGTTGGTGAGAATCGTAGTTGACATGCCAAATTTCCTTAGTCTTCTGAGAAAGTAGAGGCGTTGGTGGGCTTTCTTAAGCTGGAGGAAATAGATGTTCGGAGGGAGGATGTTCTGGCAGTTTTGAATAAACTGAAGGTCGATAAGTCCCCTGGGCCTGATGAAATATATCCTAGGATTCATTGGGAGGCAAGGGATGAGATTGCAGAGCCTTTGGCTTTGATCTTTGGGTCCTCACTGTCCACGGGGATGGTGCCAGAGGACTGGAGAATGGCGAATGTTGTTCCTCTGTTTAAGAAAGGGAATAGAAATGACCCTGGTAATTATAGACCGGTTAGTCTTTCTTCGGTGGTTGATAAATTGATGGAAAAGGTCCTTAGGGATGGGATTTACGACCATTTAGAAAGATGCGGATTAATCCGGGATAGTCAGCATGGATTCGTGAAGGGCAAGCCTTGCCTCACAAATTTGATTGAATTTTTTGAGGAGGTAACTAAGTGTGTTGATGAAGGAAGGGCAGTTGATGTCATATACATGGATTTTAGTAAGGTGTTTGATAAGGTCCCCCATGGTTGGCTTATGATGAAAGTGAGGAGGTGTGGAATAGAGGGAAAGTTGGCCGATTGGATAGGTAACTGGCTATCTGATCGAAGACAGAGGGTGGTGGTGGATGGAAAATTTTCGGATTGGAGGCAGTTTGCTAGCGGAGTGCCACAGGGATCAGTGCTTGGTCCTCTGCTCTTTGTGATTTTTATTAATGACTTAGAGGAGGGGGCTGAAGGGTGGATCAGTAAATTTGCTGATGACACCAAGATTGGTGGAGTAGTGGATGAGGTGGAGGGCTGTTGTAGGCTGCAAAGAGACATAGATAGGATGCAAAGCTGGGCTGAAAAATGGCAAATGGAGTTTAACCCTGATAAATGCGAGGTGATTCATTTTGGTAGGACTAATTTAAATGTGGATTACAGGGTCAAAGGTAGGGTTCTGAAGACTGTGGAGGAACAGAGAGATCTTGGGGTCCATATCCACAGATCTCTAAAGGTTGCCACTCAAGTGGATAGGGCGGTGAAGAAGGCCTATAGTGTGTTAGCTTTTATTAACAGGGGGTTGGAGTTTAAGAGCCGTGGGGTTATGCTGCAGCTGTACAGGACCTTGGTGAGACCACATTTGGAATATTGTGTGCAGTTCTGGTCACCTCACTATAAGAAGGATGTGGAAGCGCTGGAAAGAGTGCAGAGGAGATTTACCAGGATGCTGCCTGGTTTGGAGGGTAGGTCTTATGAGGAAAGGTTGAGGGAGCTCGGGCTGTTCTCTCTGGAGCGGAGGAGGCTGAGGGGTGACTTAATAGAGGTTTGTAAAATGATGAAGGGGATAGATAGAGTGAACGTTCAAAGACTATTTCCTCGGGTGGATGGAGCTATTACAAGGGGGCATAACTGTAGGGTTCGTGGTGGGAGATATAGGAAGGTTATCAGAGGTAGGTTCTTTACGCAGAGCGTGGTTGGGGTGTGGAATGGGCTGCCTGCAGTGATAGTGGAGTCAGACACTTTAGGAACATTTAAGCGCATGGAGCACACCAGGATGATAGGGAGTGGGATAGCTTGATCTTGGTTTCAGATAAAGCTCGGCACAACATCGTGGGCCGAAGGGCCTGTTCTATACTGTACTGTTCTATGTTCTAGTATCGGCCTGTGGCCAGCGGTGTGCCTCAGAGGTCAGTCCTCGGTCCACTGTGATTTGTCATTTATGTTGATGATTTGGATGGGAGTGTAGGAGGCATGGTTGGTGGGTTTGCGGATGACACTAGGATTCTTGGCATGGTAGACGGTGAGGAAGGTTGTCTCCGGTTGCAACGGGATCTTGACTGGTTGAGCCAGTGGGCTGACGGGTGGCAGATGGAGTATAATTTGGACGGGTGCGGGGTGATGTATTTTGGTGGATTGAGCCAGGGCATGACTTGCTTGGTTGATGGTGAGGCATTGGGGAGAGTTGCAGGGCGGGGAGATCTGGGGGTGCATGTTCGTGGCTCCTTGGGGGTGGAGTCGCAGGTGGACGGAGTGGTGAAGAAGGCATTCGGCATGCTTGGTTTCATCGGTCAGAACATTGAATACAGGAGTTGGAACATCTTGTTGAAGTTGTACAAGACATTGGTAAGGCCACACTTGGAATACTGTGTGCAATTCTGGTCACCCTATTATAGAAAGGATATAATAAACTAGAAAGAGTGCAGAAAAGATTTACTAGGATGCTTCCGGGACTTGATGGATTGAGTTATAAGGAGAGGCTGAATAGACTGGGACTTTTTTCTCTGGAGTGTAGGAGGTTGAGGGGTCTGTAAAATAATGAGGGGCATAGACAAGGTAGACAGTCAATATCTTTTCCCAAAGGTAGGGGAGTCTAAAACTAGAGGGCATAAGTTTAAGGTGAGAGGGGAGAGATACAAAAGTGTCCAGAGGGACAATTTCTTCACACACAGGGTGGTGAGTGTCTGGAACAAGCTGCCAGAAGTAGTAGTAGAGGCGGGCACAATTTTATCTTTTAAAAAGCATTTAGATAGTTACATGGGTAAGATGGGTATAGAGGGATATGGGCCAAATGCGGGCAATTGGGATTAGCTTAGGGGTTTTTTAAAAAAAAAGGGTGGCATGGACAAGTTGGGCCGAAGGGCCTGTTTCCATGCTGTAAACCTCTATGACTATAACTAAACATGGTGTTAAAGAAAATATCTGTTCATTTACTGTCTTCTGTTTTCTTGTCCAGAGGATTATCTTTGATGATTTATCCTTCTGTTATTGGTTTGTTGCAGATCCTGTTCCAGCATTAGATCTAGGACAACAACTCCAGCTCAAAGTCCAACGTATGCATGACGTAGAAACAGAGAATCAGAAACTGCGGGAAACACTTGAGGAATACAACAAGGAGTTTGCAGAAGTCAAGAATCAGGGTAAGAACAGGAAAATGCCACTTTTCCACTGTATAAGTAGTGACTCTTTCAAGGCTGTATGATGATGTCACGACATCAATTATGTCATTTTTATTACCGTTACAATGTGCAAACTCGGTGTACTGTACCTGAGGCTCATGATCTGCAACCAGATTTTCAGGGTCTAGAATATGTCTCTTTTCACACAATTATTAATGTTCAGGCCATAGCTTCCAATATCTACAACTTACTTGACAGCTGCAGCATTGGTGCAAAGTAAAAACACTTCCAAGCAATGCTGCAATTAAGCATCAATTAGCTTTCTTGAATAGAAACTTTCCTGTTGAACGAAACACAAAAGGCTGGGATAGATATGACAATTACACCGTGGACTTGAAAAAACGCTTGGACAAAGTTCTACACCAAAGGCCAAATACCAAATGCAACACCAAATGTTGAAAGCTGTAAGGATTCAGGGTAACTTTTGGCAGTGGATAAGCAACTGGGTTTGATGAGGTTTATTGGATTGGGGAGGAAGTACTGAATGAGGTGGCCCATGTAACTTCGAAACAATATGATATAAAGGACTTGGACATGGAAAGGCAAAATGGTCATTACAGTACTCCATGAATGGTGTTCCAAGAATTGAGAAAGAAATTAAGAGAGGCTTAGTAAATGCCAAGCCCAACAATGCAAAGCAATAATCAACAAAAACAAATCATTGACGACAATACAAAACCATAATGATTAAACTGTAATATGGGCTTGCCCAACCTTGAGCACTATTTCTAGTTCAGGTCATGAAGGGAGATATTCAAGAGCTGGAGGCTTTGTTCCCCATGGCCTGAGCTATGAGAAAAGAGCAGAGGCATCTGTGATTTTCCATCTGTGGAGGAAGCATCTGTGTATCTTGTAAAGAGTGGGGAGATAGTGAAGGGAATGGAAAAAGTAAATCCGTAATATTACTTCGTCCTAATCTCTCAAGTTAATTCAAATGGGTTACGAAGTATGACAGTTGTTAACATTAAGTTCTTCTCTGCACAATGTATGGATAGAATTCTCTATAGAGTATTTGGAACCATTTATGAAGCAATTAGAATAGAATAGAATAGAATCCCTACAGTACAGGAAGAGGCCATTTGGCCCATCGAGTCTGCACCGACCACAATCCCACCCAGGCCCTACCCCCACATATTTTACCTGCTAATCCCTCTAACCTACGCATCCCAGGACTCTAAGGGGCAATTTTTTTAACCTGGCCAATCAACCTAACCCGCACATCTTTGGACTGTGGGAGGAAACCGGAGCACCCGGAGGAAACCCACGCAGACACGAGGAGAATGTGCAAACTCCACACAGACAGTGACCCGAGCCGGGAATCGAACCCGGGACCCTGGAGCTGTGAAGCAGCAGTGCTAACCACTGTGCTACCGTGCCGCCCCTAGATGTAGATATGGGGGAACCTGGAGGGTAATTTCAGGTTAACTAATTGAGATGAGCTGAATGGTCTAAGTCAAGTGTTCTGCTAGATCTGGTTTAGGTTTGTTACCTTTTGTAACTAACTCTATTCTTTTGGATAAAAGCAAATTACTGCGGATGCTGGAATCTGAAACAAAAACAGAAAATGCTGGAAAATCTCAGTGGGTCTGGTAGCATCTGTGGAAAGAGAACAGAGCAAATGTTTTGAGTCTTTTGGGGTGTGTCTCCTTATGGTCTCACTACGTTTTTCAGTGATTTTTAACTGGATGAACATCACTGACCCAAAGCAGAACCTGAGGGAGAGAAATTTCTTTAGTGTCTGTTTAACAACAATACACAGTTTTTACTGTTGTACGCAACAAGGAGGTTAGTTGAGAAATGCTCAAGCAGATTCTATGAATGTATCAAGGGATCAGTGTGCACCCTAAGTAGTTTCTGTTCTTAGTGCTTGGTAGCAGAGCACACAGTAGGTTGCAACTACTTCATTGTCTTTAGGTCATGCAAGAAGTAAGGAAAACCTTTTTTGTGCGTGTCTTTAATCTTTGAAATGTAACCAGTTGTCAGTGTCAGTAAAATTAGCAATTAATTCTCAGCAAACTCTGATTAATTTAATCAGTTTCACTCTAATAATTCTTCATGATTGATCTCTGAAAGCATTAGTCATACTTCATTGTGTTTTTGTCATTTGCTATTGCTTTCGAGCGCAACAATGCCGTTCGCGCTGTTTGACCCAGGTATGTGTTTCTGAGCACTGTAGACTGCTTGTACATTCTATGCCAACACTAGGAACAGAATTCTAGAACAGAAATCTAACACATCTAATCAATTGGCTGAAATATCACATCTCTAGTCGTGCTTTTATCTTACTAATTTGACCGATCCTGCATTGGCTAGCATGGAAATTTGCAGATGCTCCAACTGACTGCGTCAACCGGTTAACAGTTCAATTTTAAATCCAGCCGGTTGAATTGTCAAGTTGAACGAATATGAACACGATCTTGTTTTTGCCGACTTCACTGTGTACTGGAATTTTTCTGAATGCAGAAGCTACAATATAAGTAAATTATCACATGTTCAGTTCATGGCCTTTGAAATAAATACGTATGTTTGTTTGTTTAGAATAAAATAATCTTCTCAAGTGGCTGTGAAAGGGGGAGAATGAGTGCAGGAAGTGCAAAAGAAGCAGAGAGTTGCTTCTGTCATCGTAAACATGAATTCCAAATGGTGTGTTGCCTTTCAGGTGCTGGGGTGAGGACTGGAACAGAACGATCCACAAGTCCTTTTAAGATGGTTGGCAATCTGTCAAAAATCATGGTTCGTTTCAGAACCAAAGATCGAGGGTAGAAAAAGATTCAGACTCTGCAGAAAGTTCCAGTTATTTGATTAAGATTGAGACATGACCACAAAGATCATTAGACTATGTTAGCCAATGCAGCAATGGTCAGATTAGGAAGATAAAAGCATGGCTAGAGATGTGGTGTTTCAGCCAGTTGAATAGATGTGAAAAGCTACAGAATTATGTAAAATGGAGGGCAAAGTTGAGGGCAGCAAAATGAGAGGTTGACCTAGGTGGAGTTGAATGACACAGAATGTCATTCAACTCCACCTAGGTCACATGACCTGACTAGAGAGGGGGCTATACTGGACCTAGTTCTGGGAAATGAGCCTGGTCAGGTCGTCAAAGTTTCGGTAGGGGAACATGTGGCAAATAGTGACCACAACTCTGTTAACTTTAGGATAGTAATGGACAAGGATGAGTGCTGTCCTATGGGCAGGGTGCTAAATTGGGGGAAGGCTAACTATAGCTGGATTAGGCAGGAATTGGTGGATGTTGATTGGGAGAGGATGTTCGAGGGTAAGTCCGCGTCTGGCATGTGGGAGTCTTTTAAGGAACTATTGATAAGGCTGAAGGATAGGCATGTGCCTGTAAAAAGGAAAGATAGGAAAGGTAGGATTCGAGAGCCGTGGATAACCAGGGAAATTGAGGATCTGATTAAAATGAAAAGGGAGACGTACGTTAAGTCCAGGCAACAGAAAACAGATGGAGCTCTGGAGGAATACAGAGAGAGTAGGAAAGGACTCAAACGGGGAGTTAGAAGGGCAAAAAGAGGTCACGAGATGTTCTTGGCAGGCAGGATTAAGGAGAATCCTAAGGCATTCTATTCATACGTTAGGAACAAAAGAGTTGTCAGGGAGAAAATCGGACCTCTCAGGGACAAAGGAGGGGAATTATGCTTAGAACCCAAGGGAATAGGGGAGATCCTAAATGAATACTTTGCATCGGTATTCACGAAGGAGAGGGGCGTGTTAACCGGGAGTGTCTTGGAGGGAGGTGTTGACCCGTTAGAGAAAATCTCCATTACAAGAGAGGAAGTGTTAGGTTTTTTAGGGAACATTAAAACTGACAAAGCCCCAGGGCCTGATGGCATCTATCCTCGACTGCTCAGGGAGACGAGAGATGAAATTGCTGGGCCTCTGACGGAAATCTTTGTCGCTTCTTTGGACACGGGTGAGGTCCCTGAGGATTGGAGGATAGCGAATGTGGTCCCGTTGTTTAAGAAGGGTAGCAGGGATAACCCAGGAAATTATAGGCCGGTGAGCTTGACGTCCATGGTAGGGAAGTTTTTGGAGAGGATTCTTAGAGACAGGATGTATGTGCATTTAGAACGGAACAATCTCATTAGTGACAGACAGCATGGTAAGTGGCTAGATGGGTGGAGAACTGGCTTGGCCATAGGAGACAGAGGGTAGTGGTCGAAGGGTCTTTTTCCGGCTGGAGGTCTGTGACCAGTGGTGTTCCGCAGGGCTCTGTACTGGGACCTCTGCTATTTGTGATATATATATATAAATGATTTGGAAGAAGGTGTAACTGGTGTAATCAGCAAGTTTGCGGATGACACGAAGATGGCTGGACTTGCGGATAGCGAAGAGCATTGTCGGGCAATACAGCAGGATATAGATAGGCTGGAAAATTGGGCGGAGAGGTGGCAGATGGAGTTTAATCCGGATAAATGCGAAGTGATGCATTTTGGAAGAAATAATGTAGGGAGGAGTTATACAATAAATGGCAGAGCCATAATGAGTATAGAAACACAGAGGGACCTGGGTGTGCAAGTCCACAAATCCTTGAAGGTGGCAACACAGGTGGAGAAGGTGGTGAAGAAGGCATATGGTATGCTTGCCTTTATAGGACAGGGTATAGAGTATAAAAGCTGGAGTCTGATGATGCAGCTGTATAGAACGCTGGTTAGGCCACATTTGGAGTACTGCGTCCAGTTCTGGTCGCCGTACTACCAGAAGGACGTGGAGGCGTTTGAGTGCAGAGAAGGTTTACCAGGATGTTGCCTGGTATGGAGGGTCTTAGCTATGAGGAGAGATTGGGTAAACTGGGGTTGTTCTCCCTGGAAAGACGGAGAATGAGGGGAGATCTAATAGAGGTGTACAAGATTATGAAGGGTATAGATAGGGTGAACAGTGGGAAGCTTTTTCCCAGGTCGGAGGTGACGATCACGAGGGGTCACGGGCTCAAGCTGAGAGGGGCGAAGTATAACTCAGATATCAGAGGGACGTTTTTTACACAGAGGGTGGTGGGGGCCTGGAATGCGCTGCCAAGTAGGGTGGTGGAGGCAGGCACGCTGACATCGTTTAAGACTTACCTGGATAGTTACATGAGCAGTCTGGGAATGGAGGGATACAAACGATTGGTCTAGTTGGACCAAGGAGCGGCACAGGCTTGGAGGGCCAAAGGGCCTGTTTCCTGTGCTGTACTGTTCTTTGTTCTTTAGTGGTTGCAGCTAAGCTTCAGTGCATATGTGAGGATGACGCAGGACAGGTGGGAGTGACATACCATGACAGCAGACCTTCTGGCAAGAGTAGCTATAAGCAGCAACAGCAGAGATGTGGTGTCAGAGCAAAAGGCTCAGACCCCCCTTTTTCTGTGTCTGCCATGCAGCAATCTCTTTCCCAATTCACTTACGATGTGGAGTTGCCGGCGTTGGACTGGGGTAGGCACAGTAAGTAGTCTCGCAACACCAGGTTAAAGTCCAACAGGTTTATTTGGTGGCACGAGCTTTCAGAGCATTGCCCCTTCATCAGGTGAGTGAAGAGTTCGGGTCACAAACAGGGCATATATAGACACAAACTCAATTACAAGATAATGGTTGGAATAGGAGTCTTAACAGGTAATCAAGTCTTTACAGGTGCAGACAATGAGAGTGGAGAGAGGGTTAAGCACAGGTTAAAGGGGTGTGAATTGTCTTAAGCCAGGACAGTTAGAGAGATTTTGCAAGTCCAGGCAAGTCATGGGGGTTACAGATAGTGTGACATGAACCCAAGATCCCGGTTGAGGCCGTCCTCGTGTGAGGAACTTGGCGATCAGTTTCTGCTCAGCGATTCTGCATTGTTGTGAAGGCTGCCTTGGAGAACGCATACCTGAAGATGAGAGACTGATTGCACTTGACTGCTGAAGTGTTCCCCGACAGGAAGGGAACACTCCTGCCTGGTGTCCATTCATTCGTTGTTGTAGCATCTGCATGGTGTCGCCAATGTACCATGCCTCTGGACATGCTTTCCTGCAACGTATCAGGTAGACAACGTTGGCCGAGTCACAAGAGTATGTACTGTGTACCTGGTGGATGGTGTTCTCACATGAGATGATGGCATCCGTGTCGATGATCCACCACGTCTTGCAGAGGTTGCTGTGGCAGGGCTGTGTGGTGTCATGGCTGCTGTTCTCCTGAAGGCTGGGTAGTTTGCTGCAGACAATGGTCTGTTTGAGGTTGCGCAGTTGTTTGAAGGCAAGTAGTGGAGATATGGGGATGGCCAACATTGTTTGCCTGATACACTGCAGGAAAGGATGTCCCAAGGCATGGTACATTGGCGACACCATGCAGATGCTACGACAACGAATGAATGGACACCGCTCAGCAATCGCCAGGCAGGAGTGTTCCCTTCCTGTCGGGGAACACTTCAGCTGTCAAGGGCATTCAGCCTCTCATCTTCAGGTATGCGTTCTCCAAGGCAGCCTTCACGACAAGGCAGAATTGCTGAGCAGAAACTGATAGCTAAGTTCCGCATACATGAGGACGGCCTCAGCCGGGATCTTGGGTTCATGTCACACTATCTGTAACCCCCACGACTTGTCTGGGCTTGCAAAATCTCACGAACTGTCCCGGCTGGAGACAATTCACACCTCTTTAACCTGTGCTTAATCCTCTCTCCACTCT
This sequence comes from Mustelus asterias, assembly GCF_964213995.1. Classification (NCBI taxonomy): domain Eukaryota; kingdom Metazoa; phylum Chordata; class Chondrichthyes; order Carcharhiniformes; family Triakidae; genus Mustelus; species Mustelus asterias. The sequence continues at coordinate 52,549,555 of NC_135812.1, read as the reverse complement.
CATTGTCTGCGCCTGTTAAGACTTGCATTCCAACCATTATCTTGTAATTGAGTTTGTGTCTATATATGCCCTGTTTGTGAACCGAACTCTTCACTCACCTGATGAAGGGGCAATGCTCCGAAAGCTCGTGCTACCAAATAAACCTGTTGGACTTTAACCTGGTGTTGTGAGACTACTTACTGTGCCAATTCACTTACAATTGTACTTTCAAAATTCCAACCATCTAGCCTATGACCTTTCGGTCACCATGGCATTACTGTAGCCACCATAATGCTCAGTCATACCATTGCTTGCACCTTTGATGCTCTATTAAAACCATTACTCTCTTGCTCTTGGCCACTCTCCTTGTACGGCTTCATCTCAGTTCCCTTGCATATGAACATAGGAAATAGGAGCAGGAGTGGGCCACTCGTCCCCAAACGTCTGCTCCATCATTCATGGTGGATAACTTCATCCCCACATTCCTGCCAACCCCAGATAACCTTTCACCCCCTTATTAATCAATAATCTATCTAGGTCTGCCTTAAAAATATTCAGCCTCTGCTTCCACCACCTTTTAAGGAGTGGAAACTAATATTCCTGGCATTAGTCTAGTAAACCTTATCTAACCTTCTAGCACGTTTACATCTTTCCTTAAATAAGTAGACCAATACTGTACATAATACTCCAGATGTGATTTCAGTAATGTTGAAGGGGGTGGAGTGGCACTGCTGATCAGGGGTAGTGTCACAGCTATAGAGAAGGTGTATGATGTGGAGGGATTGTCCACAGAGTCTCTGTGGGTGGAGGTTTGGAGTGGGAAGGGGTCGATCAGTTTGCTGGGAGTTTTCTATAGGCCGCCCAATAGTAACAGGGAGGTGGAGGAGCAGATAGGGAAACAGATCCTGGAGAGATGCAGTAATAGCAGAGTTGTTGTGATGGGAGACTTTAATTTCCCAAACATAGATTGGAATATCCCTAGGGTAAGGGGATTGGATGGGGAGGAGTTTGTTAGGTGTGTTCAGGAGGGTTTCCTAACATAGCATGTGGACAAGCCTACAAGAGGAGAGGCTGTACTTGATCTGATACTGACCAATGAACCTGGACAGGTGTCAGGTCTCTCAGTGGGAGAGCATGTTGGGGATAGCGATCATAACTCTATTTCCTTTTAAGCTTGCATTGGAAAAAGAGAGGATCAGGCAAGCTAGGAAAGCGTTTATATGGAGTAAGGGGAAATATGAAGACATAAGGCAGCAAATTAGAGGAGTAAATTGGAAGGAGGTATTCTCGGGGAAATGTACTGAAGAGAGGTGACAGTTTTTCAAGGAATGTCTGTCTAGAGTTCTACAGGACAACGTTTCGAGCAGACAGGGAGGAGTTGGTAGGTTAAAGGAGCCGTGGTGCACGAAAGCTGTGCGGGACCTAGTCGAGAAGAAAAGGAAAGCGTACAAAAGGTTCAGAGAGCTTGGCGAAGATAGGGATCCAGATGAGTATACGGCTTGTAGGAAGGGACTAAAGAAGGAAATTAGGAGAGCCAGAAGGGGTCACGAGAAGGCCTTGGCAGGTAGGATTAAGGAAAACCCGAAGGCGTTCTATAAATATGTGAAAAGTAAAAGGATGAGACATGAAGGAATAGGGCCTATAAAAGGTGAAGGCGGGAAAGTCTGTACGGAACCAGTAGAAATGGCAGAGATGCTTAATGAGTATTTTGCCTCGGTTTCCACAGAGGAAAAGGACCTGGGTGGATGTACTGCGGGCTTACGGTGGACTGAAAAGATTGAGTATGTGGACTTTAAGAAAGAGGTTGCGCTGGAACCTTTGAATGGCATCAAGATAGATAAGTTGCTGGGTGCGGATGGGATGTACCCCAGGTTACTGTGGGAGGCGAGGGAAGAGATTGCAGAGCCTCTGGCAATGATCTTTGCGTCGTTGATGGAGACGGGAGAGGTGCCGGAGGATTGGAGGATTGCGGATGTGGTTCCTATTTTCAAGAAGGGGAATAGGGATAGCCCAGGAAATTACCGACCGGTGAGTGTAACCTCAGTGGTTGGTAAGCTGATGGAGAAGATCCTGAGGGACAAGATTTATGAGCATTAAGAGAGGTTTAGTATGCTCAAGAATACTCAGCATGGCTTTGTCAAAGGCAGATCGTGCCTTACGAGCCTGGTGGAGTTCTTTGAAAATGTGACTAAACACATTGACGAAGGGAAAGCGGTAGATGTGGTTTATATGGATTTTAGCAAGGCGTTCGATAAGGTCCGCCATGCAAGGCTTCTAGAAAAGGCGAGAGGGCATGGGATCCAAGGGACTGCTGCCCTGTGGATCCAGAACTGGCTTGCCCAAAGGAACAGTTTTAACAACACCAGGTTAAAGTCCAACAGGCATCTCCACATCATTGCCCAAAGGAGGCAGAGAGTGTGCATAGATGGGTCTTTTTCTAAATGGAGGTCGGTCACCAGTGGTGTGCCCCAGGGATCTGTTCTGGGACCCTTGCTGTTTGTCATTTTCATAAATGACCTGGATGAGGAAGTGGAGGGATGGGTTGGTAAGTTTGCCGACGACACGAAGGTTGGTGGGGTTGTGGATAGTCAGGGGGATGTCAGAAGTTACAGAGGGACATAGATAGGATGCAAGACTGGGCGGAGAAGTGGCAGATGGACTTCAACCCAGATAAATGCATAGTGGTCTATTTTGGCAGGTGAAATGGGATGAAGGAGTACAATATAAAGGGAAAGACTCTTAGTACTGTAGAGGATCAGAAGGACCTTGGGGTCCGGGTCCATAGTACTCTAAAATCGGCCCCGCAGGTGGAGGAGGTGGTTAAGAAGGCGTATGGTGTGCTGGCCTTGATCAATCGAGGGATTGAGTTTAGGAGTCCAGGGATAACGATCCAGCTATATAAGACCCTCGTCAGACCCCACTTGGAGTACTGTGCTCAGTTCTGGTCGCCTCATTACAGGAAGGATGTGGAAATGATTGAAAGGGTGCAGAGGAGATTTACAAGGATGTTGCCTGGATTGAGTAGCATGCCTTATGAGGATAGGCTGAGGGAGCTCGGTCTTTTCTCCTTGGAGCGACGTAGGATGAGAGGAGACCTAATAGAGGTGTATAAGATGTTGAGAGGCATAGATCGGGTGGACTCTCAGAGGCTTTTTCCCAGGGTGGAAATGGCTGCTACGAGAGGACACAGGTTTAAGGTGCTGGGGGGTAGGTACAGGGGAGATGTTAGGGGGAAGTTTTTCACACAGAGGGTGGTGGGCGAGTGGAATCGGCTGCCGTCAGTGGTGGTGGAGGCAAACTCAATAGGGTCTTTTAAGAGACTCCTGGATGAGTACATGGGACTTAATAGGATGGAGGGTTATAGGTCGGCCTAGAAGGTAGGGATATGTTCGGCACAACTTGTGGGGCCAAAGGGCCTGTTTTGTGCTGTAGTTTTTCTATGTTTCTAACTGAAGCAAAACCTCCCTATTTTTGTAATTGATTCCCCTCACAATAAAGAATAACATTCTATTAGCTTTCCTCATTACTTGCTGGATTTGAAGATGGGCTTTTTTACAATTCATGCACTAGGACACCCAGATCTCTCTGCATCTCAGAGCTGTGCAGTCTCTCACTATTTAGATAACAGGTTTCTGTTTTCTTCTTCCTGTCAAAATGGACAATTTCACATTTTCCCACATTATACTCCATTTCTCAGATTTTTGCCCACTAACTTAACCTATCTATGTCCCATATAGCCTCCATACGTCCACTTCACAATTTACTTTCCTACCTATCTTTGTCAGTAAATTTCGTAATTATACCTTCAGTCCCTTTATCCAAGTTATTTATATCAATTTTTTAAAAGTTGCAGCCCCAGCACTGTGACACATCACTAGTCACATCCTGTCAACCAGAAAAAGACCCATTCATGCCAACTCTGTTTACTGTTAGCTCACCAATCTTCTATCCATGTCAATATGTTACCTCCGACACCATGAGCTTTTGTTATCTGCAATAAGCTTTGATGCGGCACCTTATCATTCTGGAATACGTTCTGGAAGTCTGGAAGTACCGTACATCCACCGATTCCCCTTTATCCACAACACGTGACTCCTTCAAACAGTTCCAATAAACTGGTTAAAAATGATTTCTCTTTCACAAAACCATGTTGATTCTATTTGATCTTGAATTTTTCTAAATGCCCTGCTGTAACATCTTTAGTAATGGCCTCTAACATTTCCCCATGACAGATGTTAGGCTAACTAGCCGAACAGTAATTTCCTGCTTTCTGTTTTCCTCCGTTTTTGAATTTTCCAATCTAATGGAACCTTCCCAAATCTAGGGAATTTTTGAAAATTAAAACCAATGCACTTGTCATTTCTATCAAAACCTTAGGAAGCAGATTCTATGAATCATATCTATCAGGACCCGGGGATTTGTCAGTCCACAAACCCAACAATTTACTCAGTACCATTTCCCTGATGATTGTAATTTTCCTGAGTTCCTCCCTCCCTTCCACTTCCTGATTTACAGCTATTTCTGGGATATTACTAAGGTGAAGACACATACAAAATACCTGTCTAATTCATGACCATCGCCTTACTTCTCATCAACTCTCCAGACACACTTTCTATAGGACCAATACTCATTGTTACTGAAATAAGCAAGGAATTAACAATAGAAACCTTTACTGCCTGTCTTTATATTACTGGCTAGCTTTCTCTCATACTCCAGTGTTTTCCTCCTTATCAATTTTTTTGTCATTCTTTGCTGTTCTTTATCATCTTTTCAATCTTCTGACCTGTCACTTGTCTTTGTGCAAATATATGCTTTTACTTTAAATTGAACACTGTCTTTAACTTTAACTCACAGATGACATGGAATTTTTCTTTCTCGTTGGAATGTGGGTTTATTCTTTGTATTCTGAAATATCCCTTAAGTGTGTGCCATTGAACATCTATTGGTGTATCCCATAAGCACATTTTCAGTTCACTTTAGCTAACTCTGCTTTCATGCCCTCATAATTGTTTACGTTTACAATACTAGTCTTGGAAACATTCTTTGCTCCCTCAAACTGAATGTAAATTTAATCATGTTAAGATCGCTGCTACCTAGTGCTGCCTTCACTGAGGTTGTCAAATAATTCCACCTCATTGCACAATACAGGTCTAGTATAGCCTGTCCTATGGTTGACTCCATAACATGCTTACATATATTAAGAAACTATTCTGAAAACATTCTGTGAACTCCTATCTATGCTACCTTTGCTCATCTGATTTTTACAATCTATATGTAGATTAAAATCTCCCATGATTATTGCAGTACCTTAAGCACAAGAGATGCGGACCTGAATGTATGTGGAAGATGTGTATGCCTTCACACTGAGGCCATTCTTTATCATGTGTGGCACTACCACCATGATAAATGGGATAAGTTCAAAACACATACAGCACCTTAACACTGGACGTGAGGTGCTCTGGGTCATCTGCAGGAGCAAAATTGTATGCAAGCGTAATCTGTAAGCAGGACATCAGGATTTATCTCCGAGCCATATGTTAGTGAGCATAAGAATACAAAGATTGAATAGTTCATCACATAGCTGGAGAAATGGGGAAGGATGGGGGCTTTAGGTTCCTGAGGCATTGGGGCCAATTCTGGGAGATGGGATCTGTACAAGGACAATGAGTTGCACCATAACAGGACTGGGATTAATGTCGCGGGGGGAGGGTTGGTAGTGCTGTTGGGGAGGATTTAAACTAAATTGGTAGGGGGAATTGCTCTGCGGTAATATTGATTAAAGATGGCATGATAGTATTGGAGAGGGGGGATGTTCTGGGAATACCATACTGGTGAGCAAAATGTGAAGGCATTGGAGAGAGTGCAGAGGAGATTCACAAGAATGATTCCAGGAATAAAGAACTGAAGCTATGAGGCTAGATTGGAAAGGTTGGGACTGTTTTCCTTGGAGAAGAGAAGGCTGAGAGGAGATTTGTTAGATCCTGAGGGTTATGGACAGGGTAAACAGTCACAAACCTATTCAAGAGAGCATCAGGAATTGGAGGGCACAGATTCAAAATAAAGTTTTTAAAGGTTTTTTTAAGTTTAAAGTTTATTTATTATTGTCACAAGTAGGCTTACATTAACGTTGCAATGAAGTTACTGTGAAAATCGCCTTGTCGCCACACTCCGCCTGTTTGAATACACTGGGGGTGAATTTGGCACAGCCAGTGCACCTAACCAGCACATCTTTCGGACGATGGGAGGAAACCCACGCAGACATGGGGAGAACATGCAGACTCTGCACAGACAGTGACCCAAGCTGGGAATCGAACTGGGTTCCTGGCACTGTGAGACAGCAGTGCTAACCACTGTGCCGCCCCAAAATAATTGACAAAAGGAGTAAAAATGATGTGAGGAGAAAAGATTTCACCCAGTGTGACATTGGCGCCTGGAATAAAATTCCTGAGAGGGTGGCAGAGACAGGTTTAATTGAGATATTCAAAAGAGAATTAGCTTGCTGTCTGTAAAGAAAGAAAGAATGTGCAAGGTTACAGGGATAAGGCAGGAGAGTGGCCCATGTATCATGCTGTTCCAGAACCAGTACACAATTGATGGGCTAAATGGACTTCTGCACTGTAAACATTCTGTGAGTACAAGAGGCTGGGAACTTTGCAGTGCGTAACTTATGTTCTGATTCCCCAAAGCCTCTGGTATGGTAATTGTATCCATTCATGGATAAGATGGTAATAAGACTTGACAAATTTTAAGATAACTACAAAATCATTCAATTAAAGAGATTTAGAAATATGCCTTTTACAGGGTGATTGCATCGTAGTATTCTCTGCACAAACTCTTGTTGAAACAGAGGTGCTTAAGTACTTTCAAAAAATAATTTCAGTATTTCATTGATAAAGTAAACCATTAGAAGACTAGCAGAGACCTGCAAAATATTTCCAGTGAAATTGATATCTTTACCGCAACAGAACTGCTTTAAATCCCACTCTCATGCCAATTCATCCTTCCTGTGCGAACCCTCTTGTGTCATTCCCACCCCATTCCTTTTATCCCTTTTATATCATTCACATCCTATCCCCCATCCCACTTCTTCCCATGCCACCCTCACCCCCTATTCCGCACCTCCCATCGCTTGACGGCCTGTGCAGGCCCTCTCATGGCACCACCACTCCACAATCCCTCCCAAGCTAAACCTGCCTCCACCACCCCCTCAGGTGGCTCTTATCCCACCACTCCACAATCCCTTCATGCAGGCTAACTTTTGTGTTGGACTCACCTTACTTTCTGGTGTACTTTTTCTCTGCCAGATATCCATCCTAACCAACTACCATTCATGCCACCAAACACCCCTCTCATGTCACTCCCCCAGTCCCCAATCCCTCCAGCCTGGATGCAACACCCTGTTACAGGAGAGTGCAAATTATAATATTAGTTGTTGATTTCTTTCCATTAATGTCCATTTTTAAAAAAATTTATTAATTAGTCACAAGTAAGTTACATTAACACTGCAATGAAGCCACTGTGAAAATCCCCTAGTCATTCTGGCGCCTGTTCGGGGACACTGAGGGAAAATTTAGCATGGCCAATGCACCTAACCAGTCCGTCATTCCTCCCACAACATGGGAGGAAACCGGAGCACCTGGAGGAAACCCATGCAGACATGGAGAGAATGTGCAAATGCTGCACAGACAGTGACCCAAGCCAGGAACCGAACCCTGGCGCTGTGAGGCAGCAGTGCTAACCATTGTGCAACCATGCCGCTCATTTATGAAAGGAGTGCAGAATCCCCCAAGAAACCTATTGGAATATTTAGACCAGCTACGATTTTAAATTCATTTGTGTCATCGAAGTCATTTTGAACTCTTTGCCATTCTGCAAAGGCAAAATACAATGGATGCTGAAAATCTGAACTGTAAACAGAAAATGCTGGAGGGTACTTAGCAGGTCTGACAGTAAAACAAGGTTAATGTTTCAGAGGGAGGCGATGGGCCTCGTGGTATTATCGCTCGACTATTAATCCAGAAACCCAGGTTCTGGGGACCCAGGTTTGAATCCCACCGCAAATGGTTGAATTTGAATTCAATTTTATAAAATCTGGAATTAAGAGTCTACTAATGACCATGAAACCATTGTCGATTGTCAGAAAAACCCATCTGGTTCACTCATGTCCTTTAGCGAAGGAAATCTGCCATCTGGCCTACATGTGACTCTAGAGCCGCAGCAATGTGGTTGACTCTTTACTGCCCTCTGAAATGGCCTGGCAAGCTACTTCGTTGTAACAATCACTACAAAGTCTCAACAAAGAAATGCAACTGGATGGACCACCTGGAATCAACTTAGGCACCGGAAAAGATAATGGCAAAACAAACAGCCCTGTCGACCCTGCAAAGTTCTCCTTACTAACATCTGGGGGCTAGTGCCAAAATTGGGAGAGCTGTCTCACAGACTAGTCAAGCAACAGCTTGACATAGTCATTCTCACGGAATCATACCTTACAAATAACACCCCAGACACCACCATCACCATCCCTGGATCTGTCCTGTCCCACCGGCTGGACAGACCCAGCAAAGGTGGCGGCACAGTGGTATTCAGTCGGGAGAGAGTTGCCCTGCGAGTCCTTAACATTGACTCCGCACCCCATGAAGTCTCATGGCTTCAGGTTAAACATGGGCAAGGAAATCTCTTACTGGTCACCATGTACCGTCCTCCTTTGACTGATGAATTAGCATTCCTCCATGTTGAGCAATACTTGGAGCAAGCACTGAGGTTGCCAAGGGCACAAAATATACTCTGGATGGGGGATTTCAATGTCCACCAACAAGAGTGGCTTGGCAGCAGCACTATTGATTGAGCTGGTCGGGTAAAGGATATAACTGCCAGCTTGGGTCTGTAGCAGGTGGTGAAGGAACCAACAAGAGGAAATAACGTACTTGACCTCATCCTTACCAATCTTCCGGCTGCAGATGCATCTGTCCATGACAGTATCGGTAAGAGCGACCACCGCACAGTCCTTGTGGAGACGAAGTCCCACCTTCACATTGAGAATAACTTCCACCGTTTTGTGTGGCACTATCACCGTGCTAAATGGGACAGACTTCGAACTGATCTAGCAACCCCAGACTGGGCATTCATTAGGCGCTGTGGACCATCAGCAGCAGCGGAATTGTATTCCAGCACATTGTGTAACCTCATGGCCTGGCATATCCCCCACTCAACCATTACATCAAGCCAGGGGATCACCCCTGGTTCAATGAAGAGTGCAGGAGGACATGACAGGAGCAGCACCAGGCATACCTAAAAATGAGGTGTCAACCTAATGAAGCTACCAAACAGGACGACTTGCATGCCAAATGGCAAAAAGAGTAAGTGATAGACAGAGTTAAACGATCCCACAACCAACAGTCCCACAACAAACTATCTAAGCTCTGCAGTCCTTACACATCCAGTCGAGAATGGTGGTGGACAATTAAACAACTCACTGGATGAGGAGGCTCCACCAATATCCCCATCCTTAATGATGGAGGAGCCCAGCACATCAATGCAAAAGATAAGGCTGAAGTATTCGCAGCAATCTTCAGCCAGAAGTGCCGAGTGGATGATCCATCTTGGCCTCCTCCAGTGGTCTCCAGCATCTCAGATGACAGTCTCCAGCCAAATCGATTCATTCCACATGATATCAAGAAACAGTTGGAGACATTGGATACTGCAAAGGCAATGGGCCCTGATAACATTCCGGCAACAGTACTGAAGACTTGTGCTCCAGAACTTGCCACTCCCCTAGCCAAGCTCTCCCAGTACAGTTGCAACACTGGCATCTACCCAACAATGTGAAAAATTGCCCAGTTATGTCCCGTACACACAAAGCAGGACAAATCCAACCCGGCCAATTACCTCCCAATCAGTCTACTCTTGATCATCAGCATAGTGATGGAAGGGGTCATCAACAGTGCTATCAAGTAGCACCTGCTCAGTGATGCCCAGTTTGGGTTTTTGCCAGGTCACTCAGCTCCTGACCTCATTACAGCCTTGGTTCAAACATAGACAAAAGAGCTGAATTCCAGAGATGAGGTGAGAGTGACAGCCCTTGACATCAAGGCCGTATTCGACCGAGTGTGGCATCAAGGAACCCTGGTGAAACTGGAATCAATGGGTATCGGGGGCAAACTTCCGCTGGTTGGAGTCTTACCTGGTACATAGGAAGATGGTTGTAGGGGGTCAGTCATCTCAGCTCCATAACATCTCTGCAGAAGTCCTTCATGGTAGTGTCCCAGGCCCAACAATCTTCAGCTGCTTCATCAATGACCTTCCCTCCATCAGAAGGTTAGAAATGGGGATGTTCGCCGATGACTGCACAATGTTCAGCACCATTCGAGATTCCTCAGATATTGAAGCAGTCCATGTTCAAATGCGACAAGATCGGGACAATATCCAGGCTTGGGCTGACAAGTGGCAAGTAACATTCGCGCCACACAAATGCCAGACAATGACCATCACCAATAAGAGACACTCTAACCACCGCTCCTTGACATTCAATGGTGTAACCATCACTGAATCCCCCACTGTCACCATTCTTGGGGTTACCATTGACCAGAAACTCAACTGGACTCATCACATAAACACAGTGGCTACAAGAGCAGGTCAGAGGCAGGGAATACTGTAGCGAGTTACTCGCCTTCATACTCTCCAGAGCCTGTCCACCATCTGCAAGGCACAAGTCAAGAGTGTGATGGAATACTCCCCACTTGCCTGGATGGGTGCAGCTCCAACAACACTCATGAAGCTTGACAGCATCCAGGACAAAGCAGCCTGCTTAATTAATCTCTCCACCACCGACGCTCAGTAGCAGCAGTGTGTACCATCTATAAGATGTACTGCAGCAATTCACCAAAGATCCTGAGACAGCACCTTCCAAACCCATGGCCACTTTCTTGAAGGACAAGGGCAGCCAGGTAAATAGGAACACCACCACCTGCCAGTTCCCCTCCAAGCCACTCACCATCCTGACTTGGAAATATATCGCCATTCCTTCACAGTCGCTGGGTCAAAATCCTGGAATTTCTTCCCTAACAGCATTGTGGGTCAACCCACAGAACATGGACTGCAGCGATTCAAAAAGGCAGCTTATCGTCACCACCTCAAGGGCAACTAGGAATGGACAATAAATGCTGGCCAGCCAGTGACGCCCGTGTCCCACGAATGAATAAAAAAAAAGGTCTGTGACCTTTAATAAGAACTGGGGAAAAAAAAGAGATGTACATGTTTGAAGTGAGGCTGGGAAAGGAGAGGTGGGTTAAAGAGTGCCAGGTTTGATCACAGAATTTGCTGGGTACTGATTGACACACAATAATTGGTGTTGAACATATACCTAGATACGAGTAGCAACGGTACATAGGCATCAGATTCAAACAGAATTGGCTAACATGTCTACAGAAGTCACATAGCCTGCCAGTGCCCACAGATAAAGAAAGACTTTGGCACCATAACCAGATAACTCAAAGCACTTCATACTTACTCCCAGTAAGCATTTTTGAGGTTGGCAATGTGGGAAATGTTAGTTAGGTTGTGCTCAGCAAGCTGTCTCAAACAGGAATGAGATATTGACCAGTCTATTTTAATGTTGATTGAGGGATAAATCTTGGCCGAGACATCGATATAACTCCTTGACTGATCTTTGAAATAATGTAATGGGATTGTTTACGGCCACCTGAAAGTCAAACTGGGCTTCAGTTCAATGTCTCATCTGAAAAATGACACCTGTGTTAGGGACCAGTTCAGAAACTCTTAAGGTATATTATGAAGTTAGCCCAGACCCCGAGTATTTTTGAATTTGGTATTAGTGTGAGTATAAACTGTTTCACACCAGGTATGATTCTATTGACTCATTCGGAAACTTTTATTAAAACAAACTTTATGTAACAACATAGTTAAAATATAACAAAAATAATTGGCAAAACTTTTAGTAATTGAAATACTTAAACATGACGAGGTATAATTCTTAACTGCTAGCTATTAGTTCTAATTTAAGCAATATCTCCATAGACGTAAACTCCTCTTCAGAATCAGTTAACAAGATACACAGGCTTATGTGGGTTTCTTGTCCTCCAGCCTTTTAAACCCACTGACCTGAGGTACAGATACATCTGGCTTCTTAAACAGCAAAACTCCAAAGAGAGTGATAGAAAACACCTCTTGCCTTTTGCAGACCTCGAGAGAGCGATACCTATTTCCCAGCAGGTCCCAGACTTCGATTTTCAGAAAGAGAGAGAAGAGCTGCTGCTCCTTTTCAAATTCAAACTGCAACTGACTGCATGTCTCTCTGTAAGCCTAACTCCACCCATTCACATGACTCCTTTTATCAATCAACTGAATTAAACCCTACTCTGAAACCCCAGGGGACAACCCAAAAAATAACAAAACTGCATTAACTCAGATTAAAACAAATACCCCAATAAGTATGAGCAATTATTCTTCTGCATGCTCAGCAGCTAGGCTGCCTGGAGCAGACAAAGTGGCACCGTAATCAAAGCTCAAGTTTAAAACATTCTTTTCACAAGAAACATAATTCAAAATACATTTCTTAAAGGCACAGTATCATCACACCTGCCCATTGTGATTTTTTGCTGAAGTCCTGAGGGAGAATGTTATAGGGCCGGTAAGAGTGGGAAACATGGCAGGTGGGGTGACTTAATTGTGCAGAGCCAAAATTTTACTTTCTCGGTTGCGGGTTTGAAATCTAGAGATTAAGTCAGCTGTATGTTTGTGGTGGGTCAGGACTCTCACCATTCCATTGTGATTCCTACTTTGTATGCCATGATTAAGAACAAAGAACAATACAGCACAGGAACAGGCCCTTCGGCCCTCCAAGCCCACGCCGCTCCTTGGTCCAAACTAGACCATTCTTTTGTATCCCTCCATTCCCACTCCGTTCATATGGCTGTCTAGATAACTCTTAAACGTTCCCAGTGTGTCCGCCTCCACCACCTTGCCTGGCAGCGCATTCCAGGCCCCCACCACCCTCTGTGTAAAATATGTCCGTCTGATATCTGTGTTAAACCTCCCCCCTTCACCTTGAACCTATGACCCCTCATGAACGTCACCACCGACCTGGGGAAAAGCTTCCCACCGTTCACCCTATCTATGCCTTTCATAATTTTATACACCTCTATTAAGTCTCCCCTCATCCTCCGTCTTTCCAGGGAGAGCAACCCCAGTTTACCCAATCTCTCCTCATAACTAAGCCCCTCCATACCAGGTAACATCCTGGTAAACCTCTTCTGAACTCTCTCCAAAGCCTCCACGTCCTTCTGGTAGTGTGGCGACCAGAACTGGACGCAGTATTCCAGATGCGGCCGAACCAACGTTCTATACATCTGCAACATCAGACCCCAACTTTTATACTCTATGCCCCGTCCTATAAAGGCAAGCATGCCATATGCCTTCTTCACCACCTTCTCCACCTGTGACGTCACTTTCAAGGATCTGTGGACTTGCACACCCAGGTCCCTCTGCGTATCTACACCCTTTATGGTTCTGCCATTTATCATATAGCTCCTCCCTACATTATTTCTACCAAAATGCATCACTTCGCATTGATCAGGATTGAACTCCATCTGCCATTTCTTTGCCCAAATTTCCAGCCTATCTATATCCTTCTGTAGCTTCTGACAATGCTCCTCACTATCTGCAAGTCCTGCCAATTTTGTGTCGTCCGCAAACTTACTGATCACCCCAGTTACACCTTCTTCCAGATCGTTTATATAAATCACAAACAGCAGAGGTCCCAATGCAGAGCCCTGCGGAATACCACTAGTCACAGGCCTCCAGCCGGAAAAAGACCCTTCCACTACCACCCTCTGTCTTCTGTGACCAAGCCAGTTCTCCACCCATCTAGCCACCTCCCCCTTTGGGGCCACTGCTGTTTGTAATATTTATTAATGATCTGGATGAGGGTATAGTTGCGTGGATTAGCAAATTTGCTGATGACACCAAGGTCGGTGGTGTGGTAGACAGTGAGGAAGGGTGTCGTAGTTTGCAGGAAGACTTAGACAGGTTGCAAAGTTGGGCCGAGAGGTGGCGGATGGAGTTTAATGCGGAGAAGTGTGAGGTAATTCACTTTGGTAGGAATAACAGATGTGTTGAGTATAGGGCTAACGGGAGGACTTTGAATAGTGTGGAGGAGCAGAGGGATCTAGGTGTATGTGTGCATAGATCCCTGAAAGTTGGGAATCAAGTAGATAAGGTTGTTAAGAAGGCATATGGTGTCTTGGCGTTTATTGGTAGGGGGATTGAATTTAGGAGTCGTAGCGTTATGTTGCAACTGTACACAACTCTGGTGCGGCCGCACTTGGAGTACTGTGTGCAGTTCTGGTCCCCACATTACAGGAAGGATGTGGAGGCTTTGGAGAGGGTGCAGAGGAGGTTTACCAGGATGTTGCCTGGTATGGAGGGGAGATCCTATGAGGAGAGGCTGAGGGATTTGGGATTGTTTTCGCTGGAAAGGCGGCGGCTAAGAGGGGATCTTATTGAAACATATAAGATGATTAGAGGTTTAGATAGGGTGGATAGTGATAGCCTTTTTCCTCTGATGGAGAAATCCAGCACGAGGGGGCATGGCTTTAAATTGAGGGGGGGTAGTTATAGAACCGATGTCAGGGGTAGGTTCTTTACCCAGAGGGTGGTGGGGGATTGGAATGCCCTGCCAGCATCAGTAGTAAATGCGCCTAGTTTGGGGGCGTTTAAGAGATCCGTAGATAGGTTCATGGACGAAAAGAAATTGGTTTAGGTTGGAGGGTCACAGTTTTTTTTTTTAACTGGTCGGTGCAACATCGTGGGCCGAAGGGCCTGTTCTGCGCTGTAATGTTCTATGTTCTATGTTCTATGTTTATCCCATGAGATCCAACCTTTTTCACCAGCCTACCATGAGGGACTTTGTCAAACGCTTTACTAAAGTCCATATAGACGACATCCACGGCCCTTCCCTCGTCAACCATTTTGGTCACTTCTTCAAAAAACTCCACCAGGTTAGTGAGGCATGACCTCCCTCTCACAAAACCATGCTGACTATCGTTAATGAGTTTATTCCTTTCTAAATGCGCATACATCCTATCTCTAAGAATCTTCTCCAACAACTTCCCCACCACGGACGTCAAGCTCACCGGCCTATAATTAGCCGGGTTATCCTTCCTACCCTTCTTAAATAACGGGACCACATTAGCTATCCTCCAATCCTCTGGGACCTCACCTGCGTCCAGTGACGAGACAAAGATTTGCATCAGAGGCCCAGCGATTTCATCTCTCGTCTCCCTGAGCAGCCTTGGATAGATTCCATCAGGCCCTGGGGATTTGTCAGTCTTTAAATTCTCTAACAAACCTAACACTTCCTCCTTTGTAATGGAGATTTTCTCCAACGGTTCAACACTCCCCTCTGAGACACTCCCAGTCAACACATCCCTCTCCTTTGTGAATACCGACGCAAAGTATTCATTTAGGATCTCCCCTACTTCTTTGGGCTCCAAGCATAATTCCCCACTTTTGTCCCTGAGAGGTCCGATTTTTTCCCTGACAACCCTTTTGTTCCTAACGTATGAATAAAATGCCTTGGGATTCTCCTTAATCCTGTCTGCCAAGAACATTTTGTGACCCCTTTTTGCTCTTCTAATTCCCCGTTTGAGTTCTTTCCTACTTTCTTTGTACTCCTCCAGAGCTCCCTCCGTTTTTAGCTGCCTGGACCTACCATACGCCTCTCTTTTCTTTTTGACCAGTCCCTCAATTTCCCTGGTTATCCACGGTTCTCGAATCCTACCCTTCCTATCCTTCTTTTTAACAGGCACATGCCTGTCCTGTAGCCCTAACAACTGTTCCTTAAAAGACTCCCACATGCCAGATGTGGATTTACCCTCAAACAGCCTCTCCCAATCAAGAGCTGCCAATTTCTGCCTAATCCCACTAAAGTTAGCCTTCCCCCAATCCAACACCTTACCCTTGGGACACCACTCATCCTTTTCCATCACTATCCTAAAGCTAACAGAATTGTGGTCACCATTTGCCACATGTTCCCCTACCGAAACTTTGAAGACCTGACCGGGCTCATTCCCCAGTACGAGGTCCAGTATAGCCCCCTCTCTAGTCGGGCTATCTACATATTGTTCCAAAGAACCCTCCTGTACGCATTTTACAAATTCCTCCCCATTCAGAGTCCCAGCTCTCAGCGATTTCCAGTCTATACCAGGGAAACTGAAGTCTCCCACTACAACAACCCTATTTTTCCTGCACCTATCCAGTATCTCCTGACATATCCGTTCTTCCACTTCCCTTGGGCTGTTGGGGGGCCTGTAGTACACCCCCAACATAGTGACTGCGCCCTTCCTTTTTCTAAGCTCCACCCAGAGTGACTCGTTACACGACCCCTCTGAATTGTCCTCCCTCTGCACCGCTGTAATATGCTCTCCAACTAATACTGCTACTCCCCCACCTCTTTTGGCCCCTCCTCTGTCTCGCCTAAAACACTTGTACCCCGGAATATTCAGCTGCCAGTCCTGTCCCTCTTTCAACCAAGTCTCTGTCACCGCAACCACATCCAAATTCCTCGTGAGCATTAAGGCCCTAAGTTCATCTGTCTTACCTGCTACGCTCCTTGCATTGAAGTATAAGCACTCCAGACCTCCAGGCCCAGTGAGGTCATCCTCCCCCAGAGTGCTCTTCTTCTTTGCCAGCCTTGTCCCAACCCCAAGCTCGTCCCCAGCCTCTACACTTGTAGACCTAATATTTTGATCCCCTCCCCCCTGCCATACTAGTTTAAACCCCCCCGAACTGCACTAGCAAAACTCCCAGCCAGGATATTCGTGCCCTTCCAACTTAGTTGTGACCCGTCCTTCTTGTACAGGTGCCATCCTCTCCTGAAAACTTCCCATTGATCTAGGAAAATGAAGCCCCCCCTCCTGGACCAGTCCTTTAGCCAAGCATTCAATTTTACTAACTCCCTATTCTTAGCCTCACTGGCACGAGGCATTGGGAGCAGCCCAGAGATGGCCACCCTGGAGGCCCTACTTTTTAGCCTATTTCCCAACTCCCTGAATTGCTCTCGTAGGATCCCCCTGCTCTTCCTATCTACGTCATTTGCACCAATGTGTACAATGACATCCGTTTCTTTATCTTCCCCTTTTAATATGCCTCCTATCCGCTCGGAGACATCCATGACCCCAGCACCAGGTAGGCAGACTACCATCCTGGAGTCCCGTTCGCACCCACAGAATCGCCTGTCCTTGCCTCTAACCGACGCATCCCCCACCACTATTGCTCTCCTAACCCCTCTCTTTCCTTTCCGGGCCACAGAGCCTGACTGTGTGCCAGTGACCTGGTCACTGTGGCTTACCCCTGGATTATATTACTCATAATATTAAAAGTTTTTGTAATTTTGTGCTACCTTCAGGAATTTTGTGGCACGTTTGTTTAAAGGTGCTGTGCAACAGTCAGCTTTTGTAGTTGCGTGTGATGTCAGCGGTTTTCCTTGGTGATCTCTAGGGCTTAAGGGAAAAGAATAGTGGCATCTTGCATGGAGTCTTGTGAATGGCAAGGGATGAGAGGGTGTGTAGTGGGGTTCGGGGAAAGGAGGAATTAAATGGGAAGGGGCTAGAGTCCTGGGGGTGGTAGAGGTGGTGTGGTAGTGGTGAGGTGGTGGGGATAGTCAGTGAAGGTATGAAAAGGGTGGTGTTAATACTGTCCATGTGGATCCATCTTGGGTTGTTGAATCGCAGTGGATGGGAAAATGTAGTTCAAGCCCAGATTAGACATGATCATATTGGGTAGGCTCGACGGACCATATAGTCTAATCCTGCTCCTATTTTTTATCTTGTTGTGACTGGCAAAATTCTTTGAGGGTTTTGAGTTCACCTACAATATTTCAGTTATCTCCATTGAGAGTAAGCTGAGGCTGTGTCCTTTTCAATGCGTAGGAGGGAGGGCCAGCTGAGCCTGCAAGTTCAGCCATGTCTCACAGAGTGGTGAGTACAACATTGGACAGTAACATGAATATTGAATAAAGAGTGAACAGAACATACCGCATTGTTTCTTCTACAATAAAGAAATGTCCCTAACTCCCCTGTGACTGTCAAATTGTATAAAACATGAGGCGTGCTTGTACATTTAGCTCTCTATCTTAGTCTCAGCAAATAGCAATGGCACACATGGATAAAATGAAACCAGTGTAATGTGAAATATTTACTAGTGAAATTTAAAGGCCACCTTTGTACAAGTTATATGTTAATGACAATGGAGTTGAGCAAGAAGGTTGTGGCTGTGATGCAGAGCCTCCCTATTTGCCCAGGAGGCTCTTTTGTAACCCACTCGTACCTGCTCATTGTCAGCAGATGGCAGGGTTCATCATTGGAAAGCTTCCCCTGCTGTGTGATCGCATGTGTTTCCTGTGAATGCCATCAGAACTTTAAATTTGAATTGGATTCATGTGGGAACCAGGAAAAAGCAAGTGAGCAGAAGTAACGCCCACTTATGGTTCCATCATCAGGAAAAGGTGGCACAGTGGTCAGCACTGCTGCCTCACACTGCCATGGACCCGGGTTCAATTGGGTCACCAGGTTCAATTCAGCCTTGGGTGATTGTCTATTTGGAGTTTGCACGCTTTCCCTGTGTCTGTGTGGGATTCTTCCAGGTGCTCCGGTTTCCTCCCACACTCCAACAATGTGCAGGTTAAGTGGATTGGCCATGATCAATTGCTCCTTAGTGACAGGGGGATTAGCAGAGTAAATATGTGGGGTTACGGGGATAGGGCCTGGGTGGGATTGTTGTTGGTGCAGGGCCGAATGGCCTCCTTTAGCATTGCAGATATTCTATAAGACAATCGCACACCGCGGTTCAAATTTCATCCCTGGAGTAGGATTGAACCTGGAATCAGGTGACAGTGCTATCAACTGAGCCAGTTGACAGTACATGGCTGCAAATACAAGCTGCTTGGGTTAGGTGGCTGACGCGCCTGATGTATGAAAAAGTATCACAGCAAACATTCAGTATGTTCAAGAAAAAGGAAGTTGAGAAAGTTACTGTTTTGGGGAAAAAATGAGATGAATGTTTCTTGGTATGAGGAACTTCAGTCATGTGGATAGATTAGAGAAGAAGCATCAGGGGTCTTGATAGTGTAGATTGGGGGGGGAAAAATGTTCCCATTGGTGAAAGGTTTGAAAATTGGAGCACACCGATTTAATGTGATTGGCAAAAGAATCAAGGCACCATGAGAGCAAATAGTTTGGAACTAGAATGCACTGCCTGAAGTGTGTCAAGAAGGCTAATTCATTTATCGCTCTCAAAGACCGTGCACTATCGCCTGAAAATAAAACAGGAAATAAACACAGAAAATGCTGGATAAACTCAGCAGGTTTGGCTGCATCTAAAATAAATGGAGCTAGCTGAATTGCTCTTGTGGAGAGCTACCCCAGACTTCATGGGCTGAATGACCTTCTGTTTGTAATCATTCCATGATTCTTTCATAATTGATCTTGTTGATTGGCTTCCGAGACCTAAACTTACAAGTGAGTTCTGTGATGTTTGGTGAACAGAAGCTAATTTGAGTCAAGTCAATAAAGTGATATTATATTTTGCTATTGATTTTCTTTGAGTCATTTCATTGAGCCTGGAAGATCCTTTAGAGCAAAGCCCATTGATCCTTCTCAACCTAAACATTTGAAGTTCAATTTAACATTTAAGAAGCAATGGGTCTCCAAAGGGACTGGTATCAATTGATTATATGTCAGGACTGTAAAGTTACAGTTTAAATCACAGCAAGCACTCAGAATGCAGGAAACCTCTTTGTGTATAACTGCACAATATCTGTGTAAATACTACTTGTTTCTACAGAGGTAACGATAAAAGCACTTAAAGAAAAAATCAAAGAATATGAGCAGACCTTGAGCAGCAAAGCAGAAAGCCTTGCACTTGAGAAAGAGCAGAAATTACAGAATGACTTCACAGAAAAGGAAAGGTGAGTTAATTCATCTTTTTACATTTCATTTTTTACACCTTTCTGTTCTGTTCACTCTGTTGGAAACAGGCATTTCCGTAACAGCTTTCTGGTTGAAGAACTCATCAGATTATAAAGTTATTTCCTCCATTATTGGCAGCAGGAGGTCTGTTTTTATCGGTAATGCATGCAGAATGTCCCTCTCTTACTGCCGTATAGCATTCCCACTGAGTGGTTTGGTTAAAAACTGATAAAACATGTCAGCTTGTGGATGCGACAGCTGCAAAGCTGGTTCTGAGAACTCTTCAATGGGACTTAATTCTGGGTCTGCACATGTTTGCCAAATAAGCCCCTTAAACAGGAATGCTATTAGACTACTCCAGCTCACAGACTTTTAATATAACTTAAACTGCATTTATATTTCTTTTTTGATGTCGCTTATTAAAAAGGTGTCGATTGCTTTTGATTATAACAAAGCATTATTTGTTTGCCTTAAAAATGCTGCAGTAAAGAATGATTCTGTGACCTGCTTAGATGAGCATAGGGCTGTGAATTGTGAGACCAGGTTTCATTTCCTTGGTTGACAATGCTCCGGCACTCGATCAACACCAGCTGTTGGTGAGAATGTGTCGCACTTGAGTGTCGGTGAGATCCCCATTCAAAAGCAGGAGGAGAAAACCTACATGGATTATAGATTACTCCCCCCAGTCTGATATTAGCAAGATATTTATGGTCACCTGTCACTCTCCCAGGGTGGGGGTGGTTGACAAAAATACAGCCTTAACTGGTGTATTAGTAGCATGGTCTGAGCTGGAAGTAAGGAATAATGACACTGTACTATGAAATAGACTTGTTCTTCAGTTGAATTTCACTGGCAGTTTTTATTAACTGATTTTAGGTTACTTTATTCACTGGCAACTCAACTGGACAATGCAATTATTTGTTCTGTGTGAATCATGTTTTAGGCTGCTTGTGTGTCTCAGTAGTTCTCATAATATTGATGTTTATAGCACTGATTTACGTTACTTGGCAAGAATGAATAAAATCAAGCCTATAGACAAGCATCTAAGTTGTAAGCGTATCATGTGTTTTGTCTTCAAATACCTGTTTTTTCATGTTAGTAGGTAGATGTCACTGTTCCTTGTCACAATTATTCCTTGTCTCACTTTTCATTGTTAACCTGAGTCGAAATTTCCATTATTCAGGGACAAGCTATTGTTGTCATGGCCCTGGTCAGGCCAGTAGAATCAATTCTACAGCTGCATCAAATTTCTGAATCTTCAGATCCCCACAGCCCAGCCAGCATTGTAGCATTGAGTGTCTCACTGCACAGAACAATAGGTTTGCAGATTTAGTTGGGACTAGGGTGGGCATGATGCAGCCACTGTTATGAAAATTTGAAAAAAAATCTGCTGTACTGCTTGCAATTGTATATATATACAGTATTTGATTTTTGCCTCTTTCATCCCCACATCATGTTCTTTAATAAAAATATAAAGGTTACACTGACAGGCATATGAAAACTATAAGAATCTGCATGCACGAGTCTTCAGTTGCAGTTTTTATATCTTGTTACTGCTGGAGCTTAATGCAGCAGAAATCACAGCTTGCACCTCCTCTGAGTAGGTCGCAAATAAACCTGTTGGACTTCAACCTGGTGCTGTGAGACTTCTTACTGTGTTTACCCCAGTCCAACGCCAGCATCTCCACATCATAGGAAGTAGTATGTCAGCCTAGAACTTGGGCTCACCACTGACAAGTACTTGGCAGCATATAAAGTTTTAACTTCAAAATAACTTCAGCTAATATTGGAAAACAATGAATTAAAGGGGAGAACAAGGATAATATCCTAAAATAGTATTATTTTGTTTTCAGATAATAGTGGACCTTGTGTTCCAGTATTCTCTGTTATTACATAAAAGTTGTGTTCCTTGGCACTTCTGTTCTGTCAGGAGTTGAAAATCAGCAATAACTCTTTTTGTAAACAAGTTAAAGGAAACCAGCAGTTGTGAGGTGAACTGTTTTGTAATCTTTACAATGCTGGAGTAATCTATTTTGGAAGATTGTATAGGAGCATTCCATTCAAATTGATTGGAGAGACACAAGATTTACAGGGAGAGTGCAGTATCTTTGTCATGATGACCCAGAATGAAGTACTGATGCCATTCACTGCTGGTTATGTCATTGTGCTGTGCGCTTGTAAACAAATTCAAAATAGTTTGCTGAGCCAGTGCTTTTATAATGGAACCATTTAATAGTGAGACAGCACAGGAACTTAAAAGAAACTGGAAATAATTACAACTCCAACAGATTTGAAGTGCAATTATTGTTAAAAGTGATCAACCAAAAATGAGCAGATTATCAAATTGGAAAGTCTTAAAATATGAATGACCAAAGGGAAGAAGTCGAAATAATTTAGAAAAACCTGGATGAAGCTATATAGGTAGATTTTTCCGGTCTTGCCTGCCATGGGAATCATTGTGGGAGGGACAGACCATTTATTAGAACATAGAACAGTACAGCACAGAACAGGCCCTTTGGCCCACGATGTTGTGCCGAGCTTTATCTGAAAACAAGATCAAGCTATCCCACTCCCTATCATCCTGGTGTGCTCCATGTGCCTATCCAATAACCGCTTAAATGTTCCTAAAGTGTCTGACTCCACGATCACTGCAGGCAGTCCATTCCACACCCCATCCACTCTCTGCGTAAAGAACCTACCTCTGATATCCTTCCTATATCTCCCACCATGAACCCTATAGTTATGCCCCCTTGTAATAGCTCCATCCACCCGAGGAAATAGTCTTTGATCGTTCACTCTATCTATCCCCTTCATCATTTTATAAACCTCTATTAAGTCTCCCCTCAGCCTCCTCCGCTCCAGAGAGAACAGCCCTAGCTCCCTCAACCTTTCCTCATAAGACCTACCCTCCAAACCAGGCAGCATCCTGGTAAATCTCCTCTGCACTCTTTCCAGCGCTTCCACATCCTTCTTATAGTGAGGTGACCAGAACTGCACACAATATTCCAAATGTGGTCTCACCAAGGTCCTGTACAGTTGCAGCATAACCCCACGGCTCTTAAACTCCAACCGCCTGTTAATAAAAGCTAGCACACTATAGGCCTTCTTCACAGCTCTATCCACTTGAGTGGCAACCTTTAGAGATCTGTGGATATGGACCCCAAGATCTCTCTGTTCCTCCAGAGTCTTCAGAACCCTACCTTTGACCCTGTAATCCACATTTAAATTTGTCCTACCAAAATGAATCACCTCGCATTTATCAGGGTTAAACTCCATTTGCCATTTTTCAGCCCAGCTTTGCATCCTATCTATGTCTCTTTGCAGCCTACAACAGCCCTCCACCTCATCCACTACTCCACCAATCTTGGTGTCATCAGCAAATTTACTGATCCACCCTTCAGCCCCCTCCTCTAAGTCATTAATAAAAATCACAAAGAGCAGAGGACCAAGCACTGATCCCTGCGGCACTCCGCTAGCAACCTGCCTCCAGTCCGAAAATTTTCCATCGACCACCACCCTTTGTCTTCGATCAGATAGCCAGTTACCTATCCAATCGGCCAACTTTCCCTCTATTCCACACCTCCTTACTTTCATCATAAGCCGACCATGGGGGACCTTATCAAACGCCTTACTAAAATCCATGTATATGACATCAACTGCCCTACCTTCATCAACACACTTAGTGACCTCCTCAAAAAATTCAATCAAATTTGTGAGGCACGACTTGCCCTTCACAAATCCGTGCTGACTATCCCGGATTAATCCGCATCTTTCTAAATGGTCGTAAATCCCATCTCTAAGGACCTTTTCCATCAATTTACCAACCACCGAAGTAAGACTAACCAGTCTATAATTACCAGGGTCATTTCTATTCCCTTTCTTAAACAGAGGAACAACATTCGCCACTCTCCAGTCCTCTGGCACCATCCCCGTGGACAGTGAGGACCCAAAGATCAAAGCCAAAGGCTCTGCAATCTCATCCCTTGCCTCCCAAAGAATCCTAGGATATATTTCATCAGGCCCAGGGGACTTATCGACCTTCAGTTTATTCAAAACTGCCAGGACATCCTCCCTCCGAACATCTATTTCCTCCAGCCTATTAGCCTGTAACACCTTCTCTTCCTCAAAAACATAGCCCCTAACCTTGGTGAACACTGAAGAAAAGTATTCATTCATCACCTCGCCTATCTCTACTGACTCCATACACAAGTTCCCACTACTGTCCTTGACCGGCCCTAACCTCACCCTGGTCATTCTTTTATTCCTCACATAAGAGTAAAAAGCCTTGGGGTTTTCCTTGATCCGACCCGCCAAGGACTTCTCATGTCCCCTCCTAGCCCTCCTAAGCCCCTTTTTCAGCTCGTTCCTTGCTAACTTGTAACCGAGCCATCTGAACCTTGTTTCCTCATCCCTACATAAGCTTCCCTCTTCCTTTTCACAAGACATTCCACCTCTTTCGTGAACCATGGTTCCCTCACTCGGCCATTTCCTCCCTGCCTGACAGGGACATACCTATCAAGGACACCCAGTATTTAAATGTCCATTGGTCTCAGGTGGGAATAACTGGTTTTGCGGTGGGCGTGACTGGAAAATCCTGCCATGGTCTTTCTCATATCGAAGATGTGTATTCAGTTGAAATTACATTGCTTATGGACTCTGACAGTTCCCTTAATATTTAATTTATCTTACAGGAAGTTGCAGGAGACTCAAACATCTTTGGCCTCCAAATTTGAGGAGGCTGATCACAAGGTTCAAGTTTTACAGACAGGTAAGAGGATGATTTTGATGCTGTGGCTCCAGGGTTTCAAGTGCCTCACTGTCTTGATGAGCATGTGCTAATAATACTGAGTGTATTAAAATGGTTTCAAATATGTACATCTTGTATGTCTTCAGAGGTTAAAAACAGTTTTATTCGAGGTGTTTGAAGCATTGAGGGATTTTGATGGAATAGATAGAGAAAAACTGTTTGTTTTTAGGTAGATAACTAACCACAAGACATTGATTTAAGATAATTGATATAATTAAGATAAATTAGGATAATTGGGAGATCATTTTTAAATATTTGAAAAATTCATTTGCGGGATGTGAGCATCACTGGCTAGGCTAGCATTTATTGACATCTTTAGTTGCCCTTGAGAAGGTGGTGATGAGCTGCCTTCTTGAATCGCTGCAGTCCATGTGGTGTAGGTATACCCATAGTGTTGTTACGGAAGGAATTCTCTGATTTTGACCCATTGACAGTGAAGGAACAGGGATGTATTTCCAGATCAGGATGGTGAGTGACATGGAGGGGAACCTCCAGGTGGTGGTGTTCCCAGATATATGTTTCCCCGGTACTTCTGGATGGTAGTGATCATGGGTTTAGAGATGCTGCCTCAGAAGCCTTGGTAACTTCCTGCCGTGAATTTGGTAGATGGTACAAAATTTAAGTTGTGATCTGGGATGTACTGCCTAAATACATAGTGGAAGCAGATTCAGTAATAACTTTCAAAAGGGAATTGAATTGTGAACATGAAAAGGAGAAGTTTGGAGGACTATGGGACTAGCTCTTTCAAAGAGGTGACATAATGCACTAAATAACCCCCTTTTGTACTCTTTAACTCGAAATAAACTGAAATGAATATGAAGGCTGGAATTTTAAATAAGCATGGAATTTAGAATAAGCATGGAAAATGCTAGAAATGCAAAGCATTTGGATGAAAACCTTTTGTTGGGTGGCAGTATTTCAGGCATTGGCATAAGGTTACATTTCCAATTCAGAGGGACATATGGAAATGGCACTTCCGTTGGTAATAGTTAATGTGATAATTGTTAAATCTCTGATATTGCAGGTGACAGCTAATAGAATTTTCTGTTAAACCTGCATTAGAAAAATACATTGATTTGATTTTAAAAGCCACGCTCATGTTCAAGAAGGTTCTAATTATATTTGTTGTGATTTAATACTATAAATAGGAGGCTAGTTAATGCAATTTACTTGTGGAGCTGGATTCAAATCAAGCCTTGACTGGTCAGATGGTGGTCTGTACTGGGTATAAAGTTCCTTCATCGATGCTGCTTCCAAGTGTATTCAACATGGAGTACAGTTGAAGGAGGGCAGTAAGTGCTAATTAGCAGAATTAGAATGCTTATTCTTTGCCCATGTTTGACCCGGTGCCATGAGACTTCATGCGCTCTCAGAACCATTGCCTCCCAACTGTACATGGGCCCTGTGATGCTGATGTCAAACAGCACATAGGATGACTTGAAATAGAAAAAATATATCTTGGTGTAATCGGATTTCTGTTTTCTAACACAACAATTAAGTTGCTGTGAAAATCCCCTAGTCGCTACACTCAGGCGTTTGTTTGGGTACATTGAGGAAGAATTTAGCATAGCCAATGCACCTAACCGGCACGCCTTTCAGATTGTGGGAGGAAACCCACGCAGACTCCACACACAGTCACCCAATCAAACACGAGTCCCTAGCACTGTGAAGCAGCAGTGCTAATTACTGTGCACCGCGCCATCCTAGATTAGAGGAAGCTTTGTTCTGTTGCTAAACATCTTGTACTTCACACTTCACATTTGAAATGAGGTTCCCTAATAGACAGTGTTCCATTATCCAGCTCATGCACGCACCATGCACCACTCCCCACCCCTGAACTTGAGAAAAAAAATCATTAGAATGGAAGTTATAATGTAACAAAAATGTTGGTAAGCAATTTATTGTTTATTTAGCTAATTATAAAAATAATTAGAGTTAATAAAGTCAATAGAGTTAATAAAGTTAAGAGTTAAAGTAAGGATGTGTGGAATAGAGGGAAGTTTGGCCGATTGGATAGGTAACTGGCTATCTAACAGAAGATAGAGGGTGGTGGTGAATGGAAAATTTTCAGACTGGAAACCGGTTACCAGCGGAGTGCCACAGGGATCAGTGCTTGGTCCTCTGCTATTTGTCATTTTTATAAATGACTTGGAGGAGGGGGCTGAAGGGTGGATCAGTAAATTTGCTGATGACACCAAGATTGGTGGAGTAGTGGATGAAGTGGAGGGCTGTTGTAGGCTGCAAAGAGATATAGATAGGATGCAGAGCTGGGCTGAAAAATGGCAAATGGAGTTTAACCCTGACAAATGCGAGGTGATTCATTTTGGTAGGACAAATTTAAATGTGGATTACAGGGTCAAAGGTAGGGTTCTGAAGAATGTGGAGGAACAGAGAGATCTTGGGGTTCATATCCATAGATCTCTGAAGGTTGCCACTCAAGTGAATGGAGCCGTAAAGAAGGCCTATAGTGTGTTAACAGGGGGTTGGAGTTTAAGAGCCGTGGGGTTATGCTGCAACTGTACAGGACCTTGGTGAGACCACATTTGGAATATTGTGTGCAGTTCTGGTCACCTCACTACAAGAAGGATGTGGAGACACTGGAAAGAGTGCAAAGGAGATTTACCAGGATGCTGCCTGGTTTGGAGAGTAGGTCTTATGAGGAAAGGTTGAGGGAACTTGGGCTTTTCTCTTTGGAGCGGAGGAGGTTGAGAGGAGACTTGATAGAGGTTTATAAGATGATGAGGGGGCTAGATAGAGTGAACGTTCAAAGACTATTTCCTCGGGTGAATGGAGTGGTAACTAGGGGGCATAACTATAGGGTTCATGGTGGGAGATATGGATGGTGGGAGAAGGATGTCCGAGGTAGGGTTTTTATTCAGAGAGTGGTTGGGGTGTGGAATGGACTGCCTGCAGTGATAGTGGAGTCAAAAACTTTAGGAACATTTTAAGAAGCTATTGGATAGGCACATGGAGTACTTCGGGATGATAGGGAGGAAATAGCTTGATCTGGGTTTCGGACAAAGCTCGGCACAACATCGTGGGCCGAAGGGCCTGTTCTGTGCTGTACTGTTCTATGTTCTATGTTCTAATCTTGAAATTGTGGAAAACATGTTTATTCTGCTGTTGGTTTGTTTGGGCCCTGTTATTCTTTCAGCTTGAGGCAACTTTCTCCCTAAATTCCACCAACCACTTATCCTATAGTATTTTTTTAAATGCCAGGATACTTGGAAAAAGATGACTTCAAAGAAGCTGGAAAGGTCTAGACTTCTGCATGGAAATTTTGACTAAACTGTTCTCACTTTTGGCTCCCTTCAAAAATATTTTTATTTTGCAGCCTTGGAATCAACTCAGACTGAGCTATTTGATTTGAAAGCAAAGTATGATGAAGAATCAACTGCCAAGTAAGTTTCATTAACTGACATGGTATGGTGTGAGCAATGTGTTAAAACCAAAGAAATTGGAATTTATTCCCTTTAAAAATGGTTTCCAGTATATGCCAACAAGGACAAACACAATAGATATGGATCTCCTGTAGCATGGCTCACCATAAGCAGATGATATACTGTATTCAAGGACAGGGCCCTTATATAATTAATAGTGTGTGTTACTCTGTTACTAAAATGAAGTTCTGTCCCACTTAGGCTGATTGATGGTGAGTAAACACTGGATAGATAATTCAGAGTCTGATGGCTATTGAATCTGCAAATCAAAATCCTTGGTTTGTCTTTTGAAAAATCTGTTTTGGAAAGTCAGTGAAAATGTTTATATGCAAGGTTTCTCTGCACTTAGTGGTTTTGTCCCTTTCTAAAAATATGAAGTGCATTTAGGTTTGATGGACGAGAAATGTGTGCTGGATGTTTTGTGTTTTGTTTTGTTTTCAGTCTGAACCAGCATTTCTGACATTGGGTGGATATTGTATCAGATAACGTACTATTTATTATTAGGGCCACTGATTATCGTGATCAAATTAAGCTAACTAACTCTGCTCTAATGATGCAACCTTATCGAATTTCCACCAGTGTTTAGGCATCAAAATCCATGATTTTCCACTGAGATTACAAATGAATGGCCTCGATGATTAGTATTTGTTCACTTAACTATGCTTTTAATTGCATATTTTACCATTTAGAAAACACTGAATGTATCCAGCAAATTGGAGCTTACCTACATAGGGCTTAGCAGTAGTGGGCAGGAGATATTTCTGGGTTTTTAATAGCAGCTGTGTGGGAAGTTACATTGCTTGTAGGTAGTGGCAACGGTAATGCTGTGGAAAGGAATCTCAGGGCCTGATACCACTGGGGAGTGGAATATTTGGATTGATTTACTGGGAATAGTGGAGGGATCCCAAGGGTTGGAACCATAGGAAGAGTTGATGCTGAGACCAGAAATACCGGGTCTGATTGTATTGTAAGATAGTCTCAGGGCGTGCAATTACTGCTAACAGATATCTCTGTCTGGGAGTGATAAAAGTAAATGTTGCCTGATTGCGAAGTTGTTCTCCTGTGTTTTTGGAATTATTTGCAGACAGTAAGTCAGCTATTGTGCTATATGGCAAGCAGCACTGAGAGAATTTGACTGATACACAATGGGGGTTGGACAAACTGTGCACACGTAAACTACAGAATTCCTTACATCCAGCAGAGTGATCGCTTAAAGTCAGAATATAAATTTTTTGAGAGGCTGAAGCCTCGCAATTTGAGGAAAAACTTTTTTGATTTGAGGAAAAACCTTTTCACCCAGAGGGTGGTGGGAATCTGGAACTCTCTGCCTGAAAGGGTGGTAGAGGTGGGAACCTTCACAACATTTAAGAAGCACTTAGGTGAGCACTTGAAAAGCCATAGTATACAAAGATTGGGGCCAAGTGCTGGAAAATAGGATTAGAATAGATAGGTATTTGATGGCTGGCACAGACACAATGGGCCAAAGGGCCTCTCTCTGTGCAGCACATTAAGGTAGCTCAACAAAGAAGACAACTTTATGGGAATGTTTGATCACATTTTAAGAGTAATTAATTTTTCATGTTCTCATGAAATTTAAAATCTTATTTTGGACATGATAAATTTCAATCACTGGGGGTGTTAAAAAAAATAACTATTAAAATGATTTAATAACAGCATTCAAATAAATTGAAAGTAAAATCAGTAAATATGTTTTGATACTCAGAAACAATTTCCTTTAAATTAGCAACCCACATCCATCTTAAGAATTCTTGCAATAGTTTCCTAAATTGGGTAATCCCGATTCTGTATATTATCTTGAGTCCAAACTACATCTCATTCACCAGGAATACATACCCTCAAGCAGAAGGTTTTAACAATGTGAGTTCCCCAGTATCAAGCTTCAAGTGTAACTGTGTGACATTTATTGATAATTATAGTTAAAGTACTTTAAGTAACAGAAAAATCGCTATTTGGAATTCCCCCAGACATTCACAGGTTCGACTGGGTAAGGGCTTTGAATTGTTCAAGTGATTTTGACACATTGATTAAAAAGAGTTAATTTAAAGTCCATTCCCAGCGATGACCAGAAGCATGGCCTTACAGTATGAGGAGCAGAGGCATGGGGCAATGTGGAATGGAGAGGGGCAAGAGCAAGCAAGGTTATCATTGTGAAAGAATATCTGATTGTATTCAGTCGGAAGTAGTTTGTATGGTGGAGAGCAGAGTCTGAATGACAGACAGACGGTGATCAAGCTGGTAAGTCTCGCTCCGAGGGAAATATAACATTGGAAAATAAGTATAAGCATAATAGGCAGAGATTGCAAACATACATGACGTAAGTAAAAGTTTTGCAGAAAATATTAGCACATTATATGCACAAGATATTTAATACCTGTATATTGGAAAATCTTTTATCATAGAATGATCTGTAAGAACAGGAACATAATAGAGTAAAGCACTATTATTTTGTGGAAGTCTAAATATTTGTCTTTTTTGAAAACTTACTTGCTGCTCAATCACTGGATGAAGTCAGCGAACATTTAGCTAGCAGGCTTGGAAATATATTGCGGTTCCTTCACCATCGCTGGGTCAAAACCCTTGAATTCCTGACTGAACAAGCACTGTAGCTGCACAGCATGTGGACTGCAATGATTCAACAAGGTGGCTGACCACCTTCTCAAGGACAAGGAGATATGGCAAATAAATCATTTTTGCCAGCGACCCTCACATCTCATGAACAAATTAAAATAAGTCTACAGTCATTCAGAATTCTTTATATATATTAAGTGACACTTTTGGAATATAGTTGACAGTTGATGTCACCAGGCGTTCCATTGTAATGGTAATATAGATTCTGTTGATGGATAGATATTAATCTATATGAAACTATCAAACTGCTGCCAAACTACGTATGGAGAGGCAAGGGGTTGGAGAGGCAAGGCAATCAGAAATATTTCACACAATATTTTTTGCTTGTTACAATCCTTAAGACATCTTTAAAGTCAGTAAAATAGCCATTTTGTTTTACACCTGCGCACAAGCTCAACATTAAAAATGTATTAGTGGAAAACAAAATTGCTGAGCAGCAACTTACTGACATGGTTGGACTTGCATTACTGGGGGAAAGGCAAGCTGCTGCTGATTGGAAGTCCCAAACTCACTGATATTTTTGTGATGCTACCGTTACTGTAACTTATGTTAAAAAAAGCTTTTCTCACTGGCTTTCTGAGCAGCACATGCATGGCTGAAAAAGTCAGAAATTTCTGTAATAGTTGACAACTTTGAGGCTTTTGTGAAGTGTAAATGTCAGAAAGCAGAGTGTATTGTAAATTGGTCTCAGAATGTAGTGCACCACGGACCCAGTTGAGCAGCTGCCGCAGGCAACAGCAGGCATACTTTAAAAATCAGTGGTCTCCCATTTCAGATTGAGAGGAGGAGAAATCTTTCTGTCGTAAGATCATTAGTTTATGGAATTCTCTTCTCCAATGTTGTCGGCGCAACATCGAGGGTCGAAGGGCCTGTACTGCACTGTAATGTTCTATGTTCTAGAAAGCAGTGGAGGCAGGGTAATTGAATATATTCAAGATTGAATTTTTGATCAAAGAGAGTCAGGGGTTATAGGACAGCACACAGGAAAGTAGGGTTGAGACCACACTCAGATCTGCCATGATCTAATCGAATGGCAGAGCAGGCTCAACGCACCGAATAGACAAGTGCTCTTGTGAACAGACAGCTCTAAAGTTATGTATCACTAAATACACGAGTTCTATGCTGCAGTTGCTAACAGACACAAGCTGTGAATGCGTTGTCAGTGTTGATGAGGAAGTCCTGATGTCCACGTTGCTGATCGTGGAAATGGTTGATATAAAAATAGAAAATGCTGGAAATGCACAACAGGTCAGTTAGCACCTATAAAAAGAAAAGACAGCTCAATGTTTTGGATGTAGTTTGTTCATCAGGATAGAGAAATGGTTGCTTTTGAGATGTCAAAGTGGAATTAAAAGATATTGGGAATCAAGAAACACATCAATCTCAGAGAGGCAGTTCATAAACCATACCATAGAACCCCTACAGTGCAGAAAGAGGCCATTCGGCCCATCACATCTGCACCGACCGCAATCCCACCCAGGCCCTACCCCCATATCCTTACATATTTTACCTGCTAATCCCTCTAACCCTCATATTTACCCGCTAATCCCTCTAATCTACGCATCCCGGGACACTAAGGGGCAATTTAGCTCGGCCAATCAACCTAACCCGCACATCTTTGGATGTGGGAGGAAACCGGAGCACCCGGAGGAAATCATGGATTAAATGACCCGCAAACTGCTGAATAAAAATGTGATCTGAAAAGAGCATTGGTGCAATCTTGTCCAGATAAAAATGTATTAAAATAAAATGTGGAGTCAATTGACACAGGAGAGCTAAACAAACTATATGTGTAAAAATGAAGGTTCTCATGGTTTTGTTTGTATAAGTTTGGTCATTACATGACCATTATTTTTATATTATATCTGTGTATCATTGCATTGATAATTCTGAACATGTCTGACAGTTGTCTGTTAAACACCTGAGCAGGCTATTCAACTTGGGTATCCTATCCCTGTGATTGGTTTATCTTTTGATTTTCACCCCCTTCCTTGTTCTCATCCCTTTAATCCACTTTTTTCAGTCTCATTAAAATGTCTGTTTTCAGCATTCAGTTCTGACCATGGGATTGACACCTGAAAAATCATAACTTGCTGCCTCACTGGTACATTTGCAGCACCTTCTGTTTTTACTTAAGATTTCCAACCTTTGCAGTTTTTCCCTTTTATTTTTTGAGTTCTGCTACCTGTGGGTGTGAGTGAGGACAAGGCCCTGGAGAATGGATTCAGC
Source organism: Mustelus asterias (assembly GCF_964213995.1). Classification (NCBI taxonomy): domain Eukaryota; kingdom Metazoa; phylum Chordata; class Chondrichthyes; order Carcharhiniformes; family Triakidae; genus Mustelus; species Mustelus asterias. Next base: position 52,516,466 of record NC_135812.1, on the reverse strand, counting down.
GTGCAGGTAGAAGCAGGGGAGGAGCTTGTGCATCTGATTTCTTGTTATTGTTAAAGAAATCATAGAGTCACAGTCGTATAGTGAAGAGAAGGCTGTTCAGCCCATCCAGTTTGCACTGGCAATAACTACCACTAAAGTCATGCAAATCCTATTTTCCTGCACTTGTCCCATATCCTTGAATGTTTTGATATTTTAATAACTGGGACCAATTTCCCGATAGAATGTTTCCTTGCACAAAATACTTGTCGAAATCACATTGAAAGATCTCTGCACCCTCCTCATACCTAACCCTCCCAACCAGCTTTGTGTCATCTGCAGATTTGGAGATATTACATATAGTTCTCTCATCTAAGTCATTAATATATATTGTGAATAGCTTGGGTCCTGGAAGTGATTCCTGTGGTACTCCACTCATCACTGCCTACCACATGGAAAAATACCTGTTTATTCCTTTGTTTCCTATTGGTCAACCAGTTTTCTATCCATCTCAATACACTACCCCCAGTCCCATGACTTTAATTTTACATGCTAATCTCTTATGTTGGACTTTGTTGAAAGAAAGCCTGCTAAAAGTCCAAATAAAACACACCCACTGGCTCACCCTCATCAACTCTACTAGTTACATCCTCGAAGAATTCTGGTAGATTTGTCAAGCATGATTTCCCCTTCATAAATCCATGCTGACTCTGTCGGATTCTACCATTATTTTCCAAGTGCTGTGCTATTAAATCTTTTCTAATACTCTAGCGTTTTCCCCACTACCAATATCAGACTGACTGGTCTATAATTCCCTGTTTTTTCTGTACCTCCCCTTTTAAATAGTGGGGTTACATTAGCTATCCCCCAATCTGTAGGAACTATTCCATAGTCTATAGATCTTGGAAAATGACCATCAATACATCCACTATTTCAAAGTACTCTGGGATGTAAATTATCAGGCCCTGGGGATTTATCGTCCTTCAAACCCATCAATTTCTCCAACACCATTTCCCTACTAATACTGATCTCCTTCAGTTTCTCCCTCTCACTAAACCCTATTTTCCCCAACATTTCTGGTATCTTATTTGCGTCTTCCTTTTTGAAGACAGAACCAAAGTATGCACTTAGTTGGTCAGCCATTTCTTCTCCATTATAAATTCTCCTAAGAAGGGACCTACGTTTATCTTCACCGATCTTTTTCTCTTCTTGTATTCATATAAGCTTTTAGTTCTCAAGCTTACCCTCTCACTCTATTTCTTAATCAACCCCTGTGTCCTCCTTTGCTGTATTCTAAACTATTCCCAATCCTCAGGTCTGCTGGCCAATTTGTATGCCTCTTCCTTGAATCTGATACTGTCTCTAATTTCACTTGTAAGCCATGGTTTGGTCACCTTTCTGCTTTATTTTTGAGCCAGACAGGAATGGCCAATTGTTTCATTTCACCCATGTGTTCCTTGAATATCTACCATTGCAGCACGGTAGCACAGTGGTTAGCACTGCTGCTTCACAGCTCCAGGGTCCTGGGTTCGATTCCCGGCTCGGGTCACTGTCTGTGTGGAGTTTGCACATTCTCCTCGTGTCTGCGTGGGTTTCCTCCGGGTGCTCCGGTTTCCTCCCACAGTCCAAAGATGTGCGGGTTAGGTTGATTGGCCAGGTTAAAAATTGCCCCTTAGAGTCCTGAGATGTGTAGGTTAGAGGGATTAGTGGGTAAAATGTGTGGGGGTAGGGCCTGGGTGGGATTGTGGTCGGTGCAGACTCGATGGGCCAAATGGCCTCCTTCTGCACTGTAGGGTTTCTATGAATCTATGAATTGCCTATTCCCCATCATCCCTTTAAATAACGTTTCCCAATCCATCATAAGTCAACTTCTGTTTCACCCCATTATAGTTTCCTGTATTCAGATTCAGGTCCCTAGTCTCAGAATTAACTACGTCACACTCCATCTTGATAAAGAATTCTATCATACTATGGTCACTCATCCCCAAGGGGCCTCTCACAACTAGATTGCCAATTATTCCTTTTGCATTGCACAATCTAGGATGACCCCTGCTCTTTAGTTGGTTCCTCAATGTATTGGTCCAGAAAATCATCCTGTACACACTCCAGGAATTCCTCTCTGTGGCATTATGACTAATTTGTTTTGCCCAATCTATATGCAGATTAAAGTCACCTATAATTACAGATGTTTCTTTATCACATGCATCCCTAATTTTCTGTTTAATGCCATCTCCGACATCAGTACTACAGTTTTGGGGGCCTCAATATAACTCCACAAATGTTTTTTGCCCTTTAGCGTTTCCTAGTTCTACCCACGTAGATTTCACATCATCAGAGCTAATATCCTTCCTCACTATAGTGTTAAATTCTGCTTTAAACCACAATGCAACTCCACTGCCTTGTCAAGAACAAAGAAAATTACAGCACAGGAACAGGCCCTTCGGCCCTCCAAGCCTGCACCGACCATGCTGCCCGACTTAACTAAAAACCCCTACCCTTCCGGGGACCATATCTCTCTATTCCCATCCTATTGATGTATTTGTCAAGACGCCCCTTAAAAGTCACTAACGTATCCGCTTCCACTACCTCCCCCAGCAATGAGTTCCAGGCACCCACTACTCTCTGTGTAAAAGATCTGCCTTGTACATCTGTTTTAAACCTTGCCCCTCGCACCTTAAACCTATGCCCCCTAGTAACCTCTTCCACCCTGGGAAAAAGCTTCTGACTATCACTCTGTCCATGCCTCTCATAATCTTGTAGACTTGTATCAGGTCGCCCCTCAACCTCCGTTGTTCCAGTGAGAACAAACCAAGTTTCTCCAACCTCTCCTCATCGCTAATGCCCTCCATACCAGGCAACATCCTGGTAAATCTTTCCTGTACCCTCTCCAAAGTCTCCACATCTTTTTGGTAGTGTGGCGACCAGAATTGAACACTATATTCCAAGTGCGGCCTAACTAAGGTTCTATAAAGCTGCAACATGACTTGCCAATTTTTAAACTCAATGCCCCAGCCTTTTTGCTCCTTTTTGTCTGTCCTATATATCTCTATTTCTTCTGCCTTTTGTATGCTTCAAGCCTTCCCTTAAATGGATCAATGCTGTCTGCCTCCATTACTCACTGTGGCTGCAAGTTCCATATTCTCACTATTCCCTACGTGAAGAAATTCCTCATATTATTTTTCAGCTGTATTGACCTCACCTTTAAATATTGCAAACTGTTCTACTACTTGTCAATATTTTTCTCCAGTTTACCCCGTTCACACATTGTTACATTTTTCCAATTTATTACTTTGGTCTTTGAACTGCTGACATCTTTCTCAGTCATGATTCTCAATCTCATTATGTTGTGGCTGCTGCTCTGTACATGTCCTCCCGCACTTCTCGTATACCTTGGGAAAGTTCTCATTATCAGGCAAGTTACGAGAAGGATTCAAACAGTTTACGAAGTGATATTACTAGGTTAAGTAAGTGAACAAAAAGCTGGCAAATGGAGTATAATGTGGCAAAATGTGAAATTTTTCACGTTGGAAGGGAGAACAAAAGAACAGATTATTATCTAAATGAAGAAAAGCTGCAACACAAAGATACTGGGGGGGGACTTGTGCACAAAACACAGAAAGCCAGCACACAGGTGCAGCAGGTAATCAGGAAGGCTAATGGAATATTGGCCCTTATTTCAAGGGGGTTGGAGTATAAGAGAACTCTTACTGCAACTGTACAAGGTATTGGTGAGACCACATCTGGAGTACTGTAGGCAGTTTTGGTCCCCTTATTTAAGGAAATATATTATTTCATTGGAGGCAGTTCAGAGAAGGTTCACGAGGATGATCCCCAGTATGGAGGGAATGTCTTATTAGGAAAGGTTAGACAGGCTGGGATTCACTGCAATTTAGAAGAATGAGAGGTGATCTCATTGAAACATATAGGATTCTTGAAGGGGCTTGACAGGGTAAATGCAGAGAGGATGTTTCCCCTCATGGGAGAGTCTAGGACCAGAGGGCACAGTCTCAGAATAAAGGGGTGTCGATTTAAGACTGAGGTGAGGAGGACTTTGTTCTCTCAGAGAGTTGAGAGTCTTTGGAACTCCTTGCCACAGAGAGCTGTGTATATTTAAGGCTGAGATAGATAGATTTTTCATCATTACTTCATATAACATTTTCTGCTCCTGGAGTATTTACCGCATTCTTACCTCTTTTGTACACTGATCCTTTCTATTTTTCCCTTGTATTTCAATTGATATTATGTCCATCCAACCCTTCATACTTTAAACACCCATTCTACAGCCAAGTTTATGTTCCAGTTAACTGGACGAGATGATAAATTGCACCAGAGCAGGCCTTCACACCACTAGCAGTATAATTTGAATTGTCTTTATAAATTCCAGTCAGTGGCAATTTGAAGACAACTCCTGCATTAATATTTTTTCCCTTGTGTAGTACAGTTGGTGGTACTTGCCTCCTTTTATATAAGAATTATTTTGAATGCAGTTTGTAAATGGATTCTTGGATTACATTTATTTGGTGATCCAATATCTGTTTTACATTTGCCGCACTAACTTTGTGAAGTCTGAAGTATGTTATTTTTCAAAAGCTTTTTTAATCCTTTCAGATCCTTGTTCACATTTTCTTGCATTTCTTTATGCCTCTTCTCACACATATGCGGTCTCCAGTGTTTTTTCCTTGAATTCTACCTGAATTTTTGCATGTTTCACCTATTCTGTCCATGGTCTTAATTTGTTACAAGATTCACAAGTGCTTAACAATGAAATATCCTCAGGAAAAATGTAATCTCAGATCTTTCTTGGTTGCTAGTTTATTTCTTGAAATTAAATTGATTACATTTTCAAATGGAATGAATGCTTTAACCCTGTAAATTGTTTTCTCAATCAGCCACTGAAAGGTGTGTTGAGGCAATCACATAGTTAAGTCATGAATTTGGCAATACAGGTTGACAGACAAATGCTGAACTTGGTTACATTAGGGCAGTTACATCGGTTGTCGCTGACTTAATTTGCAGTGGAGCAAAATTAAATGTCCTCTGAGCATTCATAGTCCCCAAAATTTAATCTGCACCTTGAAGGTGGGAGATTTTATCCTATAAATGAAAGCTTTTTTTTGTTTTCAGGCAGCTCTGCAATTCTTTGTCTTGTAACATAGATGGTAAGATGGGACCAGCATATAGGGCTCAGCCAGTGTGACCTAATGACCGGACACTACACTGCTGGGCCAGCAATATGGGTTGATTTACTCATTTTTCACTCTGGTATTGCACCATTCACAGCTTTACCGACTGAAATTGGAAACTCCCAAAATTGCAAATATAAAGCTCTGTGCTACATTCATGACAATGCTGAGAATGAGTCCCAGGAGGTGTTGGAGTTGGTGATGTTACCAAGGACACTTGACTCATTGACAGTGTCAGCATACCCGGAGAAATGGGGACTAAGGCCTGGAATCTAGTAGGACTGGGACTGAGTTTCACCAAGTGTTGCATTATTTCAACAGGACACTAGGGTCTGTCAAGATTTGGAGGTGGGAAGAGGAAGGGATAGACAGTGTAATCCCAGGGGCCCAAGCAGTCTGGGAAGGGAAATTCAAGCAGCACTGTTACATTGTATATGGGTTCACTGGGGCCTCAGGCAGAGAGGACTTTAGGATCTAACTGCATTGGGAATTGTTCTGGGACCATTGGGCATGGAACCTTAGGGGACTATGAATGCTGAGAGAAGATCCCAGGAACACCAGGTGGAGCAAGATCTTGGGGCCTGTGTGGAACATCATGGGTCAAGATTCGGGCAGTATTTTGGTTGCTGGAATCTAACTTGTAACATGGGACCCTTGTTGGAGAAGGGGTCTCAGATGAACGGATCCATGCTGATCTCCATCCCTTTTAAGCCAGCAGGCCTCCATTCCACACTATGTTCACACTCCCCACCATCTTACCAAATCCACTCTCTTCTCCTTTTCAGATACTCTGCTGATGTGCCCATTGGCAAGTGGATTGTTGTCCATAGGTTCCGATTCTAAAACATTTAAAGTTATACTTTCTGCTTGGAAAATGACAACTCCCTTTGCAGTAGCAACAAAGAAGTTGAAAATTTCCTGTGTCCACATTTAATGATTCACCCAGTGTTTAACGAACATAAGTTTTGGTAAACAAGATGAAAGAACGGGATGGGATAACTCGAAGCAGACTGTTTCAAGTAGTTAAGGACAGCATGGTGGCGCAGTGGTTAACACTGCTCCCTCACAATGCCAGGGACCCAGGTTCAATTCCAGCCTTGGTTTTTGCTTTTTCTGCAGTCAGTGCAGACTCAGTGGGCCAAATGGCCTCTTTGTGCACGAGGGATTCTACAGTTCTATGATTAATGACTTTAGAATGAGTGTCTTATTTAGATTAAATGTAAGAGATTTTGAATAGAGAGCAGAAGACATCTCATCGTGCAGTATTGTGACTCTGAGATTAATTTCTGCAGTTAGTAGTTGAGGCAGAGACAGTATCAATACTCGATATTAGTTTGCATAAGTGGATGACGGAAAAGAGATGAATTAATATAGGATTATGGTAGGTAAATGTCAAGAGGACTTTTGCTCACATGGTGTTTGTATTTTAAATTTTCCTGTTTGTATATTAAATTCTGTGTATTTCTCTGTAATATCTGAGTAGATATCTTGAAGCAGTGTTCATGGTGAGTCATTTGCTGTTCTATAGCCAGTTTCAATGCCAAGTCGGGGGCAACATCTGGGCTACTGCTTTCCAGTAAATGAATAAGTCTAATTCATTTTTATTAAAGCATGTTCTGGAGTTTTTTATAGATGCTTGGAGATTGAGTTGTGTGACTCTGCACTATTTTGTGAAGGCTATAAGTCAAATCCCTATATATATTTTATATATATTCCTTCAATTAGCCATTTAATATTTATCCCTTACTAATTTTCATTCTTCATCAGAACCACGAACTAATAATCCAAGAAAATGAATTGAAATCCCATTCCAACAGTTTAAGAACTTTGAATTCAACTTCAAGAAAATCTGGATATAAAAAGCTAGGTATTAGTCGAAGTGACTATAAAACTATCAGATCGTTGAAAACAAAAACCAACTAGTTGATCAATGTCCTTTAGGGAGGGAAACCCACCACCCTTATCCAGTTTGCCTTGTATATATCTCCCATGCCACACCAATGTTGTTGATTCTTAGCTGCATTCTGAAGTGACAAAGGAAGCAATTTAACTCTATCAAATTATTATGAAGAATAGCAAGCATTATGGGAGCACCATTCCCACGTGGACTGTGGCAGCTTAAGGAGGCCCAGTACCTGTTAAGCACTAAAAATACAGAATAAAATGGAATACAATATGTAGCAATTGTAAGCAGTACTGTGGAGGTGAAATGAAATGTAATTATACCCTGGAACAGTACTTGGTGAAAAGCTTGGATTTGGTAACAAGGGGGGAGGGAGGGTGGGCGTTGGTCGCATTTGAGGAATGGTTCTGGGGTTTAGTCCATCAATTCAAAATTAACCATAGACTGTGAGGGGCTGCAGGCATCTCTTTCATTAATTCTTCAGGGAATTGATTGTACTGGGGACTGGTGCTTGGTTTAGGCATAATTGGAATGAGAGTCCTGCAGTTTGACAGTATTGTAGTAGGGCTTCTGGAGCTTGGCAGCATGTACGTATCTCCAAAGGCAAAAGATCAAATTGTGCAGTTGAGTAGCAATAATCAACAAACAAGGTGAGAATTAAACTGAAAAGAACAGCTTACACAAATGCGACAAAAGAAAAACAGAAATTCTCCATCCATTGTGGAGTTATTAAAAGTAACAAATGGGTATTAAAGAAATGCTTGCATTTATCTAGTGCTTTTCACCATTTTAGGACAGTCCTACATGCTTTGAAATACTTCTGAAAAGTAGTCACTGTTGTGCTAAGGAATGCAGTACAAAAAGAAATATATTAAAAAAACCTGCAAGTGATTTCAAAACTAAGAGCAAACTTCCTATAAATATATTAATAGAGTGGTAAGGAGGAATGGGGGCTCGTTAAAGACCAATGCAACTGAGATTATAATGAATAATAAAGAGGAGCTGACTTGTTCAAATTCTCTTTTCATAGTAGAAGAGGAGGGTAAAATAGCAATGATACAAGGGAACCTTAAAATATGTAAATGCTAGGAATTTATTGAATGGACAGGGTGCTGGAAAGGGAGTTAAAATGAATGGTTAGTTTCTTTTTTTCTTTCTTGACTGGTATTGGCAGTCACAGGAAGGCTGGGTAGCCTCTTTCTGTGCCGTACCTTTTCTCTGGTAATGGTAAAATAATGTGGACTGACAAGAGACGAACCTCCAGGACTTGTTTCACTCCACGTATTAAAAGAAACAAATGGGGAAATGACAGATAGATTCGTTATAATTTTCCAAGGCTTTCTAGATTCAGAAGTTGCCTTTCAATAGGAAAATTGCAAATGCCATTCCATTATTTAAGGGAAGGCAATAGAAATCAGAAAAGTACAAACCTTTTAAATTAACATAGTTGTGGAGAAGTTACTGAAATTTTATGATGAGGTAAAGAGTAACAGAGCACTTGAAAAATATAAGCTGTTCAGAGAGAGGCAACATGAATTTGTCATGTCTGACTAATCTGTTTGAATATTTTGAGTGTGTCACTAACAAGATGGTCAGTCAAGTGTCTGTGATGCTGTTCATATGGAATTCCAGAAGACATTTAATAAGGTTCCTCATGAGAGATTATTAAGAATAATGAAAGTTTGCAGATTGGGAGACATGGTTGTAATTAGCTGGGCGGTAGGAGACATGAGTGGGGATGAAGAACATTCTCTGATTGGCAGAATGTGACAGGTGATGCTTCCCAGGAATACATACTGGGACCTCAGCCTTTTGCCATGCACTTCAATAACCTTAATGAAGGAGTAGAGAGTTGTATATCCACATTTTCAGATGACAGTAAATTAGGAGTCACAACAAATTGTGTAGATGCGTGCAGGAAATAAAGGGACATAGACTGATTAAGTGAGTGGACGAAACTATGACAGATGGAGTTTGATGTGGTGAAGTGTGTGGCAGTATTTTTAATGAGGAGGGACTGAGCTGTGGAGGAACAAAACGATTTGAGTGTCCTCATAGACAAATCACTAAAAGCTAGAAAGATGGAATGCAAAATGCACTAATCGGAAGCAGTTGTCTCATATTTAACAGAACTGAATACAAAATGTAATCTAAATTTAGTTGGAATGTTAACTTTTCCCACTGTGGCCCCATTTTGTGACACCAGGTGTGTGTGTGTGCATGTGTGTGTGGTGAGGGTGGAGGGATGGGGGGTTGCTGCGTAAATGGCAAGGCTTTTAAATAAAAAATAAATGGCAAGGCTTTTGAATCATAGAATAGAATCCCTACAGTACAGAAAGAGGCCATTCGGCCCATCGAGTCTGCACCGACCACAATCCCACCCAGGCCCTACCCCCATATCCCTACATATTTTACCCACTAATCCCTCTAACCTACGCATCTCAGGACATTAAGGGGCAATTTTAGCATGGCCAATCAACCTAACCCGCACATCTTTGGACTGTGGGAGGAAACCGGAGCACCCGGAGGAAACCCACGCAGACATGAGGAGAATGTGCAAACTCCACACAGACAGTGACCCAAGCCGGGAATCGAACCCAGGTCCCTGGAGCTGTGAAGCAGCAGTGCTAACCACTGTGCTACCGTGCCACCCACTTTTAAATAAAAAGCACCAGCCTTTTCACTGGCTTCTTTGGAGCAGAATTAGGCCCCACCCACTTAAAAAATGCAAGGGATATAAACACCTTTTATCACACCTTTTAACACTGTTAGAGCTCCATGGCAGAGAGGCGGTGGGATCATCGCAACCACTGTTTTATCTGGAAGGGTTGCATAAATTTGATTTGTGTTTCTGTTGAGTTTAGAAAATTGAAGGATGATCTGCTTAAGATGCTTGAATGCTAATGGAATTCAATAGAGTAGACACAAGAATAGTTTGGAAAATTTAAAATTAGAGCCAAGTCATTTAGGAGTAAAATTAAGCAACTTTTTTCACCTAAAAGGGTGATGGGAATTTGGAATTTCCTTCCTTAAGAGACAGGAAAAGCTGGGAGTCAATTCATTCTTTCAAGACTGAGAATGTTGGAATTTTGTTGGGAACTGTGTCAAGAGGATCTAAGATGGTTCAATGGAGTTGAAATACAGATTAGCACTGACCTAGTTGAATGGCGGAACAGGCTTGAAGAGCTAAATGATCTATTCCTGTCCCAATATCTCCATTGCAGATATGCAACGGAGATAATTGCATAACTGTGGCAAACTAAACAGTATTAAAATAGTATCATTAAATGGGGTTAAATTGAAATAAAAGTGCTATACTCAAGGACTGACATGAGTCTTTGTTTTCACCCTGTCTTTCAGTCCTTCATGATGCAGCTACTGTTTAAGGAATGTGGAAGTTAGCAGCAGAGTACAGAATTTGATCTCTTGCAATGTGCTTGTTGCTTTCACAAATGTAGCTGCCACATCTGTGGTTTCTTTTATATGAGAGTGATTGCTGTTGTTTTATTGTTCACAATGAGAGATCTGAAATAGGCCTGTACTCTGTCACAATGTTCAAAAATATCCCACAGTGAAAGTGATGAAACCGTTTTGATCCCATTGCATGGAGAAACGTTTGCTTTTTGCATGTGTGATTGGATTAGCACTTGACAAGGCTTCTATTACAGCTGAATGACACTAATTAAAAACAAAGCTGTTATCCCCATGCAGCACTGAATAACTCGGCTCTTGCCATGCAATGTTCATAATACTATCTACCGCTAGAAGATGAACTCTGAATTTCAACCAGCATGAATACCAATCTCGCCAGCTGTGGGTCTCGTTCCAGTTCAGCTGCACAAACTTCACAAGTTAGACAGCCAGCCTTGAATGTCTTTCCTCACTGTATTCTGAATCTGTTTGGCAGTGCAGATGTTAACAAGCAACATCAGCTGCAGTGCACATTAGCAATCTCAGTGGCAGCAATTTAATTATATTAACAATTTAGAAGAATACACAGTAAGTATCATCTTGCATCCCCTCCTACAGGCTGTGCAGTAATTTCACAACAAGCATAAATTTTAAAAAAGCCAAAACTCTGAATAGCAGACATGACTCAGTATTAGCAATGGGTGGGTGGAATCTGGAAATCAATTAGAGCAATTTATTGTCCATGTAGGGCCAGAAACAGAATATCTTGGCGATAATAATCGGATGAGTAATCGTGGATTTTTATATGTCTTGATTAAATAATGAATTTAAAGTTGCTTTCTCATTTTCCGGAGGACTTTTATCACCCTGAGCGCAGCATTACAAAAATGCATTGAACTGTGTTTTAGCCTAATGTGTGAAATTAAACATTGTAAGTAAAAATCTAGCCAGTTCAAAAACTTCTCACTTTTAATTTGTGAACAGTTTTGTTTTAAGAATTCCTGGCCATTCTTGTCGGTGGGTGGGGGGAGTGCCAAGTGACAGGAGATGAATTACAATCTTTTTAATGCTACTGTTGGTAAGTTCTCAGTCCCTGATGTGATGCATTTAATTACTGTATTTACTTGCATTTTTGAATTACCAAGAATACTTGTTTTCAAGGTTCTCAAGTCAAAACACTGTGCTCCCATCCCCTAAAGTTCAGTGCAGTGGTCCATGTTTAAATATCTATTTCCCAATAATGTTGTTCAATAATTTGCAACGTGGCAAAGATTAGTTGGGGTATTGCAGCATGCTTTTCTTCCTCTCCTCATGCACCCCCCTCCCTTACTCATGGCGACGTTTTCTCCTATAGGCCTGGTTATACTGCAAATCTCTGTCAGACATTGAGGACTTTCAGTTCCCGTGTATGTAAAATATAGTTCTGGTGCACAGACACAGCACCCGATACAATTGCACGAATCAGCTAAATTAGAGTACAGTGCAAAATAAAGAAGTAATGCAAATAGGAATTTGCATTAAACACAGAATATAAGCCCACTGATCTGTTAATACTCTGGCACAGCCACTGACCTACTTACTGAGGGTATTAAAGCAGTTACCACCTCAGAGGGAACACTGTCCTCACAGCGGGTGATGAAATAATCATAGAAACCCTACAGTGCAGAAAGAGGCCATTCGGCCCATCGAGTCTGCACCGACCACAATCCCACCCAGGCCCTACCCCCACATATTTTACCCGCTAATCCCTCTAACCTACGCATCTCAGGACTCTAAGGGGCAATTTTTAACCTGGCCAATCAACCTAACCCGCACATCTTTGGACTGTGGGAGGAAACCGGAGCACCCGGAGGAAACCCACGCAGACACGAGGAGAATGTGCAAACTCCACACAGACATTGACCCGAGCTGGGAATCGAACCCGGGACCCTGGAGCTGTGAAGCAGCAGTGCTAACCACTGTGCTACCGTGCCGCCCTCTGGAATTCTCTGTCCTAAAGGGTGGTGGAGGCTGCATCGTTACAAGTGTTTAAAGTGGAGGTGGATTAATGTTTGCTAGATCAAGGAATAGAGGGCATGGAGAAATGGCACAGAAAAGGAGTTGAGGCCGGCATAGGTCAGCCAAGACTGTATTGAATGGCGGGGCAGGCTTGAAGGGCCTGGTGGCTCACTCCTGCTTCTATTTCTTGTGTTCTTGGGTGTTGGTTACAAGCATTAACAAGTTTGCAAAAGGCAGTGGACCATTCATGATTGCTAATGGGAATAATGAGCAGGAAGACCATGATGAAATTGACTAAGGGCGCTAGGCAAATGTGGTTACACATCATCTCAGCACAAGGCATTTTCACACTGTTCCATGAGAACCAGGAATTAAGCTTCAAAGCCAAGTTCGAGAAAGCTCTGCGATGACTCTCTCCAAACCTAAAGTAACCTTCAGACTGATTCGCAATACTCGAGGATCATCAAGTAATACTTTGCTCCACCAGTTAGCAGTGGTAGACAATTAAGTAGCAAATACTGTAACACCACATAACCATAAGAGACTCATTACATTTTCAGCACGGGTTATCCTAAGCTTGACTTGCTTCTGACAAAAATGGAAGTCCTATCTTAATAGGTGCACATATATTTAAATATATTTTATCAGTATTATTAATGAGATGTCAGACAATGAGGCTGTTCGAAAAGGCAGAGATTATTTTGATTACAAAGCAGTTTAAAAAAAGGATGGTTTTTTTCGAGATGTGAATTGAATTTTATTTTGTCTGAGAAGGACTTTTTAAAATTCATTCAAGGGATGTTGGTGTGGTTGGCTACACCACCATTTATTGCCCATTCCTAATTGAACATCAGAAGGTGGTGGTGAGCTGCCATTTTGAACCACTAAGTACACCCACAGTGCTGTAAGGGAGCAAGTTCCAGGGTTTTGACTCAATGAAGTGAAGGTTTGGTGATATATTTCCAAGTCAGGATGGTGAGTGGCTTGGAGGGGAACTTCCAGGTGGTGGTGTTCCTAGGTATTTGCTATCCATGTCCTTCTAGGTAGTAATGGTTGTGTGTTTGGAAGATGCTGCCTAAGAAACCTTCGAGTTCTGCAGTGCATCTTGTAGATGGTACACACTGCTGCCACTTTGCATCGATGGTGGAGGGTGTATTACGACTGCAGAATGTGGGACTTCCAGACCACTGGGGTGATCCACGGCAAATGCATCTGCTGTAAATGTCTGGCTTTAGATACATTGGTTCATTGAGCTGGAAGTGGAGCTGCAGACGTTGTGATGCATCAGGGAGGGGGATAGTTATCAGAACACTTTGTACTGGGAGGCAATCACACTCCTTACGATAGGGTCTTCCAATATGGTCAGGGAAGGGCAGTAGGAGGCTGAAGTAAAGCATAAAGATTGGCATAGATTGGTTGACATGAATGGCTTGTTTCTGTGCCCGATATCCGATGTAATCCTATGCAAGAAAGATTATAATTGTTCATTTGCTGATTCTTTCTGGCATTGTTTAGGAATACTTCTGGGCTCGCAACAACAACTTATAGTTATATAGCGTCATTAATGCAATGAAATATCCCAAGGCTTTCCACAGGAGCATTGTAAATCAAAGTGTAATACCTAGCCATGATGAAAGATAATACGCGAGGTGTCCAAAAGGTTGGTCAGAAAGGTGGGTTTTAAGGAGGAAAGCAAGGTAAAAAGCCAAGAGGTTTAGTGAGGGTATTCCCACGCTGGGGGCCTCATCAACTTCAAGGGACTAGAATGGGAAGAGGTTCACAGATAGGAAGAGATGAGGTCATGGAGAGGTTTGAAAGCAATGATAATTTTAAAATCAAGACATTACTTGACCAGAAGCCAATGTAGATCAGCGAGCACACAGATGACTTGCTGCATGTTGAGACATGGGCAGCAGAGATTTGGATGACCTCAAGTTTACAGAGGATAGAATTTGGGAGACCAGCTGAGAGTGCATTGGAATACAAAGAACAAAGGACAATACAGCACAGGAACAGGCCCTTCGGCCCTCCAAGCCTGCGCCGCTCATGTGCCCAACGAGACCATTCGTTTGTATCCCTCTATTCCCAGTCTGTTCCTGTGGCTATCGAGATAAGTCTTAAACGATCCCAGCGTGTCCGCCTCAATCACCTTGCTTGGCAGTGCATTCCAGGCCCCCACCACCCTCTGTGTAAAATACGTCTCCCTGACATCTGTGTTGAAGCTTGCTCCCCTCGCCTTGAACCCATGACCCCTTGTGTTCGTCACCTCCGACCTGGGAAAAAGCTTCCCACTGTTCACTCTATCTATGCCCTTCATAATTTTATACACCTCCATTAGGTCGCCCCTCATCCTCCGTCTTTCCAGGGAGAACAACCCTAGTTTACCCAATCTCTCCCCATAGCCAAGACCCTCCATACCAGGCAACATCCTGGTAAACCTTTTCTGTACTCTCTCCAAAGCCTCCACGTCCTTCTGGTAGTGTGGCGACCAGAACTGGACGCAGTATTCCAAATGTGGCCTAACCAACGTTCTATATAACTGCAACATCATATGCCAACTTTCAATAGTTGAATCGAATTATAATAAAGGCCAGGAGCATGCTGACGAAGTTTAGGTGATGAAGCAGCTTGGCCTATCTCGAAGTCCATTGCTTTAAATTGACATTCAGATAGTTCTAGCTGGTTGTAGGCTGCTGAGGTAATTTACCATGAAATTGCTTGGACATTTCAAGCTTCAGGTCACTAATGTGCTTTCTCTTAAAAAAGATTGCTTTGTAATTGTAAAAAATAGCAACAACTTAGGACTTTGCAATTTGTTATATATTAATATTGCCCGTGTTAATTTTGATTCCGTAAATCATTCTTATTGTAAATAAATTTGGATGATGGTTTAGCCTGTCCAAAGTGATTTAATATTGATAATTCTTTCTGCCTCCTGCATTTTTATGGACGGCCTCTCGAAAGCAGTTGACCCTGGTGGTGGTTAATTTTTAACCGTGGCTTATGTAATTCTGTGCATGTTGTAGTGTAGGACCGAGGAGAAAATGTTTGTTTTTTATTCAGTCAAGTTCTGAATTGTAGTAGCTGTAAAGCTGTCAGAAGTTTAACAGCTGTTACTGCTGGATTTAAATTTCAGGGGGTGGGGCCTATTCCCACTGGAGAGGCTGAAACCAGCGGGACTCTGTGCATGCGAAGTGGCCCTGAACTGTCAACCTCCCGTTTGCTGGCCAGCACGATGGCTGGCAGCCTGGGACCCCCGCAGTGCTGCCCCAAACCGCCCCCCCAAAAGATAAATGGCTGCAAAGGTCCAGATCAATGAGTCTTAGTTGGGGTACTAGATGAGGGCTTAATGATTTGCCACAGGGATGTGTTTTGGGCCTGTTTCCTTCCCCATTTATGAAGTATAAACAACTGCTTTCGTCGTAGGCACATTGGGAAATGCATATCTTTGGATGTAGGTACATATAGGCATATGTCTCTCTGGATGTGGACACATCGGTGGTACATATCTCTGGATATGGACACATCAGGAGTACATATCTCTGGATGTGGACACATCAGGAGTACATATCTCTGGATGTGGATACATCAGGAGTACATATCTCTGGATGGGGATACATCAGGAGTACATATCTCTGGACGGGGATACATCAGGAGTACATATCTCTGGACGGGGATACATCAGGAGTACATATCTCTGGACGGGGACACATCGGGAGTGCATATCTCTGGATGGGGACGTATGGGAGTGCATATCAAAGTGTATTGACAATACTGCTTTGGGAAGAAAAATGCAGGAGACAGGAGGGCGTAAGCAGGTTAGATAAATCGGCAGAAAAGTGACACGTGCAGTTTGATATAAAAAAATGTGAACTGATAACGTTCTGGCAACAGGAGTAAAGAATGCGCTTTCTCAGTAACATTCTTAATGTGCTCTTGACCAAATGCATCTAGGTGTTTAAATATAGGTGCGTGGACAGGTTAAGAGGAAGCCATAAAGTTTTAACTTCATGGAACGGATAGAATGCAAAAGCAAAAGGATGATGATTGCAGAAAGGTTCCATTACAACTGAAGAAGAAAAGCAACAATAAGTGATTGCAGGTCTTGTGCTATTCTCATAGTTAGTGGCAGAATGACAATTATTGAGGCATGTTAACCAATAGGAACCTGTGAATTAACAGTGTGCAAGTATTCATTCTAGAATCATAGAATCCCTACAGTGCAGAAGGAGGCCATTTGGCCCATTGAGTCTGCACAATCTTACCCAGGCCCTATTCCCGTAACCCCACATATTTACCCTGCTAAGCCCCTGACATTCGGGTCAATTTAGCATGGCCAATCAACCTAACCCGCGCATCTTTTGGAGTGTGGGAGGAAACAGGGGCACCTGGAGGAAACCCACGTAGACATGGGGAGAATGTGCAAACTCGACACAGACAGAAACCCGAGGCTGGAATTGAATCCGGGTCCCTGGCGCTGTGAGGCAGCAGTGCTAACCACTGTGCCACCGTGCTGCCCTATTCTGCACTGCACTATATTGTACGGGAGATGTGCTCTGATTAGGACACCTATTAGTAATACAAAGAACAATACAGCACAGGAACAGGCCCTTCGGCCCTCCAAGTCTGCGCCGCTCCCTGGTCCAAACTAGACCATTCTTTTGTATCCTTCCATTCCCACTCCGTTCATGTGGCTATCTAGATAAGTCTTAAACGTTCCCAGTGTGTCCGCCTCCCACCACCTTGCCCGGCAGCACATTCCAGGCCCCCACCACCCTCTGTGTAAAATACGTCCTTCTGACACCTTGAACCTATGACCCCTCGTGAACGTCACCACCGACCTGGGAAAAAGCTTCCCACCGTTCACCCTATCTATGCCTTTCATAGTTTTATACACCTCTATTAGGCCACCCCTCATCCTCAGTCTTTCCAGTGAGAACAACCTCAGTTTACCCAATCTCTCCTCGTAACTAAGCCCTTCCATACCAGGCAACATCCTGGTAAACCTCCTCTGCACTCTCTCTAAAGCCTCCACGTCCTTCTGGTAGTGTGGTGACCAGAACTGGGCGCAGTATTCCAAATGCGGCCGAACCAACGTTCTATACAACTGCAACATCAGACCCCAACTTTTATACTCTATGCCCCGTCCTATAAAGGCAAGCATGCCATATGCCTTATTGACTACCTTCTCCACCTGTGACGTCACCTTCAAGGATCTGTGGACTTGCACACCCAGGTCCCTCTGCGTATCTACACCCTTTATGGTTCTGCCATTTATCGTGTAGTTCCCCCCTACGTTAGTTCTACCAAAATGCATCACTTCGCGTTTATCTGGATTGAACTCCATCTGCCATTTCTTTGCCCAAATTTCCAGCCTGTCTATATCCTTCTGTAGCCTCTGACAATGTTCCTCACTATCTGCAAGTCCAGCCATTTTCGTGTCGTCCGCAAACTTACTGATCACCCCAGTTACACCTTCTTCCAGATCGTTTATATAAATCACAAACAGCAGAGGTTCACAGAGCCCTGCGGAACACCACTAGTCACAGTGGTGTAGAAGGGCAGAAATAGAAATAAATGTGATCATGTTATGGAGGAAGGGGTCAAACACCTAAGTATTGAAGGAAATGTCAAAATTAAATTTCATGCACACCCTCCCCCACAGTCAAGTCACATAGGTTTGGAACAGGAACATTTTTTAAGGAAAATATCCAACATTATCTGAGTTAGGGGACTATTTTGTGGAAATGTTGGAGATGGAGCACGAGTTAAAGAATTCTTTCGCAGTTATTGTGGGGCGGGGGAGGCCTGTGCTTTGCCAAGTATTTGCCCTTCTATTACAGCAATCCAAAATCGTTTGTCATTTGGTGATTCATAACATGTTTCTTAATGTCAGAACAATACTAGATGTTAAAGGCAAGCTTCAAAAGTATTATTTTTCCATTTCGTTTATGTGAAATTGCCTAAGGTGCAGTAAATAACTCTCAACCTGTGGAACACAAGTAGTGGTGCTGACAGTATCAATTGAGAGTGAAAATATTAACTGTTGTTATTAAAATATGAGATAGGACTGACTGAACACTCAGTATACTAATCATATTGATTGTTCTTGTATTCTCACTGTTCAATGATAAGCCCAGCCATTTCAGTGTGCTGCAATGGTGATTGGTTGTCATTATTTAGCAGGACACAAAAGAACATTTTAACCTAATTGGCATCACATTTAACACACTGAATAATAACATAGCAGTTGAGACCTTCCCCACATAATTTTATGCACTTCTATTTGGTGTCTCATACGGCCTGATACATACATTGCTAGTATTAATTACAGATTTATTTCATTTCTATTTATTCATAGTTTTCAATAATTGGCATTTACTGGTGCAATCTTGAAAATCTACAGGAAAGAATGCAGTGGTGCATTGTCCATTGAGCCCTGCTTTTATATTGGGCTGCTGAATTAAGTAGTACTCGTCAATGACATATTTTCATTTAGTGAATGAATGATTTAATTAACTTTTCTCTGCCAGAACAGAGAACAGAACCTTGGTTTTATATTCCCAGTAAAATCTCCGCCAATAATGCTGCCAGTAAACATCAAGGAATTATGTTGTATGTCTTTCTTATCTAGAATAAGCTTTTTTGTAATTATCCAGCAAAGATTGCATTAATAACAGAAGTCCTGAAAGTGCCACTAAGCAATTGGATATGAACTTGTTCACATTAGATTCACTTGGAAGATTCAGCCAGTTAGAAGCTGAATGGTGTGGCCAAATAGGCCATCTGAAATGGCGATTTGTAAAGCACTCTGGGACAATTGGGCAAGAACTAAAACGACAGGCTGCAGTTTAAAAGACAGAGACAAACAGGCTGCAACCCGGACGTGTGAATCCACAGGATATGGGTCATCTCCAGGATCAAAGAGACTTTCTGGTCACACTGGGTTGTTTACCAGACATAAGGGCACCGTCACCCCTTATTTGGGAGGGAGGTATGTGACTTATGTGCCTCCAGCACCTACAGACATGGCCGTTGGGGGGACACCCAGAGATTGGGGTGGCAGCACCCGATTGGGCTTTACCGATCAGGGTGATCAAGTCCTGATCGATTGATTGGCAATGGCCAAAAGAGGTATGAAACCCAACGGGGTATAAAGGGTGCTGCGCAACCAAGAATTTCTCTCCCTCTCTCTGACCCCACGAACGAGCTACAACAACGGTGACCATCGCCAGCGACGACCAGCACGAGGAGAGCCACCACACCCGAGAAGGAAGGAAGGAAGACCAGAGCCAGAGTGCCAGACCAGACCAAAGGACCAGGCTACGCAGACAACTAACGAGACCAGTGCACAGATAAAGGCCAGTATCTGCTTGGGTACTTGCCAGTCACGCAAAGTTAAGTCAAGGTCTCGTATTGGACTTCAACTTTAGTATTTTCCTGTAAGATAACTTATCGTTGGTTGGGTGGGTGATTATTGATTGTGTGGGTTTAAATAAATATTGGGTGTACTAGCAAGACGTCTACTCGCAGTTCTTTGTCCATCGTATAAGGGTTAAAACAGACTGTGCAGCAGGTAACAGGCAACAATGGTTAAAACGTTGGCTTTGATGTTGTATAAGATTGTTGTTTGTGTTATTGTGTCTGTTGTATTTGAATTCTGAGTAATTGCAACTCCTAAGTCAGATATATAATGAAGCTTTGAATATTTCCTGCCAGATATTGAATTTCTCAGTTTCCTTCAAGTTTCAGATGTTATTGCTTTGCGAAAGTGAAGTTCAAAAGTCAGCTTTGAAATACTAGCACTCAGCCTCCTGCATTTCATAAACATTTATCATAAATATATATCATTAAACTGATGTATGGGCTGGGTCAGACAGGCTGTAGACAGTGAGATTAGGTCATGAGCTTGTCTTCAAGGCTGTGACATGATAACTGCTATGACTGCCTTGGTGTGTCAGCATTAGAAGCAGCAGTTGTATTGAAAAGGTTGATTTAAACTATTTTTAACCTGAAGATCGAATTTAACTCAGTAATTTTTCATAGCCTATTTGCCCTTTCATTCTCAGAGGTTGTATTTGTTTAGGAATGCTGCTGATTGCCAGAAAAGACTGTGGGGTGTCTAATATTTTCCCAGTCAGTGCAGCAATCAGGCAGAGCAGAATACCGTGGAATGCCTGGGATATGAATTTTTAATGTACCGCTATATAACAGTCCTTGCAGCACAGCTGTATTATTCTCCTGAGTTTACAGGTTTTATGCTTTACTGAACAGAGCATGTACTGGGGGCTTAGTACTTCAGTTTGGATTAACCCTTAGATTACTGACTGTGCAAAAGTTAATTTCCCTGTGGGCCACAAGCATGTACTAGATGGAAGATCTTAAATAATGCAGTTCTGTTACGGTTATCATCAGGGAATTACTAGAATAATATGTGACTACTTCTGTATTACTAGCTACTTTTCCCAGACTGTAATGTGAAAACCTTTCTAAATCCTAAAGAGACCTTAAATAAAGAGTGCATTTATCATTTTTGACTTTTTAGATTTATTTTTGATAGAAAACTTACCTTTTTCTAAATCCTGAAGCTAAAATAATTAGATGTGTATGACTTATTTTTGGATAATAAATTAATCCTTTTACTTTATTAATAAGACTTTCTTTGTTCTTAGAATATCAATAGTGAAAAGACGTTTAACATTACATCAGTATTATGTGAGAAAGAACGTTTGAGTAACTGTTAATTTGACGATGTACATAAATATGCAGCGCTGTCCCTGGCTGCTTTAATTAATCCTAGAATATCAGGATGGGTAGAAGTAATGGACATTGTGACTTCTTTTAATGATACAGGAAAATTATTATTATGATAACAAAACAAGCTACACCATCTCAAAATTAATTTAAGGTTGCATTATTGAAGAAATAATTTGTGTAACATCATCATACATATCAGACTGTCTGCTAAATATGTCTGTAATTGATGCTTAATTTTTTCTAGTACATATACATATACTTTTACCTAGTTTTTGTGTCACTGTGCTGGGAAGGGTTTAAATATGGGCTATTTGAGTGCATAATGTTTCCTGCTTAGGGTAAGCAATTGTTTGCCAAATGACAGGAAATAAATCTGAGAATGGTTTGTTTACCTCTGTCCAACATAGGCTAGTAATGTAGCTTCTGCACATTGTAAACAGTTTTATAGTTTTAAAGTTGTAGTTTTGTTAGATTGGTTAATCTCTTAACTCAACATTTCCATTTATTGTTGCTTCAATTTGTCAAAAGATGAACACATTGGTTGGCCCATCTGCTCCTGATTGTAGTGACATTAACTTTGACTGGTTTAACTTATTTTAAGTTTGATTTACACCAATGATGCTTCATCTGCTGAGAAACCGGAAAGAAGTGGAGTGCAGTGACGTCTCGTGATATTCGGCAATACACTTGTTTAACAGCAGTAAATGTAATCTGTAGTTGCATTTAAAACATTTAGAGGCCATGTTATTATATAAATAGCAGAATAGTTTAGTATTGCTCATGGAGAGAGCATAGCTTTGTGGACTATATTTCCATAAGAAGATGAACAATTAGTGGATCAGTGCATATAATGGTAAGAATTCTAGGACCAGCAGTGGAGGATTGTAAAATAATTGCTTATAATCATTAACTTTTATACCAACTCTGGAGGGATGAAATAAGTAAGTTGTCGATTTTACAAATTTAGAATCTTTGTCTAATTTTATATTAAATATATAATGAATAACAATCAGTGTCTACTAAGTTTTTAACCACACGAGGGATTGGCGTAACTTCAGAATGAGGTTGCATGATTAAAAACCCAGTAGATTATCACTCATTAGATGAAGTCGATGTCATGTACATTCGTAAAAAAAAGGGCACTGCTGTATATTGTTATGTGAAAAGGTGGAAATAAAATGACTTCCACCCTCTGAACTTTACAAAAGTGGGAAGGTTCCTTTACTTCTCCTGGGACCAAAACAAGGTGTGCCATGGTTCACAGGATGCTCAGCAGCTCCTGACAGTATCTGTGGAGAGAGAATAGAACTAACATTTCGAGTCTGGATGACGCTTCGCCAAAGATGAAGACAGTTGAAAATAGGGTGAGATCTATATTGTTGTGGGACGGAGCTGTGGGGGGCTAGATAGAGGGCCAGAGATAAGTCGAGACTAGGGAGAGATTGACAAAGATGTCATGGATAAAAAGACACGGAATGTAAATGGTGGTGATCATGGCTAAGAAGGGTGCTGATGTGGCACAGTAGATCAAGATGTGGAAATAGCATATCAAAGGTAAGCCATGTGTTAAAAGACAATCTGAAACAGGTAACAGATGGCCCTAGTCCGGGGGGAGGTGGGGCTGTGACAGTGCTAAGGGAATAAGGATGGAAAGCAGGAAAAGAGGAGAAAATTAAAATGAATCAAAGGAAGAAATGAAATAAATAAAGAAAAAATTGATGGCAATGGGTTGAAGGTGGAGGAGAGTTAATGGTCTGAGGCTATTGAATTCAAATGTTAAGTCCAGCAGGCTATAAAGTGTCTAATTGGAGGGCTGGTTGCAGTTCCTCCAGTTTGATCTCTTATTCATTGTCCTCTATCTAGCCCCGCCCTCCCATCCCCTCCTATATAAATCTCATCCTATTTCCAGTTGTCTTTAGCTCTGACAAAGGTTCATCCAGACTCAATACGTTTGCTCTATTCTCTCTCCTCAGATGCTGTCAGACCTGCTGAGATTTTCCAGAATGTTCTGTTTTAGTTTCAGATTCCAGCATCTGCAGTAATTTTTTATCACAGTTCTCAGAAATTCACTTGTGATTTTCCATGTGTTCCTGCTATTCTCTGAGATATGACATTTCTTGGGGTCCTTTCACTAGCATCTAGCTAGGCAAAGCCTCAAACTTTCCTCCAACACCTCAGCTCAAGCTCAGTGACTCCAAATCAGAAACACCACAGGTTGCAGATATCCCATGCTTCTGGTCCACAGTTCTTGGCAAATTCTCTCGCTGCCTTTCTCAAAGCTGCTTCCAAGCTAACTGCTGGTTTATTACCCAGATAAGAACCCCAAACCAAACAAACTGCCTCCTTGCAATCCATTCCAGTGGCAATGTGGCTCGCCTGGGATGCTATCCAATCCCAAACCTCCTCTTTTTTTCTTGGAAGCTGTATGCATGATTTATGTCTCTAATGGGACATGAACAATTTTACCAGATGCTCTGTCTCCATCACAGCATGGTGGCACAGTCGTTAGCACTGTGACCTGGCCTAGGGTCACTGTGTGTGTGAAGTTTGCATATTCTCCCCGTGTCTGCGTGGGTTTCCTCTAGGTGCCCTGGTTTCCTCCCAAAGTCCAAAGTCCTTTCTGTACTGTAGGGTTTCTATGATTTCTATGATGTGCAGCTTAGGTTGATTGGCCTTTTGCGTCAGGCAGATTAGCAGGGTAAATATGTGGGGTTACAGGGGATAAGGCCTGAGTGGGATTGTTGTTGGCCAGGGTCGAATGGCCTCCTTCTGCACTGTAGAGATACTATAGATTCTATGATTGTGCATCCCTGTTTATTGTTTTCACAGCTCTAACACTGACCCTTTTAAGTAAACATTAAATATCTGTAACAAGTTGCACTGATGGGCAGCTGCTTAAACTGAGGAGTTTCCAGAAACGTTCTCTCAAGCATGTGTTTAACCCTCCCATTGGCTCCAATGTTTCACTGCATCCTCTTGTAAGTACCTGGTCATATCAGTGGCCCCAATGAATCTAAATACTAATTGACAAAAATATACTGTGGCTTCACACAACATGTTTATTATACTTATTGTTATGAAGCTGTGCTACATAGAATATTAATTTGTAATGTCATCCCCTGGGTATAGACATGTATAATTTATACATCTATTGAACATAATAAAAGAATGGTTTGTACAAAACAAAGGACACTGGCCTAGTGCAGCAGCCACTAAATTGCATCTGTGAAGACCACAAGCCAATTTTTTGATTTGATTTGGTTTGATTTATTATTTTCACGTCTTAAAATACAGTGAAAAGTATTATTTCTTGCGCGGTATACAGACAAAACATACAGTTCATAGAGAAGGAAACGAGAGAATGCAGAATGTAGTGTTACAGTCATAGCTAGGGTGTAGAGAAAGATCAACTTAATGCAAGGTAAGTCCATTCAAAAGTCTGACAGCAGCAGGGAAGAAGCTGTTTTTGAGTCGGTCGGTACGTGACCTCAGACTTTTGTATCTTTTTCCCGAAGGAAGAAGGTGGAAGAGAGAATGTCCGGGGTGCGTGGGGTCCTTAATTATGCTGGCTGCTTTGCCGATGCAGCGGGAAGTGTCGACAGAGTCAATGGATGGGAGGCTGGATTGGGCTACATTCAAGACCTTTTGTAGTTCCTCGCGTTCTTGGGAGCAGAAACCATACCAAGCTGTGATACAACCAGAAAGAATGCTTTCTATGGTGCATCTGTAAAAGTTAGTGAGAGTCGTAGCTGACATGCCAAATTTCCTTCGTCTTCTGAGAAAGTAGAGACGTTGTTGGGCTTTCTTAATGGAGATGCAAAGCCGATGGAGCTCTTGGAGCCAATGGTTTTTTTTAAAAAGCCATTGATGGAGGGAGTGAATTTTTAAGACAGTGGGTGGAGTACCAATCAAGTGGGCTGCTTTGTTCTGGGTATCGTCAACCTTTTGGAGTGTTGTTGGCATTGCACTCATTCAGGCAAATGGAGAGTACTTCATTACAATCCTGACTTGTACTTTGCAGATGGTGGAAAGATGTAGTGGGTTGTCACAGAATACACAGCCGCTGACCTGGTTTGGTACCCACAGTTTTATCTTGAACATAGCAGTTTGCTCATGCAATGTGGCCAGAGTCTGAGTGATTATGTGTGAAATCAAGCTATATAATGCTGTAATAATCAACTGATTTGACTGTTGGATGTTGAGGTTTATTGCACATACTAATGTAAGGAGCATTGCCTTATTAACCTCATGATAAACCGAACCTCTGTGTCACTGGAAATGAAAATTAAGGGAGAGGGAATGTTCTCAGCTTTGTTATCACTTAATTTTACATAACTGGTGAATTGATGCCTTTTACTGTTTTTTGCAGCAGCCACATCTCAAGTAGAACTCAAGCTTTTAGGAAATAAAGAAACCAGTTTGCAGTTATAATCCTGAACTTTTTCGCACAAAACTGGCTAATTTAATAATAGGCTGGGGTTGTTTTCCTTGGCATGATGTGGAGATGCCGGCGTTGGACTGGGGTAAACACAGTAAGAAGTTTAACAACACCAGGTTAAAGTCCAACAGGTTTATTTGGTAGCAAAAGCCACACAAGCTTTCGAAGCCCTAAGCCATTTCTGGAGCAGAGAAGGCTGAGGGGGGAACCTGTTTGAGGTGTATAAAATCATGAGGGGCATAGCTAGGGTAGATAGGAAGGAACTTTTCCCCTTAGCAGATGAGTCAATAACCAGGGGGCATAGTTAAGGGGCAGAAGGTTTATAGGAGATGTCAGGAAAAACTTTTTCACCCAGAGAGTGGTGGGAATCTGGAACTCACTGCCTGAAAGGGTGGCAGAGGCAGGAACCTTTACATCATTTAAGAAGTATTTAGCTGAGCACTTAAAGTGGCATAGCAGATGAGGCTATGGCCCAAGTGCTGGAAAATGAGATTAGAATAGATAAGTGCTTGAAGGCTGGCATGGACACGATGGGTTGAAGAGCTACTTTCCGTGCTTTAAAACTCTATAGCTCTAAATTAATGATGCATTGTCATCATTTTGTTTCCTATCAGTTAATAATTATATATTAAATATATTTAGTGATTTTTATTAAATGTTTTTATCGAAGATTTTCAATTTTACCACATAATGCAACAAACCCCTAAAATCCAGTACAGCACAGAATAATCATCATTCTGCATGTACATACAGAAAAGACCGATAAATATCATTCCATTGGTTCAGATTATCAATTACAATTAGTTGTAATCAGCGCCTCCCTTTGTATGGATAATGAAAGGATATTACACAGAGTGGGGGCTATCAGGATAAAACCATGGCACAAGGATGTGCACACACACTCAGGATAACAAGCACCAAGCTACACAGCAGAAGGGAGGCCCTGTGCATTCAAATACAATCAATCAGAGCCTAAAATAGCATCTCAAAGCCTCCAAACAGTGAAAGGATACCCCAGAAAGAGGGGATACAACCCCAAACCCAAGGAGTGAGAGTGTACACTCTGACATACAGGTTAACAGGAACAGTGCCTCATGGGAAGAGTGCAGATAAAACAGGACCCAAGTATCTGAACTCACCCTCAGGCTCAGATACCTCTTGACCCCCACAGGTAACAGCATACTTTTCACTGGAAAAACTTGCACCTCAACAAGAGAAGCTGTCCAGATTTCTGACTAATTGAATACAAACTTTGGTTCTGTCTTCACAAAGGAGGGCACAAATAAGATACCAGAAATGTTGGGGAACACAGAGTTTAGTGAGAGGAAGGAACTGAAGGAGATCAGTGTTAGGAGAGAAATGGTGTTGGGGAAGCTGATGGGATTGAAGTTTGATAAACCTCCAGGACCTACCTGATAATCTATATCCCAGAGTACTGAAGGAAATGGCCTGATGCATTGGTGGTCATTTTCCAAGATTCTAGAGACTCTGGAGCAGTTCCTACAGATTGGAGGTAGCGAATATAACCCCACTATTTAACAAAAGATGCAGAGAGAAAACTGGGAACTGTAAACCAGTCAGTCTGAGGTATTTAGTGGGGAAAATTTTAGAATCCATAATCAAATATTTTAGAGCAAAACATTGGCAGGATTGGACAGTCAGCATGGATTTCTGTAAGGGAAATGATGCTTGACAAATCTACTGGATTCTTTGAGGATGTAGCTAGTAGAGTCGGTGAGGGGGAGAGCCAGTGGATGTGGTTTATTTGGACTTTCAGAACGCTTTCGACAAAATCCCATTTAAGAGATTAGCATGTAAAATTAAAGTGCATGGGATTGGAGGTAGTGTATTGAGATAGATAGAAAACTGGTTGGCAGACAGGAAACAAAGAACAAGAAATAAACTGATCTTTCTTCAAGTGGCAGGCAGTGACTAGTTGGGTACCACAGGGATCAGTGCTGGGACCTGAGCTATTCACGATATACATGAATGATTTAGATTAGGGAATTAAATGTAATACCGCCAAAATTGCAGATGACACAAAGCTGGGTGGGAGGGTGAGCTGTGAAGAGGATGCAAAGATCCTTCACTGTCATTTGGACAAGGTTAGTGAGTGGACAGATGAATGGCAGATGCAGTGTGGTGTGGATAAATGTGGGTTTATCCACTTTGTAGCACTAAAGAATGCAAATGGTATGTTGGCTTTCATCGCAATAGGATTTGGGATGCAGAAGCAGGGA